>NC_048587.1:26239473-26574473 GCF_013265735.2 Oncorhynchus mykiss | reverse complement strand
GTTCGGGACCTGACGGTTACAAGAGGAGAATCGATTAATTTCAAATCAGCAGCTGACATTAAAAACACGAAAACAATAATCAAAGGTTAATTGTCTTCTTAAACAGAACAGGTGCTTAAATCGAGAAAACAGATTCACCTAGGTTTAGGTATAGTGGAAACATTTGGTAAACCACATATGAGGGTGAGCTGAGTGTGTATAAGAAGGGACGTTATGCGCTTACCTGTAAATATACAGTTGTACAATATTAAGCAGTATCAAGCATGTCATGAAGGACCAGTGGGAGGCAACTACGGCAAGAGTCCTGAGTGTACGGTCTGGGCCACAGCCAGTGGAGTCGTTTACCTGGTGGGTTTGGCTGGAGGTATGTCTGCCTTCTTCCTCAGCCGTCCCGCCTCCCCCAGGTCAGCAGGGGGTGCGCTGGTGATGAGCTCGTCCATGCTGCGCTCTATGGAGTCCTGGATGGTGACGTTACACACCGACAGGCAGGATGGGTGCAGCACCGTATAGTCCCGTACCCGACCCCTGCCAGCAGGTTTAGTCGCCGGTTTGGCCACTGTTGTGATAGCATTAGTGCAACCCCTGGCAGTGGACACACTTTTGGGAATCAGTGCAGCCGGACTGCTGGTGGCTAAGGGCAGTTTGCTGTCGCTAGTAGCAGAAGCATCTAGAACATCGGAGAACTTGTTTGGCTTGGGCCGGATGTATTTCCTAGTATTGGACGGCCTGAGGAGGAACGGGGAGGGAGGGATGTTGTCAACAACCGGCTCGGCCGGAGACTCGTGTTCAGCACTTTTCATCCCACCTGAGGAGAGCCCATCCTTGGAAGATGAGGACTGGGAGTCCCCACTAAACCCTGGTGCCTCAGCTGAGTCTTTTTCCTGGAGATGATCCATGCTAGGGGAGGAGGTAGAAAACTCCTGGGTTCCTATTAGGCTCCATTCCACATAGGGGTCCTTGGGCACAGTCTTTGAAACAGAGGACTGAGCAATAGGCTTCTGGTTACTCTCTGATTTATTTCTGAACAAGGACTGTCTACTCTTTTCTGCACCCTCATTGGACAATGTTTGCTTGCCTGTGAGCACAAAAGAGACAAAAAGAGCATGTTAACAAAAAGGAAGCATTATAAGACAAGCATTATAAATTACTGTTTCAGATTTTGTTCAACACGGTTGTTTGGTTTGTGTCATTTCTAATCAGTAATCTAATTCTAAATGAAAGGGGTACAGGCCTATTGAGACGATGGCGTTGCAGTAAAGCCCGATTTATCTTTAGTGAGCCGTCAGGGACAGATAGAGACGAGATAAGCTGACACAGAAGCTGGCAGCAGACTAAAAGCCCACAGGGGAGCCCATCACTTTATCTTCTCCAGAAACATCCACACACCACAGCTATCATCCCCATTATCACAGACACACAGTTTTCCTTCCATAATATATTTTTTAATTTTTTTAAATCGCAATAAATAAAGTGAAATACAAGAGACAGGCAGGTGTTCTTTAGCTACTGTATACACACACACACACACACACACACACACACAATTATTCTACAAGCACCTGTGGAAACAAAACCAGGTTTCCATCCAACCTTTTAATTCAAGTATAGTACATGTCGGATAATTATGTTGTTTTCTTCACAACAGGCCTGATGGAAACACCAAATTTGTCAGTAAACTGATCACCGCTAGACTTCCATGTTCAGGTATTACCATACAAGTCAAAACTAACTCGGCCACTCAGGAACGTTCACTGTCTTCTTGGTGAGCAACTCTAGTATAGATTTGGCCTTGTTTTAGAAGGTTATTGTCCTTCTGAAAGGTGAATTCATCTCCCAGTGTCTGGTGGAAAACAGGCTAAACCCAAGATTTCCTCTAGGATTTTGCTTGTGCTTAGCTCCGTATGTTTCTTTTTTATCCTGAAAAATTCCCCAGTCCTTAATGATTATAAGCATATCCATAACATGATGCAGCCACCACTACGCTTGAAAATATTGAGAGTGGTACTCAGGGACAGAGTACCACTCAGTAGTGTGTTGTATTTGCCCCAAACATAACACTTTGTATTCAAGACAAAAAGTGAACTGCTTTGACACATTTTTGGCAGTATGATTTAAATGCCTTGTTGAAAACAGGATGCATGTTATGGAATATTTTTATTCTGTACAGGCTTCCTTCTTTTCACTCGTTCAATTTTTTTAATGACTACCTCATCTCTGTACCCCACACACAATTATCGGTCGAATAGTGAATCTCAAACAGATTCAACCACAAAGACCAGAGAGGTTTTCCAATGCCTCGGAAAGAAGGGCACCTATTGGTAAATGGGTAAAAAAGAAGACATTGAATATCCCTGCACATGATGAAGTTATTAATTACACTTATTGTGGAGAAACTTGAATGTTGTCAATTCATCCTGTTTTCTACCACAGCAATTCAACTCTGTAACTGTTTAAGTCACCATTGGCCTCATGGTGAAATCCCTGAATACACCTGTATCTTTGTAGTGACTGCAGGTATTGATACACCATCCAAAGTGTAATTAATAACTGCAGGGTTTTTCATGCTCAACAGTTTCCCCTGTGTGTCATGAATGGCCCACCATCCAAAGGACATCCAGACAATTTGACAACTGTGTGAAGCATTGTATTCCACATTGGCCAGCATCGCTGTGGAACGCTTTTGACACCTTGTAGAGTTCATGCCCTGACGAATTGAGGCTGTTCTGAAGTGGGGACAAGTCAATATTAGGTAGGTGTTTCTAATGTTTGGTATACTCAGTATTTATTGGGACTATATGAATTCTAGCTACTTCTGAAGCACATGTGCCCTAGAAACTAATATGTAACACTGTAAAAGACATTTGTTTATTATAAAATCTAAAATGTTGATACGAATACCTGTCATTGAAATTACAAAGTCATTTGTGGAAAATTTGGTGTCCACATTGTGTTAAAAAAAATATAAAAAAATGTAATAAATAAAAAAAAGCACAATTTTCCTATTGCGATGCATTACATTTAAAATTGTAGTCTCTTTAAAAACGTCAGGTTTGTGGGGACGACATGCAAGAGATCTGTCATTCATTCATTGCTATGATCATTGATCTCCTGAAGGAGCTATCCTTTCTATTTTATTTTTGTGCCCCCAAATGCTTGGATATAATGGTAAGGTTACCAGGTTGCCAGCTAGCTAGCCAATGAGGTAATGTGATCAAAGTGTAAACAAATGGTTAACGACACACAAGTCGTTTTAGAACAGCCCACGACATGGTTAAGATTTTTTTTTTAAGTAAGCAATGTTCGCTCTAGTAATGGTGCAAACATGACGCTATTAAATATGCACTCACTTTTTTTTCTAAAAACAACAGTACAGCGAAGCCTTATCAGCACAACAATTATTTCCTGGGAGATATTTTTCCAAGTCGCTCAGTGCTCCCAAAATAAAACTCCTGATCGCACAGCAAAATATTTTGTTGCATATGCAACCAAATTGGTCGCACTTTAGAGCCCTGTAAAAAAGCAACATTTTTTTTGTAACAAAACCCCTCAGTAGAGCTGAAAAAGCAATGGAAACCCATTTTATGTGCACTACAGCATCAAGCACATCCTTTTATCCACAACAACTCAATTTGATGGAAACATCTCTGGAAAAGCCACATATTGTTTTTATTCAGATTTTAGAATGTTCTCATGAAACTCTGTTGCTAATTGGATGGAAATCCAGCTCGTGACAAAGTGCACACAACATCTCATTCTAAACTTCCGAGAGCATCCTCTCGAATGAACATATCCAACATGTTTATGGCCAACAGTCAGAGTTATCTGCCATCCAGTTCTTACCTGTAGATGTGCTGTTGGAGTTCCTACTGGTATCCACTGGTACTGTGGCTGTAGCAGAAGGCAGTTTACTGGCCTCCCCCTCAGCCGGTTTAGACTGGGGCAGACCGAAGGAGGTGACAGGCTTGGACTCATCATCGCTGTCAAAACCAAAAGGATCTTCTGAGCTGTCATCATCCTCAATCCGGGGCCTCTTGAGTAACTCGACTACTTCAGGCTTCAGAGTGGGCCGCTTAGAGCCCAGTTGGGCCTTGTAAGTGGTCTCTCCCCATTTGGTGCTAAGTGTGGCCTTGTTGGAGAAGACCTCTTCAAATTTGGAGTTTGCCTCCCCTCCCTTACGGCTGTAGGTTTTACCAAATCTGGATGTCATGGTGATTGATGTATGTTACATATTCTCTGTAACACCAGAAAACAATATTAGTTTATCAATATTTATCTCACACAAAGCTGGGGGAGGGTGTGTAGGTCTACAGGCAAAATAGGTTGAATGTCTTTCCCTGACTATTTGTGATCAGACAATTAGCATACCTACAGATAGCTAATAAACTGGAGGGGGTCACATACTGCATTTATCTAGCCAACAGATCCGACCCGCTTGCATACAACTGCACTAGGGTCGGAACGCCTTCTAGTGTAGATTAAGGCACAGCGGAGCCGATGAGAAATGCTAAATAGTCTACCTACCTACAACTGGGGAAAAAAAAAAAAAAAAGCTATCATGATTGTGCTGCTCAGTCTCCTCTCACTCACGTGACTCTGCTGCCCACTGCACTGCTCTCTCAACACACACACCCTATGCCCCCCCCCCCTCCCCACCACTCACGCAACAGCCTGCTTCGCTGCCTGAGTCAGCAACAGCAGGTAAAAGTAAAATACGAAACAAATATTAATAAATGAGAAAGGCACATTATCCTTAGTGTTAAACCAAGAAGAAAACGTCTGCTAGTTTTTCTCAGAAACTGCCATTTTAGTCCTCATGTTAGCTAGCAGTATACACAGCAGCCATCATGAAATGGCACCAAGTTGAACAACAAAGGAGCTGGTTGGCTGACACTGCCATTCCAAAATGGCTGCTGTGACTTCCATAACCTAGCATGAGGACGAAAAGGACAATTTCAGGTCATGTGAGTGAGAGGAGACAGAGCAGCAAGCGTGCACATCGTGACAGCTTTTTACCAGTTGTAAGTAGGTAGGCTAATTAGCTTGTCATTAGAGATGCCCATGTCCAATGGTCAGTGCTATCCGGGATCCTAGGGACGCCTCTACCCTAAACTGGAGGTCGACCGATTAATCGGAATGGCCGATTAATTAGGGGCGATTTCAAGTTTATGACAATCGGTAATCTGCATTTTTGGACACCGATTGTGGTCGATTAAAAAAAAATATATATAAAAAAAAAAATGTCAACCTTTTATTTAACCAGGCAAGTCAGTTCAGAACACATTCTTATTTTCAATGATGGCCTAGGAACGGTGGGTTAACTGCCTTGTTCAGGGGCAGAACGACAGATTTTTACCTTGTCAGCGCTGAGATTTGATCTTGCAACCTTCCGGTTACTAGTCCAACGCTCTAACCACCTGCCTTACATTGCACTCCACGAGGAGCCTGCGTGGCAGGCTGACTACCTGTTACGCGAGTGCAGCAAGAAGCCAAGGTAAGTTGCTAGCTGGCATTAAACTTACCTTATAAAAAAAACAATCAATATTAACATAATCACTAGTTAACTACACATGGTTGATGATATTACTAGTTTATCTAGCTTGTCCTGCGTTGCATATAATCCATGCGGTACCCGTTAATTTCTCATCTAATCACAGTCTACTTCGCCAAACAGGTGATGTTCGTGAAAAAAGCACTGTCGTTGTACCAATGTGTACCTAACCATAACATCAATGCCTTTCTTTAAAATCAATACACAAGTATATATTTTTAAACCTGCATATTTAGTTAATATTGCCTGCTAACATAACATTAATTTTAACTAGGGAAATTAGGTCACTTCTCTTGCGTTCCGTGCAAGAAGCCAGGGTATATGCAGCAGTTTGGGTCGCCTGGCTCGTTGCGAACTGTGTGAAGACCATTTATTCCTAACAAAGACCGTAATTAATTTGCCAGAACTGTACATAATTATGACATAACATTGAAGGTTGTACAATGTAAGAGCAATATTTAGACTTTGGGATGACACAAGTTAGATAAAATACGGAATGGTTCCGTATTTCACAGAGAATAAATGTTTTGTTTTAGAAATTATAGTTTCCCGATTTGACCATATTAATGACCTAAGGCTCGTATTTCTGTGTGTTATTATGTTGTAATTAAGTCTGATTTGATAGAGCAGTCTGACTGAGCGGTGGTAGGCAGCAGCAGGCTCGTAAGCATTCATTCAAACATCACTTTCGTGTGTTTTCCAGCAGCTCTTCGCTGTGCTTCAAGCATTGAGCTGTTTATGACTTCAAGCCTATCAACTCCCAAGATTAGGCTGGTGTAACCGATGTGAAATGGCTAGCTAGTTAGCGGGGTGACGTCACTCGCTGATTCCTTGAAGTAATTGTTCCTCTTGCTTTGCAAGGGCCGCGGCTTTTGTGGAGCAATGGGTAACGATGCTTCGAGAGTGGCTGTTGTCGATGTGTTCCTGGTTCGAGCCCTGGAAGATATACTGTTACACTGGCAATACTAAAGTGCCTATAAAAACATCCAATAGTCAAAGGTATATGAAATACAAATGGTATAGAGAGAAATAGTCCTATAATATCTACAACCTAAAACTTCTTACCTGGGAATATTGAAGACTCATGTTAAAAAGGAACCACCATCTTTCATATGTTCTCATGTTCTGAGCAAGGAACTTAAACGTTAGCTTTTTTTACATGGCACATATTGCACTTTTACTTTCTTCTCCAACACTTTGTTTTAGCATTATTTAAACCAAATTGAACGTTTCATTATTTATTTGAGGCTAAATGGATTTGTATGTATTATATGAAGTTAAAATAAGTGTTCATTCAGTATTGTTGTAATTGTCATTATTACAAATAAAAATAAAATAAAAAAATAAAAAAAATAAAATGAATCCGATTAATCGGTATCGGCTTTTTTTGGTCCTCCAATAATCGGTATCGGTGCTGAAAAAAAACCATAATCGGTAGACCTCTAATGTAGACCAATCAGGGGCTAGTCTAACTGAATCTAGCTAAGCAAACCATCAAAGTTGAATTACAATCATAAACCCACTTTTGTCATTTCTTTGGCATAGGCTACTGACAAGTCAATCCCGCAAACAGGACATTTACAACAATTTGTACTTTGTAGTCTCAACATCTGGCACATAATAACGGCACAATTACCAGAAAACAGCAGGCGGGAGCGACACTGTGTGCTAGCTAGTTAACTAGCACGCTAGCTAGCATATGGTGTCCATAACTAGCTAACATACGGGTTGTGTTAGCGGGAGGACTACAGGAGGCAGGGGCAGAAAAAAAGTCAGATAATACTTTTATTTCCCTTTTGAACCACATTCAAAAGTGTCACAAGCATGAGGATGCCATGCTCGAGGCGGTTCATGCAGGAACCAATAGGGTGCACCCCAAATTGCAAATTGGGATATACATTTGTGCTAGACCTGGCAACCCTGCTCTACAGTGTCTTTAATCTACACACCCACTTAAGCTTCATGTCCACCAGACTCGTCAAATTCTTTGCATTCTGGCAGAAGTCATTCAGTGTCAATGGAGCCGTCCGCAAAGCTACGTTTGGGATGCCACATTAGGCTGTGGTGTGCTCAATATTTTCAACTCATGCGCTGCATTTCCATGCGGTGGTACAAACAGAAGTTCATAAAAGTTCCATGATCGAGATGGAACCATACAGAGGCCAAATGATGATGACTATTGTGTAGTTAGAGAGAAGATACATACACTGGCTGAATGACTGGAAATGTGTCTCTGGTAAGAATGACACAATTCAACATTACTACACTTGGGTAGTGTGCCCTGTTGGCTAGTTTTCACAAAACCATCCAGCAGAATGGCGTGCAAAATGAATATGCACAGAACTGTTCTGTGTGTAATTTAGCATGCCATCATGCAGGGCAAGCTAGTGATTTGAAAAAAAATCTGTACTATCTTTGGGAACAACCAGTTTAATGTATTGATGTTGCTAGAGATGAGTGACAGAATAGAAACAAACTAGATTAATTGTTGTAAATGTGCCCTTATGCACGCCGTCTGTTTGTAGCTCTGTCAGCCTATGAAACCAGTAGGTCGATAGGAAAATAACTTAATCCATTCTAATTATTAGCTATGGTCGAAAATGATCTTTTACATGCTGCATGCAACCCGTCCTGCATCAAGTACGGGAAACACGGTCTAGACATCCAGCAAAAACATAAGGCATTATTAGTCTGTTCGACCCTAATGCAGCTGTAAGCAAACGGGTCGGATCGGCTGGCTACATACTTAACGGTGTTAGTTAGCTAACGTTAGCCTTTTAACACTATATTTAGCATTTATCACTAACAGTTATAGCTATTTAGCTAGTTCTAAATGTAACTGAGCAGTAACGTCGTTATTTTCCTCATTGATGTAGCATAGCCAGCTAACTGGCTAGTTAGCTAACTACACAACTTTGACTGAGTTAGTCATTGCAAACCATGGCACGACTGGCTGGTTGATTGGGCCAATGCAAGGATAAGCTAGGCAGTTGTGAAGAAGAGCGACAGAACAGCCATTAGCAAGATGGTTTAGAAACGCTGTCATTAGTTAGTTAACGTTAGTTAGCCATGTTTACATTTTAGCCTAGTTAGCTACATTTTCTAACGTTAGCTAGCCAGTAAACGCAGCCTTGAAGATGATTGGTTATTTTCTGTAACAAAACGTGTGGAAATGTATTTCTCAACATTAGCAATGTTACACGTTAAAACAAGACATGGTGCGATATCGCTAACACCGGAAAAACACTCAACTCAGACAGTGGGACCGCTTCTTCTGCACCCGGCTAGGCCTCTTCTTAGACTTCGGCGTAATCACACAAAACAAGCGTTAACTCCGTGCAAAGATAGCCACAGTTTACAAACACGATACAGAATTTACCAATGGGAAAAACTGCGCTTATAGCGGTACTTAGATGACCGGCATTGTTTTAAATTCTTTCCGGATTCTGGACTTTATTTATTTTGTAGTGCCAATGACTCCCATTCTTCTGATTCTTCTTCGTGTGGTTCTCCAGCAGACTAGACGCTTTCTTCTTCGATGAGGTTTAACTGCAGTTGGCATCCAATAAATGTTGCATTACAGCCACCTATTAGACTGGAGTACAACTCCCTTATACTTTGCTTGAATAAAGAAATACCCTACCATCAAACACGACACTCACAAAAAAGTAATAATAATTCAAAATAACACCACCCTACTCCACTATTTAAATCTATTTAGCACTACTTCAGGCCAACAGCCTGAAAGGATGGGAAGTACAGGTGATAACCATTCCTATAAATGCTAAAAATCCAATCTTACTGAAACATACAATACCAGTCATTCAAGGGTTTTTATTTATTTTTACTATGTTCTACATTGTAGAATAATAGTGAAGACATAAAACTATGAAATAACACATATCATGTAGTAACCAAAAAAGTGTTAAACATATATTTGAGATTCTTCAAAGTAGCCACCTTTTGCCTTGATGTCAGCTTTGCACACTCTTGGCATTCTCTCAACCAGCTTCACGTGGAATGCTTTTCCAACAGTCTTGAAGGAGTTCCCACATATGCTGAGCACTTGTTGGCTGCTTTTCCTTCAATCTGTGGTCCAACTCATCCCAAACCATCTCAATTGGGTTGAGGTCGGGTGATTGTGGAGGCCAGGTCATCTGATGCAGCACTCCATCACTCTCCTTCTTGGTCAAATGGCCCTTACACAGCCTGGAGGTGTGTTGGGTCATTGTCCTGTTGAAAAACAAATGATAGTCCCACTAAGCACAAACCAGATAAGATGGTGTGTCGATGCAGAATGCTGTGGTAGCCATGTCATGCTGGTTAAGTGTGCCTTGAATTCTAAATAAATCACCAACAGTGTTACCAGCTAAGAACCATCACACCTCCTGCTCATCCGTTCACCTACTCTGCATCTCACAAAGACACGGCGGTTGAAACCTAAATTCTCACATTTGGACTCATCAGACCAAAGGACAGATTTCCGCCAGTCTAATGTCCATTGCTCATGTTTTTTGGCCCAAGCAAGTCTCTTCTTATTATTGGTGTTTTTTAGTAGTGGTTTCTTTGCAGCAATTCGATAATGAAGGCCTGATTCACGCAGTCTCCTCTGAACAGTTGATGTTGAGATGTGTCTTTTACTTGAACTCTGTGAAGCATTTATTTGGGCTGCAATTTCTGAGGCTGGTATCTGTAACTCTAATTAACTTTTTCTCTGCAGCAGAGGTAACTCTGGGTTTTCCTTTCCTGTGGTGGTTCTCATGAGAGCCAGTTTCATCATAGCGCTTGATTGTTTGTTCATGTGCAGTCACAAAAACCTTCAAAGTTCTTGAAATTTTCCAGATTGACTGACCATCATGTCTTAAAGTAATGATGGACTGTCATTTCTCTTTGCTTATTTGAGCTGTTCTTGCCATAATATGGACTTGGCTTTTTACCAAATAGGGCTATCTTCTGTATACCACCCCAACCTTGTCAAAACACAACTGATTGACTCAAACGCATTAAAAAGGAAAGAAATTCCACAAATTAACTTTTAACATGTCACACCTGTTAATTGAAATGCATTCCAGGGGACTACCTCATGAAGCTGGTTGAGAGAATGCCAAGAGTGTGCAAAGCTGCCATCAAGGAAAACGGTGGCTACTTTGAAGAATCTCAAATTTTAAATATATTTTGATTTGTTTAACACTTTTTTGGTTACTACGTGATTCAATTTATGTTATCTCAAGGTGTTGATGTCTTCACTGTTATTCTACAATGTAGAAAATAGTAAAAAAAATAACGAAAAACCCTTGAATGAGTAGGTGTGTCCAAACTTTTGACTGGTAGTGTATATCACTTGTTGGTTGATCTCTCTGTACTGGTATAGATCTACTACTCACACCACTCCTCACAGGATCCCTCCGCCTTGACCAATTTTCCTCTTCACTGCCTCAGCGATGACAACTTCCATACTACTCCAACCCTGGAAACCTCAACCTGCCTCTCTCGCACGGGACATTTCTGATCCCCAGCCCCATGGGTACCTTTACAATTAACACATACCAATACTTTCCCCAATGCTACACATTCCTTTGTCTCATGCCCTTCTGCACACTTCTCAAACCTAGGAACCTCCCTCCCACACACTGCTGCCACATGCCCATAAGCTCGACACCTGTAACAACATAATGTATTCGGCACAAAAGCTTGTACATAATAACTTATATATCCTAACATCACTTGGTCGGGCAAACACTCAACATCAAAACTCAAAAGAACAGACAACGACTCTTCTGTTTCACCACTCATGCCACCCTGTCTGCGTCGCACTAAACGACGAGCATCACAAACACCGCCAATCTTCCCCTTCAGCTGGTCAACTTTTACATTTATCGCTACCCCAGTAATCACTCCTTTCAATAGCGCCCTTTTCTTGAGAGCAAAACAATTCACATCTCTTGCACCCACTTGTTAACATGGGGGGCCTGCTCCCTCTGATCAGCAGAAACACAAACAATTATCACAAGACTACTTCTGGTTACCCTCACCGATTCCACAGCACCCAACTCTGTTTTCACACACCCTGAAACTACAAATGGATCAGTCAAAAGGCAAGGGTCCACTTTTTCCAAAAACTTCACTCCTAGGGCTTCCGAGTGGCACAGCGATCTAAGGCACTGCATCTCAGTGCTAGAGGCATCAGTACAGACCCTGGTTCAATTCCAGGCTGAATCACAACCGGCTGTGATTGGGAGTCCCATAGAGCGGCACACCATTGGCCCAGTGTTGTCCGGGTTAGGTATTGGATGGGATAGACCGTCATTGTAAATAAGAATTTGTTCTTAACTGACTTGCCTAGTCAAATAAATGTTTTTTGTCACAGACTCATCTTTATCCCGACCCTCGGGCTCCGGGAACTTCACCACACCTACCACCTCCGAAACTTTGCCCTCATTCACTTCCATTTTTCCTCCTGTCTTCAGCTCACTCTGCTTACACTTTCTATTATTCTTATTTAACAAACCACCTCCTTTTTTCCCACAATTTTTAACCGACTCAAGCTCGCCCTCTTCCTCCCTCCCTCTCTTAGACCTTCTCTGCCTCTCTTTTTCCCTCCATTCCTCCTCCGTATTCCAAGTATACGTCTCCTTATGATAATATTGCACTTCTCCAGAAATACATCTTGTTCTTGCCTTCTCAAGGGACGCAATTTAATTGGCTGTCACAATATCCGTACAATCAGCACAAACCCCTCGGGATGTTGCGCTCGCCAGTGCATCCCACTTATAAAGCAGCTGCCTTGTGTTGATGTTCTTCTTTATCAATAGCTACCGCAACGCTTTAATATTTTAAACAACCACGCTCTTCCAACCGCCATCCACTGTCTCGCTTCCTTCAGCCTCCCTTTCCTTGACCCAACACCTTCATCTTCTTCTTTGTAGGGGTTTTACAGCGGACTACATCCAAAAGTTGTATTGCTGCCTCCTACTGTGTGGGATGAAAATAAAAGATCCCAAAAGACAACAATTGCAGCATGTGGATAAAAATACTCATACTGACAACCAGAAAGTCACTCAATATGCTCTATCAGTCCGCTAATACAGGACTTTTAAAAGCTCGGTGCACTACTTCTGGGGGGGGGGGGGGGTATTTAGGAGCCTGGGAAGAGGACACATCTTCTGTTGCTAATAACCCTTTGCAACTCTTCCACTGTGAATTCATGAAGCCCCAAATACTTTCCCGCCGCAGCCACAATGATGTCCAATTTCTTCAACTTCCATGCTTACTTGAGCCTTGCAGTTTATCACAGTTGCAATGAACGCCACAAAATCCACTTTTGTTTTTACATACAGCATGTCTGGTTTTCTTAGTTGACAAACATTCACTATGGGCTATGGTGCATTCACAACCATCTCTTAAACACTAGTGTCACTTTCTCTCTCAATACTTTTGATTGCCTCCACATAGGAGATCCAATTGACCACCCTAACTTTAGCCACCTTAACTTCCTTCACCCTTAGAGAGCACTCCATGAACACTGGGTCATGATCCCCACCACAATTGCAACATGGCCATTCTTCACTTCGATCTCTCCGTTAACTCCTTCCATCTGCACACATTTGAAACAATTTTGCATTGTTGTGGTTTTGACAAAAAAGATCTTACTCCTTACCTCTTATATTCTAGCTTTACATGCCTAGTGGGGTATTCACTATCAAAAACAAATGCTCCCTCTGACATACTGCTGCAAGGTCACCCCAGTTATCACTCCTTTTAGCTTTGCTTTGCTGCCGAGAGTCGCGAAACGCATTGGCCCTCTCCCTCTGGGCAGCAGACACACAAAAAACAACCACAAGTCCACTTCTGGATACTTT
Organism: Oncorhynchus mykiss; assembly: GCF_013265735.2. Taxonomy (NCBI): domain Eukaryota; kingdom Metazoa; phylum Chordata; class Actinopteri; order Salmoniformes; family Salmonidae; genus Oncorhynchus; species Oncorhynchus mykiss. Next base: position 26,561,066 of record NC_048587.1, on the reverse strand, counting down.
GACGAATTGATATAACCTTCTTCACCCAGTCTGATACCACAAACAGATTGGCCAAAATGCCTCTCTATCATGGTTGACAACTCCACGGTGTTCGCCTCCCAGAGCGAAAAGAACCTTGGTGTGACCCTGGACAACAACCTTTTGTTCTCTGAAAACCATCAAAGTAGTGGCTCGATCCTGCAGGTTCATGCTCTACAACATCTGTACCCCTGCAAGTTATCCAGAATGCTGCAGCCCGCCTGGTGTTCAACCTTCCTAAATTCTCCCATGTCACACCGCTCTTCCGCACACTCCATTGGCTTCCAGTCGAAGCTCGCATCCACTACAAGACCTTGGTACTTGTCCATGGAGCAGCAAGAGGAACTGCCCCTCTTTACCTTCAGGGTCTGCTCAAACTTTACACCCCAACCCGAGTACTCCGTTCTGCCACCTCTGGTCTCTTGGCACTCCCACACCTATGGGAGGGCAACTACCGCTCTGCCCAGTCCAAGCTCTTCTCTGTCCTGGCACCCCAGTGATATGTGGTTGTCTCACTTAGCTATCTTAAGATGAATGCACTAACTGTACATTGCTGTGGATAAGAGTGTCTGCTAAATGACTAAAATGTAAATGTCCTGGATTCAGTTTCTCCACAAATCATACTCCCACTGGGCCAGAGTCATCTCAGGTATTTTCCTGATCATTGGGGTGTGGCTTGGAAGTCTTCACCTCACCTGTCGGCGCAAGTTCCTCGTCTTCACTTCTGTCAGGTTCAATTTCTGAGAGTTCACTCTCCGTTGACTGCTCAGGGTTTTCAGGAGCGTAACATGTAATTATCTCAAAATGACAATGTCCTTGGCTTGTATTTCACAGATGTTGCTTTGGGTTTTGAACATCGTGTCCTTATTTTTGCTTTGCGTCTTCTCGCCATCCACCATCTTCTTCCTTTCTGGCCTCAGCCTCCTCCGATGCAGTTTTCAGCACCCAAGGACTGCAATTAAAATGTACACTCCTGTTTCCTTCGGACACAGCCAAGAAAATCGGTCACTTCACCGAAAGATAACAGTTGACCAACCATCAAATGGAATGTTTTCTAGTACCCCAACGACTTTGATGCGTTGTGATAGTAAACGTGTGTGATTGCATAAAAACGGACAGAAAACCCACAGTTCTGCTGAAGTCTACTGCCCACAGTGTGGAATGAGCACACAACTACGGTAACATTACCAGAAATTTGAGATGTTTGTCATATGTAAATCTTAAAGTTCTTCTTTGACATTAAAATAAAAATCAGCCCCTGTTGTCTTCGTAGACCATGTGCATTTCAAACCTATCTTAAAAAAATAAAAAAATAAACATATTCTGGCAAATTACTGATACTGATTTGTAGTATAGTATACCCCCTTTTATAATAAATAAACAGCACCACTATCTTCAGCCAAAGAAACAAGAAAAAGAAGAATGGATAATCCACAAACTCACATGATATGATCAATTACTGACACAATTTGTTACGGTGCGTGAATGAGGACCCAAAAGCGAATTAACTTAAACAGAGCTTCTTTAATTACCAAACATAGGTAGGCTCAGACGGACCGGCAGATTCCGACAGGACAAGACAAGGTTACAGCAAACATGACGACAGTCTGGTTCAGGCATGAAACACAACAAACAAGAATCCGACAAAGACAGGAGCAGAAACAGAGAGAGATATAGGGACCTAATCAGAGGGAAAAAGGGAACAGGTGGGAAAAGGGGTGACGAGGTGGTTAGGAGGAGACAAGGCACAGCTGGGGGAAAGAGGGGGAGAAAAGGTAACCTAACAACGACCAGCAGAGGGAGACAGGGTGAAGGGAAAGGACAGAGACAAGACACAACATGACAGTACATGACAGTACCCCCCCACTCACCGAGCGCCTCCTGGCGCACTCGAGGAGGAAACCTGGCGGCAACGGAGGAAATCCTTGATCAGCGCACGGTCCAGCACGTCCCGAGAGGGAACCCAACTCCTCTCCTCAGGACCGTACCCCTCCCAATCTACGAGGTACTGGTGACCACGGCCCCGAGGACGCATGTCCAAAATTCTACGGACCCTGTAGATGGGTGCGCCCTCGACAAGGATGGGGGGGGGGGGGGAAGACGAGCGGGGGCGCGAAGGACGGGCTTGATGCAGGAGACATGGAAGACCGGGTGGACGCGACGAAGGTATCGCGGAAGAAGAAGTCGAACTGCGACAGGATTAATGACCCGAGAAATACGGAACGGACCAATGAACCGCGGGGTCAACTTGCGAGAAGCCGTCTTAAGGGGAAGGTTCTGAGTGGAGAGCCAAACTCTCTGACCGCGACAATATCTAGGACTCTTAGTTCTACGCTTATTAGCAGCCCTCACAGTCTGCGTCCTATAACGGCAAAGTGCGGACCTGACCCTCTTCCAGGTGCGCTCGCAACGTTGGACAAAAGCCTGAGCGGAGGGGACGCTGGACTCGGCGAACTGAGATGAGAACAGCGGAGGCTGGTACCCGAGGCTACTCTGAAAAGGAGATAGCCCGGTCGCAGACGAAGGGAGCTGTTCTGACCAAGACGCAGGGTTGCGAAAAGAAAGACTGCGTAAGATGCGACCAATAGTCTGATTGGCCCGTTCTGCTTGACCGTTAGACTGGGGGTGAAAGCCGGAAGAGAGACTGACGGAAGCCCCAATCAAACGGCAAAACTCCCTCCAAAATTGAGACGTGAATTGCGGACCTCTGTCCGAAACGACGTCTGACGGAAGGCCATGAATTCTGAAAACATTCTCGATGATGATTTGTGCCGTCTCTTTAGCAGAAGGAAGCTTAGCAAGGGGAATGAAATGAGCCGCCTTAGAGAACCTATCGACAACCGTAAGAATAACAGTCTTCCCCGCTGACGAAGGCAGTCCGGTGACAAAATCTAAGGCGATGTGAGACCACGGTCGAGAGGGAATAGGAAGCGGCCTGAGACGGCCGGCAGGAGGAGAGTTACCGGACTTAGTCTGCGCGCAGACCGAACAAGCAGCCACGAAACGACGCGTGTCATGCTCCCGGGTGGGCCACCAAAAACGCTGGCGAATGGAAGCAAGCGTACCCCGAACGCCAGGGTGGCCGGCTAACTTGGCAGAGTGAGCCCACTGAAGAACGGCCAGACGAGTAGGAACGGGAACGAAAAGAAGGTTCCTAGGACAAGCGCGCGGCGACGGAGTGTGAGTGAGCGCTTGCTTTACCTGCCTCTCAATTCCCCAGACAGTCAACCCGACAAATCGCCCCTCAGGGAGAATCCCCTCGGGGTCAGTGGAGGCTACTGAAGAACTGAAGAGACGAGACAAAGCATCAGGCTTGGTGTTCTTAGAGCCCGGACGATAAGAAATCACGAACTCGAAACGAGCGAAAAACAGCGCCCAACGCGCCTGACGCGCATTAAGTCGTTTGGCAGAACGGATGTACTCAAGGTTCCTATGGTCAGTCCAAACGACAAAAGGAACGGTCGCCCCCTCCAACCACTGTCGCCATTCGCCTAGGGCTAACCGGATGGCGAGCAGTTCGCGGTTACCCACATCATAGTTACGTTCCGACGGCGACAGGCGATGAGAAAAATACGCGCATGGGTGGACCTTGTCGTCAGAGAGGGAGCGCTGAGAAAGAATGGCTCCCACGCCCACCTCTGACGCGTCAACCTCGACAACGAACTGTCTAGAGACGTCAGGTGTAACAAGGATAGGAGCGGATGTAAAACGATTCTTGAGGAGATCAAAAGCTCCCTGGGCGGAAACGGACCACTTAAAGCACGTCTTGACAGAAGTAAGGGCTGTGAGAGGAGCTGCCACCTGACCGAAATTACGGATGAAACGACGATAGAAGTTCGCGAAGCCGAGAAAGCGCTGCAGATCGACGCGTGACTTAGGGACGGGCCAATCAATGACAGCTTGGACCTTAGCGGGGTCCATCTTAATGCCTTCAGCGGAAATAACAGAACCGAGAAATGTGACGGAGGAGGCATGAAAAGTGCACTTCTCAGCCTTCACAAAAAGACAATTCTCTAAAAGGCGCTGGAGGACACGTCGAACGTGCTGAACATGAATCTGGAGTGACGGTGAAAAAATCAGGATATCGTCAAGGTAAACGAAAACAAAGATGTTCAGCATGTCTCTCAGGACATCATTGACTAATGCCTGAAAGACAGCTGGAGCGTTAGCGAGGCCGAAAGGAAGAACCCGGTATTCAAAGTGCCCTAACGGAGTGTTAAACGCCGTCTTCCACTCGTCCCCCTCCCTGATGCGCACAAGATGGTAAGCGTTACGAAGGTCCAACTTAGTGAAAAACCTGGCTCCCTGCAGGATCTCGAAGGCTGAAGACATAAGAGGAAGCGGATAACGATTCTTCACTGTTATGTCATTCAGCCCTCGATAATCTATGCAGGGGCGCAGAGACCCGTCCTTCTTCTTGACAAAAAAAAACCCCGCTCCGGCGGGAGAGGAGGAGGGGACTATGGTACCGGCGTCAAGAGCTACAGACAAATAATCCTCGAGAGCCTTACGTTCGGGAGCCGACAGAGAGTATAGTCTACCCCGGGGGGGAGTGGTTCCCGGAAGGAGATCAATACTACAATCATACGACCGGTGTGGAGGAAGAGAGGTGGCCCTGGACCGACTGAACACCGTGCGCAGATCGTGATATTCCTCCGGCACCCCTGTCAAATCACCAGGCTCCTCCTGTGAAGAAGAGACAGAGGAAACAGGAGGGATAGCAGACATTAAACATTTCACATGACAAGAGACGTTCCAGGAGAGGATAGAATTACTAGACCAATTAATGGAAGGATTATGACAAACTAGCCAGGGATGGCCCAAAACAACAGGTGTAAAAGGTGAACGAAAAATTAAAAAAGAAATGGTTTCACTATGATTACCAGAAACAGTGAGGGTTAAAGGTAGCGTCTCACGCTGAATCCTGGGGAGAGGACTACCATCCAGGGCGAACAAGGCCGTGGGCTCCCTTAACTGTCTGAGAGGAATGTCATGTTCCCGAGCCCAGGTCTCGTCCATAAAACAGCCCTCCGCCCCAGAGTCTATTAAGGCACTGCAGGAAGCTGACGAACCGGTCCAGCGTAGATGGACCGACATGGTAGTGCAGGATCTTGAAGGAGAGACAGGAGTAGTAGCGCTTACCAGTAGCCCTCCGCTTACTGACGAGCTCTGGCCTTTTACTGGACATGAAGTGACAAAATGACCAGCGGAACCGCAATAGAGACAGAGGCGGTTGGTGATTCTCCGTTCCCTCTCCTTAGTCGAGATGCGGATACCTCCCAGCTGCATGGGCTCAGCACCCGAGCCGGCAGAGGAAGATGGTAGTGATGCGGAGAGGGGGGCAACGGAGAACGCAAGCTCCTTTCCACGAGCTCGGTGACGAAGATCAACCCGTCGCTCAATGCGAATAGCGAGTTCAATCAAGGAATCCACGCTGGAAGGAACCTCCCGGGAGAGAATCTCATCCTTTACCTCTGCGCGGAGACCCTCCAGAAAACGAGCGAGCAAAGCCGGCTCGTTCCAGCCACTGGAGGCAGCAAGAGTGCGAAACTCAATAGAGTAGTCTGTTATGGATCGATTACCTTGACATAGGGAAGACAGGGCCCTGGAAGCCTCCTCCCCAAAAACAGATCGATCAAAAACCCGTATCATCTCCTCCTTAAAGTCCTGATACTGGTTAGTACACTCAGCCCTTGCCTCCCAGATTGCCGTGCCCCACTCACGAGCCCGTCCAATAAGGAGAGATATGACGTAGGCGACACGAGCAGTGCTCCTGGAGTAAGTGTTGGGCTGGAGAGAAAACACAATATCACACTGGGTGAGGAACGAGCGGCATTCAGTGGGCTCCCCAGAGTAACACGGCGGGTTATTGGTTCTGGGCTCCGGAGATTCGAAAGCCCTGGAAGTGGCCGGTGGATCGAGGCGGAGATGGTGAACCTGTTCTGTGAGGTTGGAGACTTGGGTGGCCAGGGTCTCAACGGCATGTCGAGCAGCAGACAATTCCTGCTCGTGTCTGCCTAGCATCGCTCCCTGGATCCCGACGGCTGAGTGGAGAGGATCCGAAGTCGCTGGGTCCATTCTAGGTCGGATTCTTCTGTTACGGTGCGTGAATGAGGACCCAAAAGCGAATTAACTTAAACAGAGCTTCTTTAATTACCAAACATAGGTAGGCTCAGACGGACCGGCAGATTCCGACAGGACAAGACAAGGTTACAGCAAACATGACGACAGTCTGGTTCAGGCATGAAACACAACAAACAAGAATCCGACAAAGACAGGAGCAGAAACAGAGAGAGATATAGGGACCTAATCAGAGGGAAAAAGGGAACAGGTGGGAAAAGGGGTGACGAGGTGGTTAGGAGGAGACAAGGCACAGCTGGGGGAAAGAGGGGGAGAAAAGGTAACCTAACAACGACCAGCAGAGGGAGACAGGGTGAAGGGAAAGGACAGAGACAAGACACAACATGACAGTACATGACACAATTAACAAACTGGCTGAAAATGAATAAACTTCATGGCAGGTTGTGTAATTACACCAACTGTAACCTAGGGCCTATATGTCAGGGTTCCCCAACTGGCGTCCCGAGGGTCGAATTGTGGTTTTATTAGCCCCCCAAGGTTTCTGAGCAAAAAAATAACTTTTTATCGATTTTTTTTTATTGTTGGACATAAAATACTTTAAAAACAAGTGATTTCAATTTAATAAATCTGTTCCCAAGCATTCCCACTCTTAATAGAGAGACATGTGATTGGATACAAATGTAAGCAGAGTTTGAAATGATTATGTTTTAGTCAACCATTTATCTATTTGGACTTCTTGCGGTTCATTTGCAGTCTACAAATTATTTGTAATTACGTTCCGGCCCCCGACCATCAGCTGGAGAGAAGAAATTGCCCCGTGGCAGAATCTAGTTGATGATCTGTGTGCTGAGTAGAAGTTGGAAAAAAAAATTGTACAAGCATTGGCACTGAACTGGGACCCAGAGGTTTTTAAATGAACACTGCTTCATGAACATCTCTGAGGCAAGTTGTACCAACTGTATCAACACTGAAATTACTAGCTATTAGTCAGACTTTAATTACATGGAACAATTTTATGGCATGTAGGCCTACATCTGAACAAGGAGAGGACAGCTTTTTGTTAATGACTATACAATAACAAAAACAGAGGGGAGCTCATGTGGAACATGGCTCATTGTGACTGGTAGAGATTCCCACGGCACTAATTTTAAACACAGGTCTCATAACCCCTAGAATTCAGTTTAGCTCAGCTATGTGCATGACATCACATAGCGAAGGTTGACCCTAAGTTATTTCAAACTCCAAAGCAAAGTATTTGGATCGGTACCTCTGACCTATGGGCCCCTACATCAGGCTAACAAGGTCTATATGATCAACTGAAACAATTTCTGAGTTAAACATGGACACTGGTTAGTGATGTTACGTTTGATACGGAGCTCCGAGGCATGCGTCGAAATCGCAAAGCAGTATACTTCAAAGCAGAGTGTCGATGCCTTTATCACTTTATCAGAAGCACGTGATCAATGACGTCCGAAGCTTCATTTAGTTGAACCTGATTGGTTTGGTATTGGTTTCGGTAGAAGACAAAAAGGCTACGCTGCACAAGTGCTACGGCATGTGGGATGTTATGTTGAAAAATGTGTCTGTTCTAAATGATTTTGACCAGCAGGTGCCACTACTGTACACTGTTTATCAAAGCCTAGAGTAATGAACCTATTTTTGACACAATTGGCTGGAAAGCCCCAATGCTTCAGGAAGCTTTGTTTCTCCATCACTAACAATTCTGAGTCTAGGTAGCTACATTTAAAAGGCTCCATTTTACACTAGAAGGTCTGAGCCATTTTTGTATCTAGATCCATCTCTGAGTTTGAAACACAATTTACCAATGTAAGGCAATTAACTAATATTGACACAGCTGAGGGGTAGCCTAAGAAGCATGCTAGATCTACGAAGGGTTCTCTAAAACTAACCAGCCTCAACAGTGAGGGTTAAAGGTAGCGTCTCACGCTGAATCCTGGATGGAGAGGACTACCATCCAGGGCGAACAAGGCCGTGGGCTCCCTTAACTGTCTGAGAGGAATGTCATGTTCCCGAGCCCAGGTCTCGTCCATAAAACAGCCCTCCGCCCCAGAGTCTATTAAGGCACTGCAGGAAGCTGACGAACCGGTCCAGCGTAGATGGACCGACATGGTAGTGCAGGATCTTGAAGGAGAGACAGGAGTAGTAGCGCTTACCAGTAGCCCTCCGCTTACTGACGAGCTCTGGCCTTTTACTGGACATGAAGTGACAAAATGACCAGCGGAACCGCAATAGAGACAGAGGCGGTTGGTGATTCTCCGTTCCCTCTCCTTAGTCGAGATGCGGATACCTCCCAGCTGCATGGGCTCAGCACCCGAGCCGGCAGAGGAAGATGGTAGTGATGCGGAGAGGGGGGCAACGGAGAACGCGAGCTCCTTTCCACGAGCTCGGTGACGAAGATCAACCCGTCGCTCAATGCGAATAGCGAGTTCAATCAAGGAATCCACGCTGGAAGGAACCTCCCGGGAGAGAATCTCATCCTTTACCTCTGCGCGGAGACCCTCCAGAAAACGAGCGAGCAAAGCCGGCTCGTTCCAGCCACTGGAGGCAGCAAGAGTGCGAAACTCAATAGAGTAGTCTGTTATGGATCGATTACCTTGACATAGGGAAGACAGGGCCCTGGAAGCCTCCTCCCCAAAAACAGATCGATCAAAAACCCGTATCATCTCCTCCTTAAAGTCCTGATACTGGTTAGTACACTCAGCCCTTGCCTCCCAGATTGCCGTGCCCCACTCACGAGCCCGTCCAATAAGGAGAGATATGACGTAGGCGACACGAGCAGTGCTCCTGGAGTAAGTGTTGGGCTGGAGAGAAAACACAATATCACACTGGGTGAGGAACGAGCGGCATTCAGTGGGCTCCCCAGAGTAACACGGCGGGTTATTGGTTCTGGGCTCCGGAGATTCGAAAGCCCTGGAAGTGGCCGGTGGATCGAGGCGGAGATGGTGAACCTGTTCTGTGAGGTTGGAGACTTGGGTGGCCAGGGTCTCAACGGCATGTCGAGCAGCAGACAATTCCTGCTCGTGTCTGCCTAGCATCGCTCCCTGGATCCCGACGGCTGAGTGGAGAGGATCCGAAGTCGCTGGGTCCATTCTAGGTCGGATTCTTCTGTTACGGTGCGTGAATGAGGACCCAAAAGCGAATTAACTTAAACAGAGCTTCTTTAATTACCAAACATAGGTAGGCTCAGACGGACCGGCAGATTCCGACAGGACAAGACAAGGTTACAGCAAACATGACGACAGTCTGGTTCAGGCATGAAACACAACAAACAAGAATCCGACAAAGACAGGAGCAGAAACAGAGAGAGATATAGGGACCTAATCAGAGGGAAAAAGGGAACAGGTGGGAAAAGGGGTGACGAGGTGGTTAGGAGGAGACAAGGCACAGCTGGGGGAAAGAGGGGGAGAAAAGGTAACCTAACAACGACCAGCAGAGGGAGACAGGGTGAAGGGAAAGGACAGAGACAAGACACAACATGACAGTACATGACACAATTAACAAACTGGCTGAAAATGAATAAACTTCATGGCAGGTTGTGTAATTACACCAACTGTAACCTAGGGCCTATATGTCAGGGTTCCCCAACTGGCGTCCCGAGGGTCGAATTGTGGTTTTATTAGCCCCCCAAGGTTTCTGAGCAAAAAAATAACTTTTTATCGATTTTTTTTTATTGTTGGACATAAAATACTTTAAAAACAAGTGATTTCAATTTAATAAATCTGTTCCCAAGCATTCCCACTCTTAATAGAGAGACATGTGATTGGATACAAATGTAAGCAGAGTTTGAAATGATTATGTTTTAGTCAACCATTTATCTATTTGGACTTCTTGCGGTTCATTTGCAGTCTACAAATTATTTGTAATTACGTTCCGGCCCCCGACCATCAGCTGGAGAGAAGAAATTGCCCCGTGGCAGAATCTAGTTGATGATCTGTGTGCTGAGTAGAAGTTGGAAAAAAAAATTGTACAAGCATTGGCACTGAACTGGGACCCAGAGGTTTTTAAATGAACACTGCTTCATGAACATCTCTGAGGCAAGTTGTACCAACTGTATCAACACTGAAATTACTAGCTATTAGTCAGACTTTAATTACATGGAACAATTTTATGGCATGTAGGCCTACATCTGAACAAGGAGAGGACAGCTTTTTGTTAATGACTATACAATAACAAAAACAGAGGGGAGCTCATGTGGAACATGGCTCATTGTGACTGGTAGAGATTCCCACGGCACTAATTTTAAACACAGGTCTCATAACCCCTAGAATTCAGTTTAGCTCAGCTATGTGCATGACATCACATAGCGAAGGTTGACCCTAAGTTATTTCAAACTCCAAAGCAAAGTATTTGGATCGGTACCTCTGACCTATGGGCCCCTACATCAGGCTAACAAGGTCTATATGATCAACTGAAACAATTTCTGAGTTAAACATGGACACTGGTTAGTGATGTTACGTTTGATACGGAGCTCCGAGGCATGCGTCGAAATCGCAAAGCAGTATACTTCAAAGCAGAGTGTCGATGCCTTTATCACTTTATCAGAAGCACGTGATCAATGACGTCCGAAGCTTCATTTAGTTGAACCTGATTGGTTTGGTATTGGTTTCGGTAGAAGACAAAAAGGCTACGCTGCACAAGTGCTACGGCATGTGGGATGTTATGTTGAAAAATGTGTCTGTTCTAAATGATTTTGACCAGCAGGTGCCACTACTGTACACTGTTTATCAAAGCCTAGAGTAATGAACCTATTTTTGACACAATTGGCTGGAAAGCCCCAATGCTTCAGGAAGCTTTGTTTCTCCATCACTAACAATTCTGAGTCTAGGTAGCTACATTTAAAAGGCTCCATTTTACACTAGAAGGTCTGAGCCATTTTTGTATCTAGATCCATCTCTGAGTTTGAAACACAATTTACCAATGTAAGGCAATTAACTAATATTGACACAGCTGAGGGGTAGCCTAAGAAGCATGCTAGATCTACGAAGGGTTCTCTAAAACTAACCAGCTTCAGATTCCAGCTCAGGCTTCACCCGAATTATGACGGTGGATATTGCTTGTCCGACCGTCCCCTCGCCCATGATTATAAGGGCCATTCTGATCCAACCATAAATTCATACACATTTTACCCCTGGATGGAGAGGATAGAAATGCAATATGTAGCTAGATGTAGAAGGCTAATGTTAACTAGCTGGCTAATCGCTAACGTTGCTCATGAAAGAAAGTTAGGCTAGCGAGCAAGCATTTTAGACAGGTAGCCTATGACAACAAGAGTCAACATGTTTTTTACTACTTGCACACACACACACAAATCAAAACCATGAGTGCATGGTGGGTGGAGGAATTGACCAACAAATCTATGGATATAGCAGCCTATAACCTAATTTAGTCTGTCAAACAGGTAAATGTACAGTACCTCTCATTTGTCAAATAGGAAGAAATAGGCTCCAACACAAATCCCTCTTGTTGTTTGTAAAGTCTAATTAAAATGAAGCCAGTTTAAATTAATTATGACTACTTGAATTTGCCTACTTTCAGCACCATGAGCTGTCCATTTCTGATTGAATGTGCCATGTCTGCTGCTTCAAGTTTCAGCAGCACAATGTAAGTTACTCAAATACAGTGCCTTGCGAAAGTATTCGGCCCCCTTGAACTTTGCGACCTTTTGCCACATTTCAAGCTTCAAACATAAAGATATAAAACTGTATTTTTTTGTGAAGAATCAACAACATGTGGGACACAATCATGAAGTGGAACAACATTTATTGGATATTTCAAACTTTTTTAACAAATCAAAACTGAAAAATTGGGCGTGCAAAATTATTCAGCCCCCTTAAGTTAATACTTTGTAGCGCTACCTTTTGCTGCGATTACAGCTGTAAGTCGCTTGGGGTATGTCTCTATCAGTTTTGCACATCGAGAGACTGACATTTTTTCCCATTCCTCCTTGCAAAACAGCTCGAGCTCAGTGAGGTTGGATGGAGAGCATTTGTGAACAGCAGTTTTCAGTTCTTTCCACAGATTCTCGATTGGATTCAGATCTGGACTTTGACTTGGCCATTCTAACACCTGGATATGTTTATTTTTGAACCATTCCATTGTAGATTTTGCTTTATGTTTTGGATCATTGTCTTGTTGGAAGACAAATCTCCGTCCCAGTCTCAGGTCTTTTGCAGACTCCATCAGGTTTTCTTCCAGAATGGTCCTGTATTTGGCTCCATCCATCTTCCCATCAATTTTAACCATCTTCCCTGTCCCTGCTGAAGAAAAGCAGGCCCAAACCATGATGCTGCCACCACCATGTTTGACAGTGGGGATGGTGTGTTCATGGTGATGAGCTGTGTTGCTTTTACGCCAAACATAACGTTTTGCATTGTTGCCAAAAAGTTCAATTTTGGTTTCATCTGACCAGAGCACCTTCTTCCACATGTTTGGTGTGTCTCCCAGGTGGCTTGTGGCAAACTTTAAACAACACTTTTTATGGATATCTTTAAGAAATGGCTTTCTTCTTGCCACTCTTCCATAAAGGCCAGATTTGTGCAATATACGACTGATTGTGGTCCTATGGACAGAGTCTCCCACCTCAGCTGTAGATCTCTGCAGTTCATCCAGAGTGATCATGGGCCTCTTGGCTGCATCTCTGATCAGTCTTCTCCTTGTATGAGCTGAAAGTTTAGAGGGACGGCCAGGTCTTGGTAGATTTGCAGTGGTCTGATACTCCTTCCATTTCAATATTATCGCTTGCACAGTGCTCCTTGGGATGTTTAAAGCTTGGGAAATCTTTTTGTATCCAAATCCGTCTTTAAACTTCTTCACAACAGTATCTCGGACCTGCCTGGTGTGTTCCTTGTTCTTCATGATGCTCTCTGCGCTTTTAACGGACCTCTGAGACTATCACAGTGCAGGTGCATTTATACGGAGACTTGATTACACACAGGTGGATTGTATTTATCATCATTAGTCATTTAGGTCAACATTGGCTCATTCAGAGATCCTCACTGAACTTCTGGAGAGAGTGTGCTACACTGAAAGTAAAGGGGCTGAATAATTTTGCATGCCCAATTTTTCAGTTTTTAATTTGTTAAGAAAGTTTGAAATATCCAATAAATGTCGTTCCACTTCATGATTGTGTCCCACTTGTTGTTGATTCTTCACAAAAAAAATACAGTTTTATATCTTTATGTTTGAAGCCTGAAATGTGGCAAAAGGTCGCAAAGTTCAAGGGGGCCGAATACTTTCGCAAGGCACTGTATGTCTTATTGTCAGGTCAATAACTATGATAAATAGGCCTACATCATCGGCAAAAAATATATTGTTTTTAATAAAAAATCAATATAGGAGTAGCACGTTATCAAAGTTGACCTCTGGTCGTTATCTTCGTGCTCTCCTTCTCAAACTGAACAGAACATAAACTGCATCCAATATTATTTTCAAGATTATTTCCCCTACTAAAATACTTAATCAGTCATCTTCATCACATGAAGGGGATGATGACACCATCTTTGTGAGAGGGAGGCTTTCTGATTTCATTGGTACTCAACTCGTGGCTCAGATACTTCATTCAGGATAAATGGAGTTAGCCCAAAGTTAGCCTGCCCCGGTGCAGGTTAGTTCTGAAGCAGGTTATTTTATTAATTGTCATAGAAATTGACTTGGCTAAAAGGTGAGCCACTTTCGTATGATCAGTTATCCCGAGTTGAACTCAGAGTTGATCAAAGTTACCTCGATAACTCCTCAATTCTGCTTCGTAGGATACCCCTCAGGGCTAATAGACAAAGCTTACACTCTTGGAAAAAAGGGTTCCAAAAGGGTTCTTCGGCTGTCCCCATAGGAGAACCCTTTTTTGGCTCCAGGTAGAAACTTTTTGGTTCAAGGTGAAACACTTTTGGGTTCCATCTAGATCCCTCTGTGGAAAGGGCTATGCATGACCCTCATGACTGATGGTTTGGGCACAAACCCTGGCAGAGCATTAGTAGACTTCATACATAGGCACACCCTTCCATTCACAGCTGAATCCACGACTACACTCATGGAGTGACATATGCATGACGTTTTCACTGTCTCTGGGTCAGTTAGCAACCCCACTGGAACAATGTTTTTGCAGAGTGAAGGCTATCAACGCAACACTTTGAAACATCTGTGTGACCGAGACAGAAAAAGTGAAGTGTTTTGATTCTGTGTACCAGGATGTAGTGTTTCATAGAACCGTGAGATGGCAGCAGTTGCTTAACATGTTTCATTTTTACTGTACTTGAAAATGCACTACAACATCTAATGTATCATGTTATATAAGCTCTCCTCTTCATGTTACTCTGATGTGTAGCATGTGAATACTGAATTGGGAAGATTAAAATCCTGATCCTCACCCTCTGCACTATCTCCTCTAGGTGTGATTAAGTGGTCTTGATCATGTTATTCATCCACTGAAATCAGTTAGAATCTAGGCCTACACCAACTGAACTCCAGCATTTTTGGGATACTATAGGGCAATTTTTTTCACCTTAATTTATTCAACATAAAAACTATGAATATTCATTTCTCAAGTCTTATTTTTTGACATGTTGTTTGGAACAATATACTCTTCAAACACATCAAATTTCCAGAGTGGGCTCTCTGGTACTTTTAATTATATTACCAATTTCATACATAGAAATGTACATTACAGGTCATTAACCAATCACAGTCCTCTTTTAGGATTGCACATTCTGAAAATCACCAGCAGAGGGAGGTCTCTTTGAATCCATTTTCCCATTCACTCTATTGGTGCTCATAAAATTCATCAGAGCTTAGCAGAGCCCACTCTGTGAATTTGATGTACTTGTAGAGTATATTGTTCCAAACAGTAACTCTTAAAATGAACTAAATCTAAATCTACTTTTGAGATATTAATATCAATATTTTTAATGTTGAATAAATCAATGGGAAATGTGTCTAGATTCTGAACTAAAATACTTGATATGTTACAACACACTATAAGGAGTATAATGACACTAAGATGTTGTCTGTATCATTTACGGTGTGTTCATGTGAGTGTCTCATCTGTAGGACTTTGTCTGGATTACGTGTATGGACCATTATCCTCTCTGTGAGGTCAGCCCAACTGCCACAGTAGGCCAGTAATCAAACCCTTATGGGGGCAGTAAAACTAAATAAAAAACAGCCCCACATCATTTTTATGTCCTCCTTGTGAGTGTGTGTGTGTGTGTGTGTCATGGCTAAGCTCATACACATGCAAAGAAAATATTGTAAATCTAATCTCAGTCAGGGAGCAGTCCATCACAGTGTGTCTGTATGTTTGTGTGTGTGTATGTGTGCGTGTGAGTGAGTGAGTGAGTGATGGAGTGAGTGAGTGAGTGAGTGAGTGAGTGAGTGAGTGAGTGAGTGAGTGAGTGAGTGAGTGAGTGAGTGAAAGAGAGCAATACAGAAAGAGGTGGGGAGAGAAAGTGCTTGAAAAAGATTGTGATACGTGAGCTCTTCAGATTGATCCTTTCATCTCCAACATCAAAGTTACCATCATAAAACACTTAAGACTTTATTCTCTTCTCTGTAAGTGTCATCGACAAATACACCACAAAACTACAGTACTTAGAATAGGAATTTAGAAAAAAATAATTGCACAACTCGCTCAGAGCTGCTCTCTACATCGTTTTACATTGCCACGGTGGGCCTCCATCTGAACAATCAGTCAGTATAAAAAAAACACAGAACAAACAAGTCAAAACAGGTCAACTAGCTAGTGTTTAACAGTTAACAGTACTAGAAGCGAACAATAATAAAAGTGTAATACACATGGATGAGGAAGTACAACTCTGCTGAGATGCTCTATACAATCGTTCCTTTTCAAGGCGGAGTCCATGTGCATGATGCCACAAAGCCCTAAAGGCCACAGATTGGGGCGCGATTAAACACACATGTCCATATAAGGTCCATTGGTGATGCTAATGAGCATCAGCTCATGGGTGGGGCTGGGGGGTCAGGGGTCGATCTCCATGGGAACGATGGTGATGATGACGTCCTCGTTACTACGGCGCACCACCACCTGCAGCGTGGCATCTTTCTTGATGATGGTGCTCACGTCGGTTGCAGAGGAAATCCGCTGGCCGTTGATGGAGATGATGACATCATGCTCCTTCAGACCGCCACTAAGAGAGGAGGAACACAACAGAATGAGAACTATAGCAACAAACATGCTTGATAGAACGGTTAGCTATAATAATAAGATTGTTATTTCACGGTATCGATTGCTCTTTATCGCACCTACATTCAGCTAGGAATGGATTCCATTGGCCGGGTTGCCTTTATATTTCTTGTTAGAAGGTAAATATAGTTCACACATTATTTGATGCTTTAATCTGTAGTGCAGGACAAATGTGTTGGAATGAACTGAAATTAACTGCGGCAGGTAGCCAATCGGTTAAGAGCGTTTGGCCAGTAACCGTAAAGGTCGCTGGTTCGAATCCCTGAGCCGACTAGGTGAAAATTTTTTTTTGTCCGATGTGCCCTTGAGCAAGGCATTTAACCCTAATTGTTCCTGTAAGTGGCTCTGGATAAGAGTCTAAATGACAACATATATGTATCCTTCATCCGGACCACAATAATTAGTCCGGGGAAAGTGCTTTGCGCAACACACTCCCACAGACCAAACACACCCGGAATAGAAATCTAGTAAAACCAAATTACACAAAGACTGGAGTGGTTCCCAGAAGTGATATCAAAGCCTCCACTTTCACACAACTACTCTCCCACCACCACTGATAATACTTCCACATTCCCCTCATTGTACTCAGGCTAACAGGACTAACACTTACACCACCAATGAGACACAGAAGGCCTAATATAAGAACTAGGGCAGGGTGAGAGGGACCAGGAAAACCACAGCAAACCCCTTGCTACTTGAGGGATGAATGGAATAGCTGACCTCAGCGTCTCTCCAACCACAACCCTTCTCTGGTAGAACTGTGGTCACCAGAGATGATCACACTGAATGTGCTGCTGAGGATGTGGGAGGAGGATGATTTTTGAGTGGGTGAACAAGCAATGTTTTACTAAGGGGGGTTGTGTGTGTATGCATTTGCACGTGAAAATGGGAGAGAGAGTGTGTGAATGTAAGTGGGTTTTTGTGGGGAGAGTTGGACGTTGAAGGTCTATATACATTTTAAACGTGTACATACAGTGGAAAGAGCCAAAGATAATACCCCTGAGCACATAAAATGTCAGACAACTTGTCCTCACACTCATAAGAAACTCATATTACTGGTGAGATGGAGTGTGTTTGTACTTTCTTTCCCTGTTAGTTTGTACTTACGCTGCGGCCGGCGTTTTGGAGATCACCTCCATGACGTACGCTCCAGAGGTGATATCAGGGAAGTCTTTGTGTCGCACCTTTAGCTCCTTGGTCAACCTAGAGAGTGAAGGGGAAGAAATTAAGTAACCCATTAGGAAAAAGTGCTTAGTTGTCTGTATCCAACTGAAATTCAGTTTACCAGGCCCAGTTCAAATATGTTATTTTTGACAGCTTTGGATGACTACATTCTCCAGTTTAGTGCACACTTTCACAGTCTCAAGTCTTTCATTGTATTTATCAGGAGTTGACAAAAGAAAACGTCCCATCCTTTTCATTACAAATATGACCAGTTAATTAGGATCTACTTACGCTGGAGTGAGTGTCATCATCCTCACACCAATGTATCTCTTCTTTGCCCCAGCTCTTCCTAAGGGAACACAATAAGAAGGGAAAACAAATCAGGAAGAGGGCAGCTCTTTAATCATATGCAAAAGGGGTTTCTTTTTGACTCGAAGAATATCTGGGTGATTCTGAGGCTGGGTCAAATCAAATGTTTTGTAAACAACAGGTGCTTTGTAAACAACAGGTGTGGACTAACAGTGAAGTGTTTACTTCTGGGCCCTTTCCAACAATGCAGAGAGAAAGAAAATAGAGAAATAATAGAAAAGAAAAACACATCATACTAAAAGTAACAATAGATACACAATCCGTAATGATAACTTGGCTATATTCAAGGGGTACCAGTACCGAGTCGATTTGAAGGGGTACAATGTAATTGAGGTAGACATGTACATTAAACTAGGAATAAAGTGACATAGTAAACAGTAGCAGCAGCGTATGTGATGAGTCAAAAACGTTAGTGCAAAAAGGGTCAATGCAGATAGTCCGTGTAGCTATTTGGTTAACTATTTAACTAACTATTTAGCAGTCTTATGACTTGGGAGTAGAAGCTGTTCAAGGCCCTGTTGGTTCCAGACATGGTGCATCGGTACCACTTGCCATGCGGTAGCAGAGAGAACAGTATGACTTGGGTGGCTGGAGTCTGAACATTTTTAGGGCCTTCCTCTGACACCGCCTGGTATATATAGGTCCTGGATGGCAAGGAGCTCGGCCCCAGTAATGTACAAGCAGTTGCCATACCTCCCTATAGGCTGTCTCATCGTTGTTGGTGATCAGGCCTACTGTACCACCGTCGTGTCGTCTGCAAACTTAATGATGGTGTTGGCGTCGTGGGTGAACAAGGAGTACAGGAGGGACTATACATGCACCCCTAAGGGGCCCCCGTGTCGAGGGTCAGCGTGGCAGATGTGTTATTGCCTACCCTTACCACCTGGTGGCGTCCTGTCAGAAACTCCAGGATCCAGTTGCAGAGGTTTTCAGTCCCAGGGTCCTCAGTGATGAGCTAGATGGGCACTATGATGTTAAAAACTAGAGCTGTAATCAATGAACAGCATTCTCACATCGGTGTTCCTTTTGTCCAAGTGAGAAAGGGCTGTGTGGAGCAGTGTCGTCATTAGGCCTGGACTGCTGGGGCTTCAGCCCCAGATGTTTTTGGTCCAACCCCAAACCTTTTTTTGTTTTTCACATTTCAGTCTATGAGTTTCTATAACTACACTGCAGGTGGACTGCTGATGTCCCTTGACCCCTTGCCCACCCTTACAGCACTGGTTAGATGTCAATGTCATCACTCAGCAAAACGCATGTCACTCAGTCAGAGTTTTCATCATAGCACAGAGCAAATATGGATATTTTGAACTTCTTCCCGAAAGAGAGGCAAAAAAAGTGAGCCGGTTGAAATCAGCAATGAATGAGGTGGAGCGGACGGAACAGTCAAACTGCAGCTAAGCAGCAGCAGATTTAGCCACATGTTTGTGCAGGGTTGGTGGTAGCTAACTAGCTAGTCTCCTTTAGCGTAAGGGCTGGCTAATGCTAATAAGCTAGCCTTAGCGCTCAGCATCCTAAAGCTATTGGGTGTCATTCAGAGTTATTTAACAGTATATTTAGTGAATGGGCAAGCAAAGAATGTTGATATAAGTCGTATTAGGACAAGTGTTTATTTACTGCGAGTGTATTTAATGGGTTTCGTATCTGTAGCTAGCATGGATGGCTAGCCACTTCGGTAGCTACTGACTGGCTAGCTAGCTGAGACCGAAGACATTTTTCTGACTGAAGCACATACAGTATCTGTGGACTGAAGCTCAACTTTACTACAACATTATATTTAGCCTTTTATTGCAGTGGGCTAAATCAGGGTCGCACAGAGTGTTTCTTGGTAGTCTTAAACTAATCTACTTTGAAACAAAAGTATATACCTCACACACATGGTTATGGGGTTCAAAAAAGAAGACACCTGTACCATGTCAGATATAGAATTGAAATGTATTCAATTTTGAGTTTGCATCCTAATATTACACTTTATACACATAGCAGAAGAATGAAATATAACAAAACCATTTGACATAGAAACACCGGATTTTGGGCCGTTAAAAAAATATAATTAAGTTCATTAATTATGAAATTATGAAAAATATTAATAAAATCCCACTCATGAGGCCACTAGAGGGCACTTTGGTTATTCGACTGCAGGAAAGGCTACCCCTGTTGAAAATGAGCAATGTTGAGTTGGTAGAACTGACTAAATTAAATTAATCACAGAGGTCTTATAACCTATTCCATTCTAAAGGTAAACATGCTTGGCTCATGTCTGTTATTTCCATATAGGCTAAGTAACTATTTGTAAAAAGAACTGCCCATTAGTAACTTTAAAGACAACTGCCCCTATAAACCAACTTCTCATTTATAAAACAGCTTATGTGGCATTGATATGAGTCAGAAACATTTATTGTACTGTAATTGACTAAACTGTAAATAGGATAATTTTGGGAATAAAGTCAGTCTCATCCAAAACAGAGTTTTGTGAGACTTGTGGTCGTGACTTCATAAATTATTGTTGGGTTTGTTTCAATCCCTCCTACATGCCCACAGCACACAAGTAGGCAGCACACAAGTAATCATCAATTCGGAGTGCAGCTGCATGCGGCCTGATCTTAAATCCTGTGGTAAATTTGGGTTGACTTTGGATATCCCTATGGGGCTAGTTAGGGACAATCGGTTAATTACAAAATGTAATGGGCACACATGTTAAAATTCCAATAGCTCCAAATATCAATTACTTAACCTCAAACCAACTATACATTTCAGAAATGCATACATAAATATGGAAATGAAGAAAAAATTAAAATGGTGTGCAACATAAAAATATTGTCTCATTTACATTGTAATTTATTGATGGTCCCTAACTTGCCCGAGAGATAGGCTATCCAAATTCAGTCAGGTTGTACACCAGCCGGCTGAAGCTAATTGGCTAAATAATTTGGCTAACTCTTGCCACCAGCGAACACACACAGGAGACTCCCACATCAAACCACACCCCGAAACCAACTCACATTTGAATTCAGTCATGGACGCTAGCATTTCTTAATAAACTAAATCTATAATGCAGTCACACTTTAAAACGAACTAATGACATGCTGCACCTCTACCTTGAGACCTTTCTGATGAGGCAGACAAGAAAAAAAGTGATGAAAGAAAGCGATGTAGAGAGGCAGAGGAGGGGTGAGCACACAGTAGACAGTATCACTTAAAGCTGCTCTATGGATTCTAATTACGACACAGTTTGTGTGTGTGCGTGTGTCCCTCTCAGTTTGTTTGAAGTTGTTGAGTGGTTTTTGGCAATACACTGTAGATGTATGTGTTCCAGAGTAGAGACCCCCACAGTAGCAACTGTAATTGAGTACTGGCAGTGTCTGCTGTGGCAGGTAGGAAGGTAGAATTTACCTGAACATTTCCTAAGCTCTAAATGTTCTAATCTCGGTGTTCGTGTCAAAATGCGCCAAATTCAAAGACAATTCCTTTCTTTGGGGGCCAGGGAAGAATGCCCCTGGACGCCCCTACTGGCTTTGGGCCCGAATGTCTTCAAATCCAAGAAATGCCCCTGGTGTAAGAGTGCAATAGAGATTGGTGATCTGTGGATCTTTCTTTACAAATTGGATTGGGTCCAGGGTGTCTGGGATGATGGTGTTGATGTGAGCCATGGAATATGCTTAGTTATAATGGGGTCTGAATCAAAATGTCTGTAAGTGTTTATGGTTATCCTCAAAACATGGCTAACATGCTGACCAGACTGGACACGTCGTGTGCGCGAGCGTCGCAAAATAAATTTAGAAATCCATGTTATTCAGTTATTGCACCCACACTGCTCGCGCGCGCCAACGAGCATCTGCGATGCCCAGAGCTAAAATAGAATTCCTTTCTATTTCTGACGCAGATCACGCTGCAAGTCCTGCCTCTCCTATCTCCTCATTGGTTTATAGAAGCAGGTACCATGTGCCATCTCCTTATTGGTTATACCCACGTGGATGATTGAAAGACTAAATGTTTTGCAGGTTGTCGTGGAAATACTGTGTAGATGCCAATCACCATATAAATTAAAAGATGAAAAAGCCTGGAAGGAGGAGAGATGACTAAACTATTTGGTTGGCCGTTTTGTGTGTGGATTAATTGTCAGAGTAGAGGACCTTGTGCATTTCAGGTAAAATAACAACTCAATGTTTATATTCCAGGACAAATTAGCTAGCAACAGCAAGCTAGCTAAATAGGACAAATTAGCTAGTTAAATAGGACAAATTAGCTAGCAAGTGCAAGCTAACTAGCTAAATTGCCATACATATTTAATGCTTTTCGACCTGTCCCCAAATTCATGTCGTTGGTTCAGAGTTTGTTTTGATATTTTAACCTGTGTGTCGGGATTGCGTTTGGTGTAGGGGGACAAAATACATTTATGCACGATGGCTCACGCGCGCAGCCGGTTTAGGTTCCGTGTAAACAGGACCATACACTAGGGGGACATATTTAGATGTTACACCCAGAATGATTATAGGGATTCAACGTCCTACCTCGGGACTGTCTGTCGTAGGATTCAGTCAGGAACTCTCTGATCTTATCGGAGGGAATGGCGAAAGAAATACCAGCTGTCACTTTCAGAGTGTTGATCCCGATCACTTCACCATCCTACAATAACACCGTCAATAATGAAGTCAATAATACAATCATCCAACAACAATATACAATAGTCAATTTAGTGTCTGAAAACCACACAGTGACACACTAATAACACTGTACCACAATCACACATTTGCATACAGCTTCAAACTAGAATGTGCCATCATGCAGACACAGTGTCTGCCTTCTATTAGACATGTAGAAATACTGTTTAACTGTCAATAAACAAAGAGTATTCTCACCAGATTCACCAGAGGGCCTCCTGAATTACCATACTGTCAACAAAAAAAGGACATCACTTCAGTTCTCAGTTCACAATCCTTTGGGATGTGTGTGCATGTGTTCACAGACTCACATTGATAATAGCGTCTGTCTGAATGTATTCCATTTCAGAGTTGCGTAGGCCCAACTCCTTGCCCCCTCGTTGGGTTGTGCTGACTATTCCTGTGGTAACTGTGTTCTGGAGTGAGAAGGGGCTTCCGATGGCCACCACAAACTCCCCAGGCCTCAGGTCTGACGAAAGCCCCAACATCAGCACAGGAAGCTTGATCTGTAGGGGGGACAAGTTAGGGAGGGCATATTTATTTACAGCATTAATATTTACAGTGAAGCTAAAGCCCTTCAAGCACAATTCCATAGACCCTTCCAATTCTTCTCACTCTATGGTCAGTCCACCCCCTCAACAGTGCATCTATTTTATAAGTGACTACTGGCCAGTACCTCATGAAACAGTACAAATCCATTTATGTTAAACTCAGGGACCACAGACTCCATGGCTAGGCAACCATGACAAGCCAGAGACAGTGCCTAGACAGACAGACAGAGGGTATATTTATCCAGCCACAGTTTCTCTCTGCATGAAATAATTTCCATTCCGTCCAGTCATAGCCAATGAGTGAATGGTCCTAGCCAAAGCGTCACTGCATCACGTTAAGCCGATAGTGCCCACCATGAATTCCCTGACAACAGCACCATCTTGAGACCTTTCCCATGTGTTCCTTGTATCCATTTTGTTTACCCTGGGTTATAAATAGAGTCACCGTGTGGGAAGCTAAGGTAACTGAGACTGACTGGCCAACAAGCCAAAGATTTACACAGCCAAGTCTCTGTATGCAAACACCAAAACACGCCCTGTCGTCAACTACCCAGGCGTATTCATATTGCCATCATGAAATATGATAACGCTACATTCCCCTTTCCAATATAGTGTATACACATGTTGATTGGCATCCCTACACAACATTAGAGTAATTTTTTACTGCTGACTGTTGCCTACAATAGCTGAATAGGCCTACAAATAGTATTAATCCATAAAAATTGATGTAAATTATAATACGCCATTTTAGCTTGCGGGAACTCAATGTGAACTCGGCCCCTGAGTTGTAGCGTAAGTATTAATAGAAGATGACAGTGAGAAGATGAGTGCGTAACTGAGGGGAACTTTTCACATCCCCCAATCCCACCTTCTCTTCCTTCCCCCTCTCATTCCCTTCATCCAGACATGATACCGGAATAGCAGTCTGAACTGCTATTCAGTCTGTGACTCCCTACCCTCACACTCACACACACACGCAAACAAAGACACACACACACACACACACACACACACACACACACACACACACACACACATTTGTTTTACTATCCTTGTGGGGACCAAACAATTGATTCCCATTCAAAATCCTATTTTGCCTAAACCCTAACCCTAACCTTTAACCCTAAACCAAACCATAATTCGAACCCTTACCCTAATTGTAACCCTAAACCTAACCCCTAAGCCTAAAATAGCATTTTTCCTTGTGGGGACCGGCGAAATGTCCCCACTTGTCTGAATTTTCTTATCCTTGTGTGGAAATACACACACACACACCGCCCCTACCCCGACCTGACCAGGGTGAAGGGATAACCAGATAGAAAAGGCACACGTTGGCAAGAGGAGGTCAGGTGAGTCTTAGTCACTGAGACCGTCAGGACTGGTTGTCTGCCAGCCGCTTGCTGTGGTGATAGTGGTGATAGTGGTAATAACAGCGTGATTGTTATACAATCGACTGGTGCTTATTGAAATGTCTCGGCCTAGTGAATGATGAAAACACATCTTGACACACACCTGCACATATCCATCTGCTTACACACAATGCTGCCACTGTCTTGAGGGCGGTACAGTCATGCTTACACACATTCACTCATAAACTGTGAATGCCTAGACTAGCTGATATGAGCCCTTTGAGGGTGGAAGTGTGTGAGTGAATAGGCACAAAGGAAACATTAAATGCAGTGACTCTTCATGTGTGATGACTGTTAGTCTAGCTATCACCTAACCACTTGCAGCTACTTTTTTGTCCTTGTGGATTCTGTGTCGTATACTATATATGTAATTTTTGGTGGTTCTGACCTTCACTTGACCATAAGTGACTCACCAGGTTATTTTGAACCATGGGCCGGTCTTAATGCCTTAACACTCATCCCCAACATTTACCACACTACAGTGTGTGGTGATGAAGATAATAAACGTCCTGGACTGTGAGAAGCTTCCGTACTGTTCTTGCCGGACAGCCTGTAGTGAGTCAGAACCAAGTATATCAGCATTCAGTCACTAGCGGGTGAGAGGGCGCAGAAGCCAACTGCACAGACAGTTTTTTTTTTCTTCATGGTCCTAGATCTTGCCGGATTTATCTACCAACAGTTTTTACACATTAAGAAGAGGTGGTTGACGGTAGAAGACGAGGAGCAGGAAACCCTCTCCTGCATTGGCCGTCCCCCAACATCATGCGAGATGCTTTCAGTTAAAGGCACTAATACCTGGTCCTCAGTCTCAAGTTAAAACTTTTTAATTGAAATTTCAACCACTCTATTCTTAAACAATGAATGTTTTCCAAGCTCTCGATTGCTTCATACATAACTGAGAATGGCACAATTTCAGATTTTAATAGAGGCTGAGATAGTGACAGAGACAGTATACTTCAACAGAAAAGCCCGTATTTACTAGTAGCCATCCAGAAACAGTATTGCATGACAGGGGCACCTAGAAGTGGTGGTATCATTCCAGATATTCATATATTCATCATCTCAACCATCTCTAGAAAATTGTACAGTACATCTAGAGTGTCTGCTATGGCAGGGGGTGGAAGGACCGACGGGGAAAATGCCTCCTTTGTTGCCATAGACGAGCCTTTGTTTCATATTACAGCTTTGGCAGTTTGGAATCGCTTTTAAAACCTACTACATTAACTCCTATTTTATGACTTGAGCCTAGGTGCAAACTTGTTTTGTCAAGCTTCATGCTGTGATGGAGTGTCGCTAATAGTTTAAAAGGCGCACGTAAATATATGAAAACGGGTTCATTTGACTTAACCCAACAAATTCACAACTGTAAACACACCAACACAGCTGGCACCCGTTAGTTTTAAGAGACATGCTAGTGAAATACATACACCCTTTGTTTGGTGATTAAACCTATTACAACTTCTACGGTCTTTACTGTGGTCACTACTGTGTTCTTCCTATAGGGGAAATCAAGGCAGTGGGTATTATGTTATCTTTGTAGCACTGTGCTACCACGCAGAGATTATACTGTAGGTATCATGGGGAGGACTAGCAAGTTGTGTGACTGTTGGTGTACAGTACTTTGGCTACACGTGAACTTTTAGCCCAAGGGTTGTGCCACAATGAATAAAGAGGAGCGTGATCCGACATGCTCACACCTGCAGAACCATCAGCTCTGGGGATCGGCATTGGCTGAGGGGTGGCAGGAAACGTATGTGTGTGAGCTCAACATAACAGCTAGTTTCAGGGAAAGAGTTACGCGTGCACCCAACTATATCACATGGGGCTGGGGAAAATCTATGTCATAAGAAAAATAAATGTCCCTTCCCTCACTGATTGCTAGCCATCTGAACAATATTTAATAGCATAGGCTAGTTAATATAAACACCTTTCAACCATACTGGCTAACCTAACCTTCACTGATATCGGACAGAAAAACAATATGCGCACATTGTTGTAAATATCCCAGCCAACACGTGGTCAAAAGCTCTCTCTGTGTTTCCTTCAGGTTTACAGACACCCTGGATGACATCTCACTGACGGCGGCTAGACGCCACACACTTTTGATCTCTGGGCCATGCAGACCTGACGAGATGTGGTTGGGATGTTTGGGTCTCTCTTCCCTGCATCGCTGGATTGGAAAACAACCACCTACAAACTAGGCCAAGTCTGCAGCATGGAATAGAAGAGCAAGGCCAGTCGGATTTCCCTGGCCCTCGTCCGCACCGCTGCATCCAAATGGATGAGAACGATTGTGGGAGAGCGAGTGAAATGGAGGATGAGACGAGGATGTGATTCATTTACCCTCTTCTTCTTTCTAGAAGAACACCACTTTTTCCACAAGATGAGGAGCAGAGCATGTCCTGGATGACTCCTAAACCAATAAGAGCTAATACATTTAGTGATGATGATGTGGCGTCCTCTTTTGGCTAGGTATGTTTAACCGCAATCAGTCTGTCGACATGACTTCCTCAGTTTTTATTGGCACTGCCCAAATTGAGGACATCGTCAGTGAACTATTGTGTATGAGAGACAAGTTAGGCAGTGAGTTGATAGGGTTAACAAGCTGCTCCTTCCCCTACATGATGACCTCTCTCAATATCTTCCCAGCGCTACATCACACAGAGAACTCATTAGCCTATTAGCAAACTTAGCTTTCCAGACATATGGAACTGTTTCCCTCTCTTCCTTTCTCTCTATCCCACTCTCTTTCTGTCAGAAAGGAGTGTAGCACTTTTTCCCTTCCCATCCTCTGAAGTCCCAGCTGCTGCAGACAGACTAATGTCTTCCCCAGAGACGGGGGTACACCACACCACACCACAACCCAGGAACGGACCAACCCAGCCACCAATAAACTCTGCTTCTCATGGAGCACCGAGGGGGAAGAAAGGGTATTCTACATCCAAAAAGTACATTTTCAAAGATCACATGTGTGATTGATTCTTTCTCAGTGGGCTTATATGCACTACAAAGTTTGACAATAGTAACCTCTTCTCATAATGACTCCCAATTGAAGCAAGAGAGATACAGAGAAGGAGGGAGAGTGAGGAAAAGAGGGAAAGAGATGAATACTTAAGAGTACAGACCTGAAGCACTGAGGACAAAACTGTGACGACTGACTATATTTTCCCTTACATTTCAAATTAAGAAATTCCAACTTTCCCTTTATTTCCCCGTCTAATTATCTCCCTCCCTCTCTCATCCTCTAATTTCTCTTTCACTGACTCTCCATCTCTATTCGACTCTTTCCCTCACAAACACCCTCCCCTACCCCCTGTATCATTAACATTAAGGATGTGCTGTCCCCCATGGAACTGGGTAGACACTGTCTCACATAGAAGGGACAACTGGGGCAAAGATTTCAACAGCTGGCTCAACAAATTGAGCCATTTTGTGACTAAACATAAAAAAATAAGAAATTATATTCCCAAACAAAGATAAATGACATAAAACACAATGGAAAAAAGACTTTGGAGTACCTTAAATGATGTCATGGGCAGAAAACCCAATTCATCTCCATTGAAGGTAATGGGTTACCGATAACAAACCTTTCGATATTGCCAATCATTTTAACGATCATTTCACTCGTAAAGTGGAAAAACTCAGAAGTGAAATGACAACATTGAACAGTGAACAATCATATTTGTTTTAATCAAATATCTAATAATGAAAGAGAAGGATGGCTGTTTTGAATTTGGTCAAGTTAGTGTGGGAGAAGTGGGAAAAGTATTGTTATCCATCAATAATGATAAGCCACCAGGTATGGGAAACTATTGAGAATGGTAGCAGACTGGATGTGCCAATCCTATTTGCTATATCGTCAACCAAAGCCTAAAGGAGTGTGGGTGCCCAGAGGCGTGGAAGGAAGCGAAAGTAATTCACTACCTAAAAATAGTAAAGCACCCTTTCCTGGCTCTAACAGCCGACCAGTCAGTTTTCTGCCTGTTCTTAGTAAACTGATGGAGAGGATTGTTTGACCAAATAGAATAATATGTAATAATACTGACTTTCAGCATGCCTACAGAGAAGGGTATTCAACTTGTACTGCACTGACTCAGATGACAGATGATTAAAATACATGGATATTAAGATGATAGTTGGAGCTGTATTGTTAGATTTCAGTGCAGCCTTTGATGTTATTGATCTTAAATTCTTATTGAAAAAAAACTCACTTGCTATGGCTTCGCATCACCTGCCATCACAGGTTTGGTGAGTTATTTTTTCAATAGAACCCACAGTGTGTTCCTCAATGGAAGCTTCTCTAACATCAGATATCTACAGTGCCAAATCCCTCAGGGCAGTTGCCTTGGGCCGTTACTTTTCTCTATTTTTACAAATTATTTTCGACTGATCTTACATGAAGCTAGAATGACTATGTATGCTGATGATTCCACACTCTACATGTCAGTAGCCAAAGCCAGTGAGCTCACTGAGATTCTAATAAGGAACTACAGTCAGTATCAGAATAGGTAAACTGGTTTTAAATAGATCTAAAACTAAAAGCATTGTATTGGGTTCAAAACATTCTCTAACACCTAAACCTCAACTGGAGTTGTACATAAAGGGTGTGACCATTGAGCAAGTTGAGGAAGCTAAACTCCTAGGTATAACATTGGATTGTCAATTGCTAAAAAAAATATATTTAACCTTTATTTAAGTAGGGAAGTCAATTGTGCGCCACCCTATGGGACTCCCAACCACGGACAGTTGTGATACAGCCTGGATTTGAACCAGGGTGTCTGTAGTGACGCCTCTAGCACTGCGATGCAGTGCCTTAGACCGCTGCGCCACTCGTGAGCCCAAATTATCATGTTCAAGTCATATTGACAAAGTTGATCTGAAGAAGGGGAGGGATATATTGTTATTAAAAATAAGTCCTGTGTTTTTGACTCAAAAATCAACTGTACTAGCTATTAAGGTTCTGGTCCCATCTTGATTACTGGCTGGTAATATGGTCCAGTGCAGCAAAGAGAGACATTGCAAAGCTGCAGCTGGCTCAAAACAGAGGAGCAGGCCTTTCCATTAACTGCACATACAGAACTAACATCAACAACATGCATGCAAGTCTTTCCTGGTTGAGGGTTGACGAGAGATTAACGGCTTCACATCTAGTTTTTATGAGAAATATTACTGTGACTTAAATTCCAGATTGTCTGCATAATCAAACAACATTCGGCTCAAACACCCATACATACCCCACAAAACATGCCACCAGGGGTCTCTTCACAGTCCCCATGTTCAAAACGAGTTTATGGCATGATACAGAGCTATCATCGCATGGAACTCCCTTCCACCTCCAATTACTCAAGCAAACAGCAAAATTACCTTTAAAAACTGATTAAATAATAACTCCTGGGACTGTGATGGGGACACAAACAAACACAGACACACTCTAACACACAAATATATATATATTTGTATTGTTTGTATTATTTTTGTTGTTGTATTGTTTGTATATCAATGGTGTGACTGTCCTTGACTATCAGTGTTTTGTTACTTGTCATGTTTTGTGTTTTTTTGTGGACCCCAGGAAGAGTAGCTGCTACTTATGCAAAAGCTAATGGGGATCCAAATAAACTAAATATAAAGAGGTCTTAGCTATGGAGCCACAATGGGGCCCCGGGTGTATGGTCAATCCACAATCAGCGCTGGGCTGTCATGGTCCACCAGTCGATGGGTGGTAGTCTTTACCACCATGGCACAAAGCATTCGACTTTTCAGTGTCTTGCAACTGGTCCTGTTTTGAGAATTATAATATTTATGCTGGTTTTCATTACAACAACTATTTCCATCCATAATCTTTTCTTCAGACATTGATGGATCACTGCCTTGGGTCTGATATCACCTGACTGTTGTCTAGCATAGGTCTTGAATGTAGACCTGAGAATATAGCACAGTGGTCTTTCAGGGCCAGTATGGGGAACCAATGTAGGCTGCATAAAAATAACCTTGTGCTTGTCTTGACATTTTGGGCTGATGCAGTGTGTAGCCCTGTTCTTGTCGTGAGTGTCTTTTCAGCTGTGCATTGAAGCAAGGGAAAGCTTGGTGAGGCATTCTGCTGTGCAGTTACTCCTAGCCCGTGGCTTTGACTAGGTGCCAGGCATTCCTTCATATGGTTGTCGACTATGATTCATGTGGGATGTGTATCCCGCTGGTCCACAAAGCAACAGCCTCTCAATATTACTGTACTTTCCCGTGGCAAAAACCTTACATGGCCTGTAAGGCCATTTATGAGCAAAACTTTTGCAATCCAAACTATTTTCTCATTGGAGCATAACATGGGTTTTCATCTGCTGTTAATGAGTCTTTGCGGAATATCTTCCAAGTACGGTATATTTCTGAGAATCGTTGCGTAATGACTGCTGTTTTATTACGTTTTTTTTCTTCTGAATGCCATTTGCCAACAGCATTTACAAGGACCATTTGGATGCATCACTCAAACAATCACCTCTCTATGTTATCAAGCTGAACAACACTTTTATATCAATAACATCTTGCAATTCCGACTCCCCTGCTGTTTTATAGGGAATAATATTGAGTAATTGTTGTTCAATTGTTGCTCACGTTGCCAACGGTGTCTCGATATGCAGTTGTAAAATATAGGAAAGTACGGCACCAAGATGGCTGCTGTTGGCCTGAAAGGCTGTATTTAAAATCCAATCTGCTTCCCGGGTGTTGAAACTGTCAATGTCATTCCCACACACTCTCATAGGCAGGAATTAAAAAGGACTGAAGCGTGGGAGCTACTGTGTAAAGCCACACTCCTCAAACCCACTATTTATGTCGCTTATAATATTCCATAAAGTTTCCATTTGAAGAAATAATGTGACAATCTTTGTGAAGGAGTGGGTGGCACACACAGGCAAACTAACATGTTGCAAATGTTTCTAACTGCAAACCCATTCCTTATGCCTCCGTTTGGCTCCTATGTTAACTATTGATGTGGTAAGTTGTTTGAATAAAGTTATTTCAATTTGATTTGTAACTATGACCGTGACCTCTAGTGACCACTCTTACTGGTGAGTCGATCTTGAGGAGTGCGATGTCGGACTTCTCATCCACGTCTTTGATCTTGGCGTCGTAGGTGGCGCCGCTCTTCAGCTCCACCTTTACTCTATGCTTATTGGCCACAACGTGGGCGTTGGTCACGATCTGTCCATCCTCCGACACCACGAACCCTGAGCCACTGGCCACCGCCACCTCCCTCTTAGAATATGCCATCCTGAGCGAGAGGGAGGGGAAGATAGAGAGAGAGAGGTAGAAAGGGAAAGAGATACAGAGAAAGGGAAATAAAGAGATGCAGAGAGAGAGAGATACATTTATAGAGAAAGGGAGGGGTGAATAGAAATAGGGAGAAGGGGGATGGAGAGACAGGGGATATGGAGAAAGAGAATGAGAGGCAGAGATAATGAAAAAGGATAAGTACTTAAGTGTTGTCCCAACTAGTGTATTCTTACATCCAGGTGGGTCGTAAAGAAAACTCTGGTATTTGTCTACAGATATTCAAGGACCTACACACACACACACACACACACAGCTCTTACTTGCGGTAGAGTTCAATGTGAACCACGGCTGGGGCGATCCTCTCCACCACGTCAGCGATGAAGTTGTATTTGTGTCTCAGACTGTTAGGGTTGTCTTGGGCTAGAAATACAACAAAGACAGGATGTTGCAATAAGAATTTACTCACCAGAAACACAAATACAATGACAAAATGTAACAGCAGTGCAAGAATAAGTCCAGCATAGGAAACTGGTAATTATCTGAAGAGAAGGGGAACGATGACAGTTTGTGGCATAGACACTATCCTGTGTTTGTGTCTGTAAGTGCTTTTTGAAGTCTTCTGTAAGAAGACAAGTCAGGAAATGTTGATGATATGCCATGTAATTATATCATGCTGTCTTTTTCCAGGTTGTGAATTAAGCCTTTTCTGAAGATTATCATTGACATTTTGCTTTTTAAATCGGTAATCTGTGATTGTAACATACATTATTTTTTTTTTACTTTTGAATTAATATACACTCTGTGGCCAGTTTATTAGGTAAACCCATCCCAGGTTGGACACCCCTTTACCTCCAGAACAGCCAGAATTCTTCGTGGCATGGAAACATTGCGCAATAGGTATCGAGATGTAAGGTGTGCCAGGAAAACATTTCTCACACCCTTACACCACCAGCCTGTACCATTGAGTAAAACATTTAAACGTGTTAACCCTCGCAAGGCTGCAGGCCCAGACGGCATCCCCAGCCGCGCCCTCAGAGCATGTGCAGACCAGCTGGCTGGTGTGTTTACGGACATATTCAATCAATCCTTATCCCAGTCTGCTGTTCCCACATGCTTCAAGAGGGCCACCATTGTTCCTGTTCCCAAGAAAGCTAAGGTAACTGAGCTAAACGACTACCGCCCCGTAGCACTCACTTCCGTCATCATGAAGTGCTTTGAGAGACTAGTCAAGGACCATATCACCTCCACCCTACCTGACACCCTAGACCCACTCCAATTTGCTTACCGCCCAAATAGGTCCACAGACGATGCAATCTCAACCACACTGCACACTGCCCTAACCCATCTGGACAAGAGGAATACCTATGTGAGAATGCTGTTCATCGACTACAGCTCAGCATTTAACACCATAGTACCCTCCAAACTCGTCATCAAGCTCGAGACCCTGGGTCTCGACCCCGCCCTGTGCAACTGGGTACTGGACTTCCTGACGGGCCGCCCCCAGGTGGTGAGGGTAGGTAACAACATCTCCACCCCGCTGATCCTCAACACTGGGACCCCACAAGGGTGCGTTCTGAGCCCTCTCCTGTACTCCCTGTTCACCCACGACTGTGTGGCCACGCACGCCTCCAACTCCATCATCAAGTTTGCGGACGACACAACAGTGGTAGGCTTGATTACCAACAACGACGAGACGGCCTACAGGGAGGAGGTGAGGGCCCTCGGAGTGTGGTGTCAGGAAAATAACCTCACACTCAACGTCAACAAAACTAAGGAAATGATTGTGGACTTCAGGAAACAGCAGAGGGAACACCCCCCTATCCACATCGATGGAACAGTAGTGGAGAGAGTAGTAAGTTTTAAGTTCCTCGGCGTACACATCACAGACAAACTGAATTGGTCCACCCACACAGACAGCATCGTGAAGAAGGCGCAGCAGCGCCTCTTCAACCTCAGGAGGCTGAAGAAATTCGGCTTGTCACCAAAAGCACTCACAAACTTCTACAGATGCACAATCAAGAGCATCCTGTCGGGCTGTATCACCGCCTGGTCCGGCAACTGCTCTGCCCACAACCGTAAGGCTCTCCAGAGGGTAGTGAGGTCTGCACAACGCATCACCGGGGGCAAACTACCTGCCCTCCAGGACACCTACACCACCCGATGTCACAGGAAGGCCATAAAGATCATCAAGGACAACAACCACCCGAGCCACTGCCTGTTCACCCCGCTATCATCCAGAAGGCGAGGTCCAGGTGCAGTACAGGTGCATCAAAGCTGGGACCGAGATACTGAAAAACAGCTTCTATCTCAAGGCCATCAGACTGTTAAACAGCCACCACTAACATTGAGTGGCTGCTGCCAACACACTGACTCAACTCCAGCCACTTTAATAATGGGAATTGATGGGAATTGATGTGAAATATATCACTAGCCACTTTAAACAATGCTACTTAATATAATGTTTACATACCCTACATTATTTATCTCATATGCATACGTATATACTGTACTCTATATCATCTACTGCATCGTTATGTAATACATGTATTACTAGCCACTTTAAACTATGCCACTTTGTTTACATACTCATCTCATATGTATATACTGTACTCGATACCATCTACGGCATCTTGCCTATGCCGTTCTGTACCATCACTCTTTCATATATCTTTATGTACATATTCTTTATCCCTTTACACTTGTGTGTATAAGGTAGTAGTTTTGGAATTGTTAGCTAGATTACTCGTTGGTTATTACTGCATTGTCGGAACTAGAAGCACAAGCATTTTGCTACACTCGCATTAACATCTGCTAACCATGTGTATGTGACAAATACAATTTGATTTGATTTGACACCAGGCAGGATTGGGCCATGGACTCATGCTGCTTATGCCAAATCCTGACTCTGCCATCAGCATGACGTAACAGGAAACGGGATTCATCGGAACAGGCAATGTTTTTTCACTCCTCAATTGCACAGTGTTGGTGATTGTGTGCCCACTGGAGCCACTTCTTGTTTTTAGCTGGTAGGAGTGGATCCCGGTGTGGTCGTCTGCTGCAATAGCCCATCCATGACAAGGACTGACTAGTTGTGCGTTCCGAGATGCCGCTCTGCACATTACTGATGTACTGCGCCGTTATTTGCTTCTTTGTGGTTCGCCTTTTAGCTTGCATGATTCTTGCCATTCTCCTTCAACCTCTCATTAATGAGCTGTTTTCGCCCACAGGACTGCCGCTGACTGGATGTTTTTGTTTGTCGCACCATTTTCTGTAAATCCTAGACACTGTTGTGTGTGAAAAGCCCAGGAGGCCGGCCGTTTCTGAGATACTGGAACCGGTGCGCTTGGCACCAATGATCATACCATGCTAAAAGCTGCTTAGGTCACTCGTTTTTCCCAGTCTAACGTTCAATCGAACAGTAACTGAATGCCTCTATGCCTGTCTGCCTGCTTTACCTAGAAAGCCACGATCACACAAACCTTTTTCGTGAATGGGGTGATTCTTGAAGAATATAACTTAAAAATGCCTCATGAGCTTAGTTCAACTGTTGCACCCGATCAGAAATCCCAAATATAAGATTGTTTACAAACTGGAGTAAAACAATGTAATTGTAAACAAACATTGACTATGCAGCCTCAAAACATGGTTAAAACTATAATTTTGAAATCATGGACGGTCATTCCTTGCTTTCATAGCTCAGTCTATGAATGTGAGAGAGGTTACATTTCTCCAACCCAATTCCTGAGCTGTTGACCAAAACCGAGGTGGGGTGTCCGCTTTGTTATTGTTTGAACTGCAGATTGCCCATTTAAGTAAATACAACAATCATGCTTTAAACAACTCGTATCTTTCCACATCCTCCTCAAATAATGATGTTAAACACATGGAAAGAGAGCACAAAATATGTTTTGTCGTACAATCCTACACCTTGCTGTAGTGGACATAAAGTTCTATTACGCGCCATCCAATGCAAAGTGGTGTGCATAAACCTAGAAGAATAGGTCTGCCAATGATTAGAAGTTATTCCGAAATCTTTTTAGTCTAACTTTAACGTTACTGTGATGGGTTGAGAAGAAAAAAAACGTTCTGCTTGAGGCCCCAGACAGGTGTAGAATGAGCACTAGCCTGACATACTGCACTTAATTATACGTTCAGCATACCCCATTTCTTTCCTGTTCAAGAGGGGAAATTCCTAAATGGAATTCATATTTCATATTGTCAGCATAGCTGTGATTTCCCCCCAAAATAAGGGGGTCATATAGTATGATAACTTTAGGCAACTTGTTTCATTTTAGTCTAACAAAAGCCCATGTTAAAACTTCATCCATGAATGACTGGGTTTGTTACACCCAATAGTATCTTAAATCAAATCTAATTGTATTAGCCACATGCGCCGAACACAGCAGGTGTCGACCTTACAGTGAAAATGCTTACCTACGAGCCCCCAACCAACAATGCAGTTTCAAAAAATACAAGAACATATAAGAATGAGAGATAAAAGTAACAAGTAATTAAAAAGCAGCAGTAAAAACAACAATAGTGTGACTACATACAGGAGGGGGTACCGGTGCAGAGTCAATGTGCGGGGGCACCAGTTAGTTGAGGTAGTATGTACATGTAGGTAGTTATTGAAGTGACCATGCATTGAAGTGACAATGCAAATAGTCTAGGTAGCCATTTGATTAGATGTTCAGGAGTCTTATGGCTTGGGGGTAGAAGCTGTTTAGAAGCCTCTTGGACCTAGACTTGGCACTCCGGTACTGCTTGCTGTGCGGTAGCAGAGAGAACAGTCTATTACTAGGGTGGCTGGAGTCTTTGACAATTTTTAGGGCCTTCCTCTGACATCGCCTGGTATAGAGGTCCTGGATGGGAGCAAGCTTGGCCCCAGTGATGTACTGGGCCGTTCGCACTATCCTCTGTAGTGCCTTGCGGTCGGAGGCTGAGCAGTTGCCATACCAGGCAGTGATGCAACCAGTCAGGATGCTCTCAATGGTGCAGCTGTAGAACCTTTTGAGGATCTGAGGACCCATGCCAAATCTTTTCAGTCTCCCGAGGGGGAGTAGGTTTTGTCATGCCCTCTTCACTACTGTCTTGGTGTGCTTTGACCATGTTAGTTTGTTGATGATGTGGACACCAAGGAACTTGAAGCTCTCAACCTGCTCCACTGCAGCCCTGTCGATGAGAATGGGGGCGTGCTCTGTACTCTTTTTCCTGTAGTCCACAATTATCTCCTTTGTCTTGATCGCGTTGAGGGAGAGGTTGTTGTCCTAGCACCACAAGGCCAGGTCTCTGACCTCCTCCCTATAGGCTGTCTCGTCGTTGATCAGGCCCACCACTGTTGTGTCATCGGCAAATTGGATTGGGTCTAGGGTTTCTGGGATAATGGTGTTGATGTGAGCCATGACCAGCCTTTCAAAGCACTTCATGGCTACAGACGTGAGTGCTACGGATCAGTAGTCATTTAGGCAGGTTACCTTAATGTTCTTGGGCACAGGCACAATGGTGTTTTGCTTGAAACATGTTGGTATTACAGACTCGGACAGGGAGAGGTTGAAAATGTCAGTGAAGACACTTGCCAGTTGGTCAGCGCATGCTTGTGGTAGAGGTTCTGGTAATCCATCTGGCCCTGAGGCCTTGTGAATGTTGACCTGTTTAAAGGTCTTACTCACATCGGATGCCGAGAGCATGATCACACAGTCTTCCGGAACAACTGGTGCTCTCATGCATGTTTCAGTGTTATTTGCCCCGAAGCGAGCATAGAAGTAGTTTAGCTCATCTGGTAGGCTTGTGTCACTGGGCAGCTCTCGGCTGTGCTTCCCTTTGTAGTCTGTAATCGTTTGCAAGCCCTGCCACATCCGACGAGCATTTGAGCTAAGCTGGTGTAGTACAATTCGAGTAGATCTGCAATGAAGGTCAGGGTCTGAAGTATTCTCCTTAAAGTTTAAAACAAGAAAATCACGGAATGGAAAAGAACATAGCTCAAACACAATGGGATTGGACAGTAGGGATAAGTCTCACATCTAGACCTAAGATCAGTCTGAAGTCTCTCTAGAGAGGTCATAATTTACAACCTGTCTTCTTCACTTCTCAACGTTATGATGATACCTGGCTCTCCCTCTTGACAGACATACCTGATTTGTTTCCACAGACACATCATTGCAGTGGAAATGAAGGAGAGTGGGTTTGTGCCAGTTGATGATGAAACCTTTCTTGCGGACTTGGGAAAATCACAAACCAGATGTAGTCAGTGTGCGCTCCTTCCATAGCAGTGTAAGGTACTGTTGCCTTGTACGTAGACAGTGACAGGTTATTTATTAATGAGACACTGTCGGAGGAGCTGGGGTTCAGATCAGGTCAACGCCGGATGGAATGAAGTCGACCACAAGACAAATCAAAAAGCATATGGACCAAGGATGGAGAGCATCTACTTAAACCTGGGCGGCAGGTAGCCAAGTAGTTAGAGCATTGGGCCGGTAACCAAAAGGTTGGTGAATCGAATCCCCGAGCTGCCAAGGTCAAAATCTGTCATTCTGCACCTGAACAAGGCAGTTAACTCACTGTCCCTAGGCTGTCATTGTAAATAAGAATTTGTTCTTAACTGACTTGCATAGTTAAATAATGGTTTTTAAAAAATCGTGAATATCATTGGAATGCCTTTGAAAAACAATCAGTTTTTTACTGTTCTGAAATAGAGGACATCTGCATAAGCTTCCTTACAGAATGATATACTGTATAAGTTTAGTCGACCCACATTCACTGGCAATATTTATTTCAATGTTGAATTGTGTCAAATAAAATATACTTAAAAAGGTCCTACAAACAAATAGTTAAACTGAGACAGATGGCTTTTTGATTTGAGTGCTCAATCCCCAGGCAGGCATGCTTTACTACAGACTGAGACAGAGGAAGAGAGAGGGGTACCATCAGAAGCAAAGCAAAGCCTATCGTCATCTAAGGGTGAAAGGGGGGGATACCTAGTCAGTTGTACAACAATGTATTCAACTGAAATGTGTCTTCCGCACTGAACCCAACCCCTCTGAATCAGAGAGGTGTGGGGAGATGTCTTAAACAGCATCCATGGCACCCATGAAACATTGGGTTAAATGCCTTGCTCGGGGACAGAACAACAGATTTTTACCTTTCGGTTACTGGCAAAACACTCCTACCCTGCAGGCTACATGTTAGTCGTGTCTTTTCTGGCTCCCTGAATGGTGGTCCATGTTGTCTTATCAGTTACCTTCGTCTGGCCTGGCTGTCTGGCAGAGTGGCCGTGCCCTCAATTTTGTGCCCTCAACTTTACCTCCTCAGAAGTGGGGGAACTGGGGGAAAGAGTAGAGGAGGATGGAGCCACATTTTCTCTCTACATGTCTCGTTATGTCTATGCAACATGTAGCAACACACAAAACCACTCAAATGCTCATGAAACAATGAGCTTCTTTAGATTGTCATGATCTCCAAGGGCCAGCTCAGTAACCTCCTCTCAAAGAGACATTCCACCCAGGTATGTATCTCTCCCTCTAATTAGACACACTCCAACTCACTGACCTCATCAAGAAACCAAACTTCACTCTTGTATCAAGCACTCCCCAACACACACCAGTCTCCGTGTTACTTTATGAGAGTTTCCCTAAGGAAGCTGCTCTTCCTTATCCCCATCCTACATGCAGAGGGATTGGGTTGCAGTGTCAGATGGATTGCATTCCTTCTGCAGTATTACTGTAATTCGCGAGGCTGTGATACAGCAAATGCATTGGCTGCACTGAATACACATTCACTAAGCCTTTGAGAGAGTCCCTAAGTCAAAGGAAACATAGTCACTGAGCTCTGTGAACAAACACAGAAAAGCACAATCCCAATTCAATCCCTGGTCACTGTCCCTAGACCCTAGACCCTTGCTGGTGAACTGAAAGTGTGAAACTAGAAAGGGTATAGTCTAGAGGACTGGGTAGTGAACTACAGTCTGGGAATGTGCCTTATATTTGGGATCAGAGACTGGGAAAGGAATGGGGAAAGAAATATGGAAAATGATAAAGCAGAGGAAGGAGTAAACTAGGTTCTCTTCAAATTGCCGACATATTTTCATGAGAATATTCTAGACTCCACATAAAGAAAATATGCACATTTTCTCCACCAATGGTACAGTATGTTTCCACCAAATGGACTTGTTGTAGATAAAAATCACTGCGTGATGATGTAGTGAACACAAAAAAAATATTCGCTTAATTTCTCATGTACCGAATACAAATCTAAAGTTCAATGTGTTTCCATAGCATTTTCAACTCTACCCATAGTTTTGTCACAAAAACTGTTGCGTTAAATACCAAATGGCCTCCTCCTGTCTTGGTACATGCACTCTAGCCAACAGCTCGCAGACAGTACGGGTAGGCTGTGCAGGTTGGCTAGTCTACATGACGAGATTCACCTATTATGGATAACAGCAAGAATATTCATATTTGTGAAATGGCAGTCAAGCATCGATCATCATGTCACCAGAATGGGACCTTCAACGTTTATTGGAAAGGAGCATCATGCTCATACACCACCCTGTGAAGTTCATCATCATTTATTTAATCTATAGCCTGAAAACTGCATGTTTTCCCAAATTTTAGTGGGAGGACCAAACACCATATCATCGCATGACTCCAAATGTACTTTCGATATGATAGTTATTATATCAATATTTGCGCATAAATGGGTTTCCAATGCCATTTCCTGCATAATTCATTTTAACAACACAAAAAGATCCCACCATATAGAACGAACACATTATCTGTCGGCATTTATAAAATTACACCGAAACCTTCTGTTTCCATCACAACTGTCGTGATTTAAACTTTTTTTTTTCATACAATATGACTTGACTCCCTGAAACTGTGGATGGAAACATGGTTATAGAGAAAGAAAGAAACAGGGGAAGAGTGGCAAAAGCGAGGCAGAGACGAGAAGGCTGGGAGGAAATATGTGCACGGTCAGCATACTGTATATGAGCCACCAAGCATAATCAAAGACAATTCACATTCCCCATTGAACGCGACCAATTAACTTTCATTTGATTTGAAAGCACATCAACACAGCTTGCCATTGTAAAAGCAGCAAGCCCCAATCACTCACCAGAGATGTGCATAATGTTGCTGTTCCTTTGAGTGTGAATTTAAATGAATGAAAAGGTTGTTCTCAACATCCTAAAGTCAACATTGGTATTATCTTACCTCTTGTAAAATACCAATAAATCTAAAACTAGTTTTTGCAGGTCATATATCCCAGTCTGTGACTAAATGAGTTGAGAAAACACAAGAGGGGCCCATGGGACAGCAACATTTTACCTAAATCCTGTGACACTTCAAACAACTTGCATAATCGACAACTTCAGAAACTAGATGCAAATTACATCATGTACCAAGTGTAATTTCATGCGTTTGCTTTAAGTGAGGCCAGTAGTCTGGAGCCTCTCTTTACTTGGCCAGAGGCCTTCATGTAGCTTGGCACAGAGCTGCACTTTGCTTTTTTAGGCTGACTGGAGCTGGAGAAGAGCTGGATCAAGTATTTGCATCCCAAATGTTTGCTCAATCACGGAGGAGACACTCTCAGACATAACTTTGGCCTGCCTTGTGTGTCCTCATGTTGGAAAAGGTATACATACACAGAGACCTTCAAAAAGCTTCAGATAGCCTTCTGTACACTTACATTAACTGTCTGACACTGAAGCAGCATTTTGAAAACAAATACTGTGATATGCACTGAGCACATGCACACACACAGCAGCTGACGCAGTGAAAGTTTACTCGCCTAGAGGTGGATTCTGCTATAAACACATCAGACATACACACACAGTTAAAGAACACAGTTAAAGAACTGTTGATCTCTGCCACCAGTGGGTGAGGTGTGAGTGTAAAGGTCGTTTCTGCATCATCCTCCTCAGAGTCATTCACATTTTGAAAATGTTAGGAACAGATGCAGTGCCAATATTTGTATATGAATTTCTACAACTTATAGTTGGTATGTCATTAAGTCATTAATATTTTGTGCCTTTGACATTTAAAAATATTGTCCCATTTACATTATGTAATGTAAATGGGACCTAACTAGCCCCATAGAGATATTGAATGTCAACACAAATTGACCACCACATTATGATTGGGTCGCGTGAAGCTGTAATCCGAATTGATGATTACTTGGGTGCTGCCAGAAAAACTGATATGGTAACCCTTGACATATAATTTTTTCCTATCAGCTCGCAAATCTCAGTTTTGGACGAGGCCGACTTTATGATCAAAATGATCCTATTAATACTTAGTAGTCCATTTTGACACTAGAATACTCTGACTCATATCGATGCCACATAGAAGATTTTCAAAATGAGAAGTTGCTTTTTAGGGTCTGTTGCTCTTTAATGATATCTGGGTGGGAGTGACTTACTTACTGCACTGTTGGAGATAGAAACACAAGCATTTCGCTACACCCGCAATAACATCTGATAAACATGTGTATATGACAAATAAACATTTTAAATCAATGGGGGCCCCCTGTATTACTACAAGTTTAGATTGCTAAAAATTGTTAGCTGACATGGCTAATTGAGTGACTGTCAGTGATTGACATTACAAGAGAAAAACTGCTGATGCACAACCAAATTTCAAAATTGCACCTCATGTATTCTACTATTCTAATGTTGCTTATGCCCAGACAAACCTTGTAAAAATATGTTGAAATTCTACTTTTGAAACAACATCAGATGCCATGATAATCCACTAGGCTATATGACACAAACCCAGCCATGATAATCCACTAGGCTATATGACACAAGCCCAGCCATGATAATTCACAAGGCTATATGACACAATGCTCTAGCAATGACAAAGTTGAGGAGGGAAATAGCAACCCTTTAAAAGGATGCCACAAATTGTTAATGTTATATTTCATAACAAAAACATATCTGGGATGGATAGACGGTCTGGTTTATGTTGAGTCCCACTGATTCTGATTACAAGCGTCACAGATTGCAGCTCAGCTGCACTGGCTGAAACTGAGGACTCACAGAGTAGAGTCCATACAAAAGGTACTGTTTTTATACTAAAGGAAGCTACGAAGTTTTAATGCAAGCAAACACACACTGACCATGGTGTACAGATCACTTACAGAGTGTTTTAACCGTCAACATCTTCTGGTATGAGAATGTTTCAGTAAGAAACAGGAGTAAACTGGCACAAGTTGTCTATCAGGCCAGCAAAATAGTTGGCGGCAATCAGTCACAACTCCAAAAAGTGTACACACAGAACTTTACAAGGAAAGCACTTCAGGTCACCCACAAGCGGCATGCCTCCATCCAAATGATGCCGTCCGTTCGAAGAACAAAAGGTGCCACTTGCAAGGAAGAATGGCATTAAAGGCCCATATACATTTCCACACCATGAGGTTGGAATAATACTATGAAATTGTGAAACTTATGATAATGCCATTTTAGTGTAAAAGCTGCTTGAAAAGGCCTGACATTTTAGCCAATTTTGGTGGGATGGAGTTGTGGCCAATGGTGACATCACCAATAAGAAAGAGTTCCAAACCTCTCTGCAAATAATAGCTAAATTCTTGCTTGAGAAATTGCCCTTTGCTGAGAAGCTATTTTTGTTTCTCATTGACCATTTCATTGAAAACAATCACAGTAAGATACTTCATTGTTACCCAGAAATGATTAGCATTGGACCTTTAAGAAATTATTTATCCCCTCCGCAGAGACAATCCTAAATAAGATTCTGATGAACTGACGTGAGTTAATGCTCAATGTGTGTAATGTGTATGTTTTATGTCTGTTTTTATATTGTTTATGTAAGCAGGAGCGCCAAAGACAATTTTCCATTCTTTGTAACTTAATGGACAATTTTTCTAATCTAATCCTAGAAATTAATATAGGCTACTCCATGATAAAGTCAGCAACAATGACCTATTGCAATAAATGCAACGTTGTTCATCCATCCTCAGTTTTCTGACATCACAACAATTAAACTCCGGAACTGTTTTAAAATCACCATTGGCCTCATGTTGAAATCCCTGAGCAGTTTCCTTCCTCTCCGACAACTGAGTTAGGAAAGACGGCTGTATCTTTGTAGCGACTGGGTGTATTGATACACCATCTTAAGCCTAATTAATAATTTCACCATGCTCAAAGGGATATTCAGCTTCTGCTTTATTTATTTTTTGCATACTGTATCTACAACCAGTGTCTATCTTTGCGAGGCATTGAAAAACCTCCCTGGTCTGTGCTTTTAATTCAGTAGTCGATTGAGGTACCCTAATAGGGTAGGGTGCCATTATCAAATCATGTTAACCACTATTATTTATAATGGAATGAGTCCATGCAACTTAATATGCAATTTGTTGAGCACATTTTAACTTCTACAAACCAAATTTCCCTCTAACATTATTGGGTATTGTGTGTAGATCAGTGACATAAAATCTTGATTTAATCAATTTCAAATTCAGACTAACACAATCAATTGTTGTTTTGAGGGCGCCCCAAACAAAAGAGTATACTTGGCTTGACATTCATTCTGAATAGCCGTACCTCTTCATTTCTCAAAGGAAAAACATCAACCAATTTCCAATAACTGTTGATATCTAGTGGAAGCCATAGGAACTAGCTTCCACTAGTTTTGTTATATTCACATACATTATTCAAACAGTTTTAGAAACTTCAGAGTGTTTTCTATACAAATCTACTAATAATATGCATATCA
This sequence comes from Oncorhynchus mykiss, assembly GCF_013265735.2. Classification (NCBI taxonomy): domain Eukaryota; kingdom Metazoa; phylum Chordata; class Actinopteri; order Salmoniformes; family Salmonidae; genus Oncorhynchus; species Oncorhynchus mykiss. Next base: position 26,516,609 of record NC_048587.1, on the reverse strand, counting down.
TAGCTTCTGGGCCTGAGTAGCAGGCAGTTTACTTTGGGCACACTTTTCATCCGGATGTCAAAATATCACCCCCTATCCCAAAGAAGATTTATAGCTATATATGTATGCTATATATATATAGATATATATGTTATGGATATTTTTTTTAGGATAAAAAGAAACCAAATACAGCTATAAGCATAGACAAAATCCTAGAGGAAAACCTGATTCAATCTGCTTTCCAGCAGACACTGGTATGACAAATTCACGTTTCAGCAGGACAATAACCTAAAACACAAGTCCAAATCTACACTGGAGTTTCTTACCAAGATGATATTGAATGTTCCTGAGTGGCCGAGTTACAGTTGACTTAAATTGGCTTGAAAATAAATGGCTGTCTAGCAATGATCAACTTGACAGAGCTTAAAGAATTTAGAAAAGAATGGGCAAATATTGTACTATCCCCGTGTGCAAAGCTCTTAGAAACGTACCCAAAGAGACTCACATCTGTAATTACCGCCAAAAGTGTTTTTACAAAGTATTAACTCAGGGGTGTGAATACTAATGTAAATGTGATATTTCAGTATTTCAATACATTTGTAAACATTTCTAAAAACGTGTTTTCACTTTTTCATTGTGGGGTATTGTGTGTATATGGATGAAAAATATATATTTTCAATTCAGGCTGTAACACAACAAAATGTGGAATAAGTCAAGGGGTATAAATACTTTCTGAAGACATTGTATTTGCGTCTAAAGCTGAGTTACACTAGCACTGATTTAAAGTTAGGAACCCACCAGAAGGACTGATAAAACAATTAGCACATTCAAGTGGTGGAATGAAAGAATATGCCTAATAAATAAGTTACCTTTTCCACAAGCTCCCCGTTGAATGAACAGAACAGGTGGCTGCTGAAGTTTCAGCGCCCGGTTGCTGACTCTCTTGAGCTCGCAGATGTTACGATATGATACACCGTCGCTGCCACATACAGGGTCCGTAGTTTTGCAGGCGCAAACACCGCTCTTCCCTCTTCTTCTGACGGTGGCAGAGTAGCTCACTCCGCCCGATACCGAACACTCCAACCCCTCTGCACACACCGGGTCTCCAAGCTTTCCATTGCCGCCGCACGCTTCGCCCTCTCCAGAGGCGCACACCGGGCAGCAGTTGCAGTGGTCGAGGATTTTTCCTGCTAAGCACTCAACTGGCATACGTGGGCACATCGCCTTGTCACAACGACTGGGACAGCCGACAACGTACCTATTTGAGATCTGTGCTTCGGCAGGTAGGGATGCCAAGCAAACGGTTACGCACAATAGTGACCAAAACATGATGGATTACTGTGAAACGGACTGTTGCCCCAAAATTGTGAAGTAAACAAGAAGTGTCAGGGCTACTCTAAAACTTGCATTACGTTTGAATATGTTAGCTGAAAATTGTAGAGCAGAGCAGCCACTGCAGATACAGCGGGATTTGGAAAGATCCACTTCCACTGCGCACCAATATGAGATTTAGCGTTTTTTTGCTGGCACTGCATTTTTAAAGCCTATTCAATTCCACATGACCCGGCACACTTTCCAGACAATAAAACGCATTGCAATTGGTGTATGAGTGTGACGCCCTAACGCTTCAGTATTTATTTATTTTGCTTTTAGGCTTATTTTAATTAATTATAGGCTTAACTTGGAATATGCTACACTTATAGAATATACAGTGGATCGAAGTACTGGCCTGAATGACTAGACCCTTTGAACAGGCTGGACGAACCCACGATGGTAGTTAGATACAGTGCATTCGGAAAGTATTCAAACCCCTTGACTTTTTCCACATTTTGTTAGCTATAGCCTGACTCAAAATGGATTAAAACGTTTTTCCCCCTGCATCAATCTACACACAATACTCCATAATGACAAAACAAATACAGGTTTAGATATTTTGGCAAATCTATAAACAAATAAAACTCACATTTACATAAGTATTTCTCAGTACTATGATGAAGCACCTTTGGCAGTGATTACAGCCTCAAGTCTTCTTGGGTATGATGCTACAAGCTTGGTACACCTGTATTTGGGGAGTTTCTCTCATTCTTCTATGCAGATCCTATCAAGCTCTGTCAGGTTGGATGGGGAGCATCACTGGACAGCTATTTTCAGGTCTCTCCAGAGATGTTTGATCGGGTTCATGTCCGGGCCACTCAAGGACATTCAGAGACTTTTCCCGAAGCCACTCCTGCATTATCTTGGCTGTGCGCTTAGGGTAGTTGTCCTGTTAGAAAGTGAATCTTCACCCCAGTCTGAGGTCCTGAGCACTCTGGAGCAGGTTTTCATCAAGGATATCTCTGTACTTTGCTCCGTTCATCTCGATCCTGACTAGTGTCCTAGTCCCTGCCGCTAAAAAACATCTCCACAGCTTGATGCTGCCACCATCATGCTTCACCATGGGGATGGTGACAGATTTCCTCCAGACGTAACTCTTGGCATTTAGGACAGTGTTAAATCTTGGTTTCATCAGACTAGAGAATCTTGTTTCTCATGGTCTGAGAATCCTTTAGGTGCCTTTTGCAAACTCCAAACGGGCTGTCATGTGCCTTTCACTGAGGAATGGCTTCAGTCTAGCCACTACCAAAAAGGCCTGATTGGTAGAGTACTGCAGAGAAGGTTGTCCTTCTGGAAGGTTCTCCCATCTCCATAGAGGAACTCTGGACCTTCTGGACCTTCTGATTGCTCAGTTTGGCCGGGCGGCCAGTTCTAGGAAGAGTCTTTGTGGTTTCAAACTTCTTCCATTTAAGAATGATGGAGGGCACTGTGTTTTGGGGGACCTTCAATGCTGCAGAAATGTTTTGGTACTCTTCCCAAGATCTATGCCTCGACAAAATCCTGTCTTGACGCTCTACAGATAATTATTTTGACCTCATGGCTTGGTTTCTGCTCTGACATGCACTGTCAACTGAGTGACCTTATATAGACAGTTGTGTGACTTTCCAAATCATGCCCAGTCAATTGAATTTACTACAGGTGGACTCCAATTAAGCTGTAGAAATGTCAAGGATGATCAATGGAAACAGGATGCACCGGAGCTCAATTTCGAGTCTCATAGCAGGGTCTGTATTATGTAAATAAGGTATGTTTTTTTATTTTGAATACATTTGCAAAAAAAAATCTAAAAACCTGTTTTCGCTTTGTCATTGTGGGGGTATTGTATGTAAAAAATGTATTTAATCCATTTTAAAATAAGGCTGTAACGTAACAATGTGGAAAAAGGGAAGGGGTCTGAATACTTTCCTTATGCACTGTACCTGTAATGGATGGAGTAATCAAAATATGTACCTTTAGATAACCATTTTAATATAGCTGTTTAGAAAATTAAATAGTGAATAATAAATTCCCATTCATTTGTGTGGGCCATTATAACATTGATTAACTTGATATGATAATTCTCAAATCAATAGAAAGCTATAAACACAGACTGCCTTACAACAGGAGAGATTATGAGAGGTCATAAACAGTGGTGAAAAGAGTACTAAATTGTAATACTTGAGTAAAAGTAAAGATACATTTGATTGATTTTCTATTAATGTATTTATAAAGCCCTTTTTACATCAGTCGATGTCACAAAGTGCTGTACAGAAACCCAGCATAAAACCACAAACAGCAAGCAAAGCAGTTGTAGAAGCATGGTGGCTAGGAAAAACTCCCTAGAAAGGCCAGAACCTAGGAAGAAACCTAAAGAGGAAACAGGCTCTGAGGGGTGGCCAGTCCTCTTCTGGCTTTGCCTGGTTGAGATTATAACAGAACATGGCCAGGATGTTCATCGATGACCAGGAGGGTCAGATAATAATAATCACAGTGGTTGTAGAGGGTGCAACAGGTCAGAACCTCAGGAGTAAATGTCAGTTGGCTTTTCATAGCCGATCATTCAGAGTTAGAGACAGCAGGTGCGGTAGAGAGAGAGTCCAAAACAGGAGGTCCGGGACAAGGTTGCATGCCCAGTGAATAGGTCAGGCTTCCATAGCCGCAGGCAGAACAGTTGAAACTAGAGCAGCAGCATGACCAGGTGGACTGGGGACAGCAAGGAGTCATCAGGCCAGGTAGTCCTGAGGCATGGTCCTTGGGCTCAGGTCCTCCGAGAGATGAGAGAAAGAGAGAATTAGAAGGAGCATACTTAAATTCACACAGGACACCGGATAAATCATGAGAAATACTCCAGATATAACAGACTGACCCTAGCCCCCCAACACAAACTATTGCAGCACAAATACTGGAGGCTGAGACAGGAGGGGTCGGGAGACACTGTGGCCCTGTCCGACGATACCCCCGGACAGGGCAAAACAGGCAGGATATAACCCCACCCACTTTGCCAAGGCACAGCCCCCACACCACTAGAGGGATATCTTCAACCACCAACCTACTACCCTGAGACAAGGCTGAGTATAGCCCACGAAGACCTCCCCCACGGCACGAACGCAAGGGGGGGGGCCAACCCAGACAGGAAGATCAACCCACTCAAGTGACGCACCCCTCCTAGGGATGGCATGGAAGAGCACCAGTAAGCCAGTGACTCAGCCCCCGTAATAGGGTTAGAGGCAGAGAAACCCGGTAGAGAGAGGGGAACCGGCCAGGCAGAGACAGCAAGGGTGGTCCGTCGCTCCAGTGCCTTTCCGTTCACCTTCACACCCCTGGGGCAGACTACACTCAATCATAGGACCTACTGAAGAGATGAGTCTTCAATAAAGGCTTAAAGGTCGAGACCGAGTCTGCGTCTTTCAGATGGATAGGCAGACCATTCCATAAAAATGGAGCTCTATAGGAGAAAGCCCTGCCTCCAGCTGTTTGCTTAGACATTCTAGGGACAGTAAGGAGGCCTGCGTCTTGTGACCGTAACTTTCAAAGGTAAAAGTAAAAGTATTTGGTTTTAAATATACTTAAGTATCAAAAGTAAAAGTGTAAATCATTTCAAATTCCTTATTTAAAAACCAGACGGCAACATTTTCTTGTGTTTTAAATGTTTTATTTACGGATAGCCAGGGGCACACTCAGAAATGACTAATTAACAAAGAATGTTTGTTTAGTGAGTCCGCCAGATCAGAGGCAGAATTGGATGATTTTCCTGTCCTGCTAAGCATTCAAAATGTAATGAGTACTTTTGGGTGTCAGGGAAAATGTATGGAGTAAAAAGTACATTTTACATTTACTCTATACATTTTCCCTGACACCCAAAAGTACTCATTACATTTTGAATGCTAATAATTAAGATAAGATAATTGTCTTTACTATTTAGATTTTCGTATTACTTTTACTTCACTACATTCTAAAAATCTAAATAGTAAAGTACATATACCCCAAAAAACAACTTAAGTAGTACTTTAAAGTGTTTCTACTTAATTACTTTACAGCCCTGGTCATTAAGCATGTATATAGGTCTGCCAGGGAGATTATGTAGTTTCAGCCCTAAACATCCAGTTCTTTACTGTTCCCTATACGAACTAGTCACTCTTAGCAACTTACTCAACTCATGTAATTAGGCTACAAAAACATTGAGTGATGGTGTGAGGGGTTTTATGGTGGCTGTGGGTTATAAGCCAGTTATAAAATAATTGCTCAATCTTATAAAAAAATACACCATTTCTTAATTCATTAATTATGCCATATGTGTGGTCAGAAATGAACAAAACAAAGCAGAAACCAATTTGAGGGGAACTTGGGTGGGGATGAATCACAATACATTTTGTAAGCAAAGCTAACATTCAAAGCGTTTTATTTCAACAAACATTGATCCTATGATAATTAGCAAACTGTTCTTCGTGGTATTCTAACAGAAATCCAAACAGTTTTCTGAAGTTGCACATATTGAAGATTACACAAATTGTTGTTATTGGAGTAAATATAGGCCAATTGCATGTGTGAGAAGCGGAAATTCCTATGTTATAGCTAGTGGCTTATATAGTGTAGTGAACAACACAGCTCAGTTATGTTAAGATGCCTGTGGTGGGCTGTAAAAGATCCAGCAAACAATGGACCAATGAATCACCGTCATAAACCGCTCTCACATACGATTGGTTATGGGATATTTTAATGACTATGGTTTAATGAGGTGGTTGGACCAATACTCATGGCCCAGGCATTGGGATGGAGGTTGCCTAGGGCCCCCTGTGGTGCTATGGGGCTTGCCTACCATCCTCCTCCATCCCAATGGAGAGGGTCCTGTTTTCATAATGGTTCACTTTGTCTTGCATTGCTAAGAAGAGGGGAGTTCATGACATTTGGTGTTGTAAACACTCTTGCCATTTGAATGTATTTTGTGAAAATGACATAGCAACCTATAGGGTCAATATCAACCCAATAAAACACCTTTGGATGAAATCGATTTTAGGTTACACCCTAATAAGTCCAAATAAAGCAAGACAAATCTCAACTTGGACACATTGTTGGTGTGATGTATCATTCTGCATGAGTACATGCAAAGGTCTCTTAGGGCCAACTGCAGCTTTATTTGTCTCTCAGATGCCCCACAAAAGCCCGTTGTAGGCCAATAAAGGCAGAGAGACTGGGCTACTCCAGGCGCTGAGAGCCGTACCGGCCCACAGTCTATCCAGATGTTGTTTTTGTTGTCCACAAGCAACTATGACATCACTGTCACCGTGGGCCTCCATTCAACCATACACACACACACACAACTTATATCACACACTGCTCACACAGAACACCAAACAATGTTGACTGCTAACTGACTATTACAAAAGGTCAGTCTGTATAGGAGCGAGTTGTAGTGACAGTTCTACTCTGGGAAGAAAGCAAAATGTTAATATTTCACCACCAGGGGGCAGAGTAGTCATACAATTAACTATTAGGCTGAGTAACAGAGGTTGAACCATTTTTTAGTATTTAGCCAGGTTTATGATTTCATAGAATTGTAATTGTCTGGATCATCTGGATTTAGTCCTTGATTTTATTTGTGTAAATGGCAAGTGGGAAAGTTGGATGAGCAGATCACGAGCCGCTGCTCATCTAGGTTGAACAGAATTGCAATAATTCAAATCAACACGAGCATTTTCTAAGTGTTTATTTCTTTCAAGTCATCCACATAATAAATAGTGACAATTAAAATCTAGTACACAAGACAAAATGGATTAGAACAGCGTTGTTTTTTAATAGAATTTATGCAGGCACTTGAGCAGCTGTATGGTTTTGCAGAACCACTAATGAGATCTATTGAAATAAGACCATTGAGTAGCATGGTTGGGTTGACCTTCACTACCCTGCAATACAGGCACAGGGAAGTTCAAACGGAAATATACATCTAAACACATATTACAACATAAAATAAAACAATCCCAACAAACTGTCACCAAAGAAAACCATGTTTTCACACACGCAGAACAAAGCAGTCAGTGTCAGTTTTGTCATAACTAAACAAAATCAGGCAGCAGTCACTAAAAAAAATGGTTAAAGCCACTGTTCAGTATACAGGTATGAAGAGGTCAGGGGTCAAGCATGTTGGTGGCCATGTTGGTAGGAGTATTAATTTAAACACCTCTGCAAGACAATGACCATCCCTACCCTAGAAGTAACTGCTTTTCACTTTGGTCCCTTAATGAAGCCACCTCGCTCTGTTGCACAACTTACTCTCTCACCGAAGTCCTATTGGTACAAATCCAAACCCCATTACAGTACCCAGCAGGATTAGGATTAGGCAAATGTACATGGCTTGGTTTAGAACTGCACAGTCCTCTCGTACCAGTCCACAGCGTTTACCGACAACTTTCTAACTGTAATACTATGGTGTGGGGAGAGTGGGATTGTTATAGGTTTTAACGTCAGATAAAGAAAATGTATGTTAGAATAATTTGGTCATACACCATAAATTAAAGCAAATAACTAAAGACAACATTAGTTCAATAAAAACAACAGTGAATGCATGAAATGAACAGGTATGATTAGTTCTATGTTACTTGACAACTATTCAGTCATTAGAGAATATAGCTTGCTGCCATAAAGGCGCAGTGCAGTCAAAAACATGATTTTTCTGTGTTTTGTATATATTTCCACACTATGAGGTTGGAATAATACTTTGAAATTGTGAAGATAATGCAAGTTGGTGGGATGAGATTGGCTTGCCTGGTGATGGTATAAATGAATAAACTACAAACAAAAAGGAGTTTCAAACTTCTGCCAGTAACAGATGGTTTTCAGGTTAGATATCCCTTCCATTAGGGTCTTACAATTATGCCCCTCACTCAGACCACTCCCAGAAAGACCAAGCAAAAATCTTGATTGAGAAATAGCCCTTTGCTAAGAAGCTATTTTTGTAATTTTAACAGTAATGCACTTAATTGTTACCCAGAAATTATTTGATAGTGAGATAAATGTTGCATTGGACCTAAAAATACCCACTTACTAGCTTGCTTGGCACAGAGTGGTATAACATATTAGCCTCACAAATGTCTGAATTAATCTGTGTGAGTCCACGTAGTCATGAGCTGCAGGTATACAGTGTGCACAAAACAATAGGAACACCTGCTCTTTCCATGACAGACTGACCAGGTGAATCCAGGTAAAAGCTATGATCCCTTATTGATGTCACATGTTAAATCCACTTCAGTCAGTGTAGATGAAGGGATTTTTAAGCCTTGAGACAATTGAGACATGGGTTGTGTATGTGTGCCATTCAGAGGGAGAATGGGCAAAACAAAAGATTGAAGTGCCTTTGAATAGGGTATGGTCGGTGCCAGGTGCACCAGTTTGAGTGGGTAAGAACTACAACGCTGTTGGGTTTCTCGTGTGTATCAAGAATGGTCCATCACCCAAAGGACATCCAGCCAACTGAATAACTGTGGGAAGCATTGGAGTCAACATGGGCTAGAATCCCTGTGGAACACTTTCGACACCTTCGACTCCATGCACTGACAAATTGAGGCTGTTTTGAGGGCAAAAGGAGATGAAACTCAATATCAGGAAGGTGTTCCTCATGTTTCATACACTCGGTGTGTATATTTTAAATCAACATAAAAACGTTTTCTAAACTGAATTAACCCTATTAAATAAATAAGAACAGAGCAAGCAGGTGGGAGACAATGGCAAATAGCGCGGAATCTTTGGTGTAGAGTTCAGTGTGAATCTCACCCTCCCAGCCCACACAGAGACAGCGGATTCCAGGGATTCCAGGACATCATGTGTGTCCACATGCCTTGACCACTGAGTAGATGCCTAACAATGAAAACGTGAGAACAGAACCCCCCTGTCTCTTTGTCTGAGTGACCTCCAACTCTAATGTGACTAGGGTTGACTAGCTGGGGTAGATTAACAGCTTCACGAACAGGGGGTTGAGATGGTTGGAAGTCAGACACATTATACAGACCAACTTTGGCTTGGAATTCAGTGCCTGCTTTCTGTCATTTCCATCCAGATGACTTCTGTTCAGTTTTGTGGAAATGAGACAAGCGGCCCACTGTTCAGCTACTCACAGATATTCAAAAGCATTCTTCTCATTTCCCCCGTTGTCATACAGCCTCTCCTCTGTAGCCCACCCCCTCTGCCAGGTTATGGGGTAGTGTGGGGGTAGTTCATGGGTCAGACTTCGCTGACCGGCAAGTCGTCAGCGTCCAGGTCAAGGGGCAGTTCAGGTGGGTAGGGCTCGAAGCTGCTGCGCCGTCTCCATGGCGACTCGAGGTCAGTGTCGGCGGTCACTTGGAAAGGCGTGTCTCCTGCAGGGACAGTCGGGCGTGGTTGGGTCGCGGCAGGAGGCTCATGAAGTGCTCGCTGTCCCACGCAAGGCTCCGAGCGTGCACTGCCCGCGACAGAAGGGCACCCTGGGTAGGGTGGCACTGCAGATATGGGCGAGCGAGGGAAGGGGGGCCCCGGTTGGCTGCGGTAGAATGTGGAAGGGGAGGAACGGCCACAGTGCTCCTGCTGAGAGAGGAGGGAGGGGTGTGTCCCACAGAATCACAGTCATCTGGTGAGTTGTGAATAGAGCCAGTGCCAGACTTTTGGTGTAGCACCTGATGCAGCAGCAGTTGTAGTAGTAGAAGTAGTGGTAGTAGTAGCCGCAGTTGCAGACCGTAGAAGTGCTAGCAGAGCAGTGACGGGTGCTGGGAGGAGTGCAGTGGTAGTGAAAAGCAGAAGAAGTGGTAGTGCTCATTTTTTTAAAGTTAGTATTCAGTAGTAGTATTCAGTTAGTAGTCAGATTTCAATCTCTGTAAAAAAACAAAAACAAGAGGGGGTGGGGAATAAAGTAAGTAAAAAAGAAAAACATGTCAGTGACCAGTTGGTGTTGTTATTGGGAGGCAACATACGCAGCTGCACTTACTTACCCAATCCATTTACCCAGGAAAAATAGTTAGTGACAGATACTTAAATAACTCCTGATTGCCTTTGCTGGCTATTCAAAAATATATTTTCTCCCAAATCTGTTGTGCAAAGCATCACCAAAGTCATCAAAATTCCGCATCATGCAGCCGGGCACAGAACATTTGCCAAAACATATGTGCATGACTTGAAGCAGACCATGCAATGGAAACACCTACACCGCAACGGCTTATGTGTGAGTAAACAAAGGGCTGCGTGATTCTTCAAGTATGCCAGGGCGGTTAGTTTAAGAGCTTCAGAGTACATGTGCTTATACAGAAATCGTCATCATACAAATATGCAGAACACAAAACACACCAACAGCTAAACTGTTATTGATGTTAAGAAGACTAGTTAGTTCCCAAAGACAACATTCATTCAGACTTGCAAGTTGTCTTGGCTTAGAAAATGAGAAGTTAACTGGGTTATGCAAGTCAACAGTTTGAGAGAGTAAACACACATACAGGCAGCGGACAGGAGGTAGAACTAGAGACAGGCAGGATGTGAGACATCTAAGACAGGTACACAGCTGCAGGAGACTGCAGAGAGAAAGAAAGAAGGAGAGTCAGAGACATATGAAGAGACATGACAGGACATAGACAAGAGACAGGAAACAGGTCTGTGCAACAGCTTTCATCACTGTACCAGAGAGGCATTAGAGTGTGTGTGTGTGTGTGTGTGTGTGTGTGTGTGTGTGTGTGTGTGTGTAGTAAGGGATTCAAAGTTACAGAGGGATGTTTAAAAAGTTTTATCATCTTCAACAATGGTGACAACAGCAATAATAGCAAGAAGTGGGAGTGAGTGGGGTGTGGAAGTGAATGGGAGGTTGTGACTAGCTGCAGAGGTCCAGGGAGGTTAAGCTACATTAAGTCAAGGGAATGAGTTTATGGGACTAACCCCAGGGCTGAGGTAGAGCATGGAGAGGAAGACAGGAAAAGCAAAGAAGCAGAGGTAGAGGAGAGGAGGACTTTGAGTTGGAAGTTATGGAATGGGCAGCGGGGTGGAGGGGTTAATGCCCACACAGGGAGGGACATGTACAGTTTGGTTTTTAGGGAGGCAGATGGGTGACTCTCCAGTCCACACCATGACATAAAAAAACAAAAAGTGAGTGAAAACCAACAGTATATAGAAGGCACTTTGGGGTACAGGAGCTGACATACGTGCTGCACTCCCCGATTCGGGCCGTATACCTCTGTATACAGGGGTTTGACAGCCGTCTGGCCTGCCGCATCTGCAACAACACAGTGGACAGCTGGATTAGAGCAGGCTGGGGAGGGCCAACCTAGCCCACAGTACAGGGGGAAGAGAGGGAGTGGTAGAAAGAGAAGTATACATGTGGAGCAGGGTTTCCGTTAGTCGGTAATAGCTTGCTTTTGGCCGATAAAAAAAAATTAAAAGCTGATAAATAAAATTGGCGCAAGCCAACTGTCCGGGATAATAAAAAAATCCCATTGCAAAATGCTTTCTTGCCTATTCATTAATGGAAATACCAGTCAATGTCATGCTTATCGGTCGATGGGTTCATTTGCATAATTTGGTGGAATTAAATTGGCACAGCATAAAGATTGAGAGATAAACTAGGCTCTGACAGTGCAAGAGCTGCTGCTACAACTCCTGGAGTGAAATGAGCTTTTATAAGCCCAATCACTGTGAAACAATTCTTAATAAAATTGTGTGTTAACTGCTTTGATTGCCACCATTAAAAAGAGATGATATTTTTATTTCTCAACTGATAATTGAAGCGCACTTCGCATTCGCCATTCAAGTGGATATAACGGTAGGCAAGCTTCAGCGCGCGCCACACACCACTTTGCAATGATCTGGAAACGGTATGCATTTTTTTTTTAAACATATGCTTAATTGTTTGAAACCTGAATGTTGTACTATATATTATGAGGCTTGTTTACCTAGCTTCAAAGTAGCCTAACCAAAAGATGACCAAACGTGGAGGCAAATATTTTATCAAGCCTTCCATATGCCATTGAAACCAGTAGCCTATTTCTCTCATGTTCTACTGGCTTTCAAGTCAATTATCTTTCATTGTCCAGCAGCCAAAAGAACTCCACTCTTTTTTTTTGTAAGATTTCATTTTGTTTGACAGACAGACAGACAGACAGACAGACGCAAACTTCGACATCGCATCTGCCCAGACCCACGTTTCCACCACCACAATCTCCAGCGCCTGCAATGCTCTACTCCACATGGCCTCAAACTGCACCACTCTTCCCTTCTGTCGCCCACACCCTTTCAATCTTCAAATAATAATGCATTTGATTCTTCCAACATCCCACCAATGCAGGATCACTTGATTTTCATTTAAGCAAAGGTTTTCTACATGATTGATGAGAAAAGTACAGTACAACCCATTGGGTCTCAACCAACCCTCATATGCCATGTCTTGAAATATGCAGACAGAATTAAAGTAAATGTATATTGTAAAACTTCTGACAGCCAACTTTCTAACTCTGCCCATAACGTTCAGACTTTACAGCACTCCCAGAAGGCATGAATCATCGAGTCAGTGTTGGTTTTACGCTTAAGACATGACTCAACCGTTGTGCTGTAGAATTTCTGAATTTTGTCTCTTGTATAATACATTCGGTACATTAGTCAATACTGGATTAAGCATACATTTTAATTAACTATAATTTCGTTAGTTTTGTTCCAATACTCCAGCTTGTGCCGATATCAGATCCTTTTAGCTCTTGGTACCAGTAGTTGATATTTTTTTCTAAGAAACTGTCAGTTGGATAGGATCTCTGCAAGGTTTAGTATATATTATCTATCATATGAGTATCATTTTCTGGCTCAAATAGAATTCCCCCAACATTGCTCTGATATCCGAAAGATTTTAGATCGAAATGTAGTGATATGAAACTTGCATGCATTTGAAAATATCGACATTGGTCAGTCCAAAATTGCTTTTTAATTCTGTCATGGAAATAATTGTATTTCCTATTACCAAGTAATTTACAGTTTCTATGCCTTTAGTTTTCCATGTGGGACAATTTATCTGTGAATTTTGAAAAGCTATCCAAGGATTGTTCCATAGGGGTGTGTTTTTAGGGAGTGGTATTGATTCTTGTAGACATAACATTCTTGTTACATTTTTATCATGTTCTTTGCGTCATCATTTGAAAACAGACCTCCCCATTTTCAGACAGATATTTTCATCTCAGTCTCATGAAACCGCTCACATGTGCAGGGCGCTTTTGACTACAGTGTTTTAATGTTAACTGCATTATGCAACGAACATCAGCAAGTAGTCTACTGCCTTGTGCGCATTGCTGCGCCTATAATGTGAACAAAGAATAGTTGATCAACATTTTAAGCTAAACGTTCTGCTCTGTTGCATCAGCCTCATTGCTTTTTTACATGTTTTTGATGTAGTCTAGGCTACATTAATATTGATGTATCCTCCCACAACTGTCCCAGAGTTTGTTTGGAATACGCCATCTCTTTCTCGCACAAAACGACAAGCTGAACAATAGAATAGGTACACTTTTCTACTACGGGGGATAGTAGAGGGGACATAGACTAGTGATGTTGCTGTTCATTACTCGTCTTGTTGGCTGAGGAAAAGTACACGTGGACAGTTATTCTAACATCTTCAAACGCACAACAGAAGTCGTCGTTGCATCCTTGACTTGTGATCTGTCATTTTGAGCACAGTGGGTGGACGCCCTTATCAGGTTACGCACCCAATGGATACATTTCTCAAATGTCCAGTAAATTAAAATGCTGCCAGTCAAATGTCCGGTGCCACAGTTTTCTAATGGAAACCCTGATGTGGCGATTGCCTATGCAATGCCACGAAGAGGGCAAACACCTACAGTAGAAGGGGGACCTGGGTGAGGATGCCAACCTCTACCCTCTGCAGTCAGTACAGAATGTGACATACTTTTCACTCCTCCCTGCATCCTCACTGTTTGTGTGTGTAGTGTGTGTCTGAGCCATCGCTCTTGGCTTGGGCTGCCATGAACACGTGAAACAAATGGAGATCAGATCAGTTTGTGTTGCTACTAAGGACCAGAGAGACAGGAGACTGGCCAGAAGTGACAGCGCATGCAGTAGCCCTATAACCCCAGTGGCCTGCTGGGTGGTTACATACTGTGGCTGCAGATCTCCCAGGTCCCCGCTGGGCTACGATAGCACCAGAGACAGCCTTGATCCAGCTGTGCATCTCCTCTGGACTGTCAGCCTGCAAAGAAAGAGGAGACGGGGGAGGATGAGGGAGGGGGGTGGAGGAAGGGAGTGGGGATAAGGGGCAAATAGTAAAGTGGGTGAGGGAAAGAAATATACCGAAGGGGTAAAATTCTTGACGTTAATCTACACCAGAGACGGGCAACTGGCTGCCAGCCTGTGGATCAATTTCCCCAAAATATATTTCAAAACATTCTTGGGGTTCTTTACGGTTGAGTTACAATAGTAGAATACACAAGGTGCGATTTTGTAATGTAGTTGTGCATCAGCAGTTTTTTTGTGTGTTATGTCAGTCACCGGTTTACATTTATTGTCACAAGTCTTGTCCTGGAGGGAGAACTGAGCGATATTCCCTTAGATAGGCCTTCTGCTAAATCAAAATGACCTATAAAATTAACAAAAAATTAATGAAAACAAAAATGAGCTTTTTGATCTTAATTTGAAGTTAGGCATTAGGGTTAGCAGTGTGGTTAAGGGTAGGTTTAAAATCAGATTATATGACTGTGGCTGTGCCAGCTAGTGACCACTGCAGAACTGCTTTCAGAACATGATTCATTATCACTCAATTAGCCCATGTCAGCAATGTTTTTGGGGGGGATTGGAAAATTAGTCTAGCTAGCTATCATGGTTGAATTACTGACCGGTGGGGCCCCAATGATTTTAAATCACTCTCACTCAGATATTATATTAACATGGCAGAGGGCAGGGCAAAATGTGTAGAATTGCAGGAAATTAGCCTAAAAATGCAAACATGTCTCTGCACCCTATGTTAAAATGTGTTGGATTGCAGGAAATGAGCTGTAAAACTGCAAATTGTCCCCCAAGGTGAAATCGGGGAGGGAACTGTGGACCTGTCGCTGTACGTGATATCTCAGACAGCACTGGACCGATTCTGATGAAATTTGGGTAAATTATGCGTCTTACCATAGAGGGCCAGCATTTACAAAAATACACTGATTGGCCCAAGGCAGGGGCTATCGTAATTAACTGAAATGTATTAGGTCACACGTGATATCTCAATTGGCCCAAAGGGGGACGACCATAGATTCTATTAAATTACCAGAGGGGCTATGTCATAAACCCTCCAAGTTCCAGAATGGGGTGAAAATGGCAGACATATTAGTCAGGGAGAATATCAAACCAATCTAACTGGAATGAATGGCTGTAGAGGCAAAATCCTGTTTTTATTTATGCAGGAGATATCAGAAATTGCGTAATATAATTTGTCAACCTAAAACATTGTCGCATACTCATAAATACAGTTTGTACTGGTTTTACACATTTTCTGCATAAATAGCCTTTAAAATATATGTAAACAGACCATACGTCTCAATTTTTGTATGATAAAATATCAGTACATGTTGTTGTATTTACAACTTGTCTATGTCCTATCATCAACTGAATTCAGCCAGTGTATGGTTGTGGGTCCCCCGGGTGGTACACCAGCGGCCACTCCAGCCCCTCATCATTAGTTCCGATTTTTTTGTGGCCCCACCAAAGTTGCCCATCCCTGATTTAGACATTATGTAATAGTGTGTTGGTAAAAAGATGTTGGGTCTCTTCTCACCTGGATGTAAAAAGTCCTAGAAGTGGTGACGACCTCAAAGAGATTATCCCTCATCATGATGTCACTGGAAATACAAATCCAACAGTGATCAAAATCAAAGTTGGCAACATGCCACATGTAGGTCGCTGTAGAGGCTACGTTCTACCATGACAATGTTGAGGGTTGTGTAGTACCTCTGTTTGCACTCCTGAACTTTGTGGACCTCCTTCAATGGAATCATTCTCAGAGGCTCCTTCTCCTGAAGAGAGAGGGAGAGCAGTTCAAGAAAATGAAAAATAACATTTTAAAGAGCCCAAAATGTATAACATACTGCTATAACGTGTGCTATGACACTTGCTCCACAGTCTTTAGGAATCATCTTTGTTGAGTAAAACCAACTTTCAAGACCTTATTGATGCAGTATATTTAGAAGACAAGGGAGAAAGACTGTCTACGCAAATTAGACACATGCTGGTGCAAAATATAGGCAAGCATGGAAGTGCTTTGTGGAGTGTGTGTGTGTGTGTGCGTGCGTGCGTGGTAGGGCACAGAGACAGGGGCATGCTAGGACATGTGTAACAATGGCACAAGATTCCAAGGACTTGAGGCGGAGCGTGTCAGGACAAGAGGACAAACGCAGTGTGAGTGTGTGAGTGCGTGTAATAAGTCATTCCGGTATTCTTTCCAGTGTTAATGAAAATTGCTTACCAGATCTGATTTGAAGTAACTCATGGTGTTATCCTCCAGTAAGAAATATCTCCTTTTCCAATTTCTCATCTGGGGGAAAAAAATAGCAATTTACTTCCTCATACTCATGGCCTCATACTTTAACCTAAAGTACCCCAAACTCAGAGCCTCTCGCTGTACCCCACCATAGTCCATTATACACACCACAGCTCCCTGCTTCACACAGTATCCAGACTTGATGACCGCCCGGTCCTGGGTCGGCCTGCCCAGGAAGTATGGCAGCTGGCTGTACGACCTCCGCAGCAACTCACGCTCCGAACCCTCCTGGCCCTCTCCCCCTTCCTGCTGTTGGAGGGAAATACACCAAAGGTGATTTACATCCACAACATCTCAGTTAAATGTACAACTTAAGAGGCTGACTAGGTAAGGCAATATCTAGTGAGGCCGGGTTATGGGGGTAGACATAAGTCATTATGTCTAAAGAAGGACCCTAAAGAAGGACTGTAGATGCTCAAACTATCAACTGCAACTCTATTGACATGCAACTAGCTAGGGTTAGGGAAAGGTAGGGTGGCTAGCCTTGGCTACCTGCGTCTGGGTGATGATAGGAACTCCCCCAATGATGTCAGTCCTGTAGGAGACCTGCTTCCTGGGTCCCAGGATGTCCAGAAGAGCTTTCTGGTTCTCCACATTCTGTTGGGCATTACATGACTTTGGCACCTGCAAGAGAAAACAGTGTGACAAACATTCATAACATGTACAGTAGACCTCGATTCTGTGACTGTTTCTGTGTATGTTGGTTAATCACTTCTGCAGACATCCTCTCCTGTTTCTAGCCCTTTTTGAGGTTGGAGAGATTCCAAGATTAGAGTGGGAGTACTGCACAGCTCCCCCAAATCAAGGGCAGAAAGGTCTCTACCAACAATACACCATCCTGAGTCACTCTCTGACTCACACACAAGTGAAATCTTGAGATTTTACTCACTTTAACAGGAAATATTCAGTCATGAACAGGAAATCATCGTTTTCTAAAGAGGACTAGGCTGGGTCTTCAGGTCCTTAGTAATAGAAGACAGTGCAGAATTGAGTGAGACTCACAGTGATTTTGGTGGCCTTGTTGAGAGCATTCACCCATTCCACCAGGTCCTGCTGATCATTGGCCTGGAGGAAGAATTTCCTCATGCCAGCATTGATGACTGAGAAAGAGGAAGGGAAAGGCCAAGAAAGAGAAGACAATAGTGAGTGACCCAATTCAAAAGTTGACAACATAAAACACTGTAGCTTAATTAGAGCTTGGTTGAGAGGGAATAGAGAGGATTGTCTGCTGTTACTAATAAGACGAGGCATAGCAGGAGCATTGAGTCCATTATGAGAGTGGAAAATGGCATCAAAGCCATCAGCAGCCCTACCCATCCCCTTTGTAATGACCATTCATCCCCAATGTTAACAAAAAAGGTCTGGAGGCCATCACAAATCACACACGCACTTGTCAATCACAAAGGGTTTTTAGGTCAATTCCTGATTCCGGCACAGAAAGCACTCCTGTCTCCATATATCGTTCTCTCTTAATTATTTAATCCCCAACTTCCTCTACTTTTCGCCTTCTCCCCTTCTGATCAATGTGTTAAATTACATTATAGCCGAGCCTACCAGACGGGCTAAATGCCTTTTAGAGCACCAGCTGTTCCGGACGACTCTGATCACGCTCTCCATAGCCGATGTGAACAAGACCTTTAAACAGTTCAACATTGACAAGGCCGCGGGGCCGCAGACCGATTACCAGGACATGTACTCAGAGCATGCGCGGACCAACAGGCAATAGTCTTCACCAACATTTTCAACCTCTCCCTGACTGAGTCTGTAATACCTACAAGTTTCAAGCAGACCACCATAGTTCATGTGCCCAAGAAAGCGAAGGTAACCTGCCTAAATGACTACTTCCCGTAGTACTCATGCCGGTAGCTCATGCTTTAAAAAGCTGGTAATCAACACCATCATCCCGGAAGCCCTAGACCCACTCCAATTCGCATACCGCCCCAACAGATCCACAGATGACACAATCTCAATCAAGACCCCAGTAGTAAAGACCTCCCTCCACTCCCAGTTTGTAAGGGTAGGCAACAACACCTCTGCCATGCTGATCATCAACACGGGGTCCCCTCAGGGGTGAGTGCTTAGTCCCCTCCTGTACTCCATGTACACCCATGACTGCATGGCCAAGCACAACTTAAACACCATCATCACTAAGTCTCTCTCTCAGCGTGATTCATCACTCCAGAGAACACGTTTCTATTGCTCCAGAGAGCTTTACACCACTACAGCCGACGCTTGGAATTGCACATGATGATTTTAGGCTTGTGTGAAGCTGCTTGGCCATAGAAACCCATTTTATGTTTGTCTATGGAGAATGCATGGCTGGTTGCTCAATTTTATACATGTCAGCAACAGGTGTGGCTGAAATAGCCGAATTCACTAATTTGAAGGGGTGTTCACATACTTTTGAATATATAGTGTATGACAATCTGGATACCGCCCAAGCCTAGATAAAAATGACAAATTAATGTAAATATTGTTTGGAATGATTTACCCACAGATTACCCATTATATTGACCAGATACCACTCTAAAATTAAAAATAAATGTATTCAAAAATGGAAAACAGTCGGGCGGAGGCAAGATCAGGTGGGCCAATGAGGGCTACACGCTTGTGAACAAAAGGCACAATTCCGATAGTGTTTCTTCTCAAAGTTAAATGAGTACACTCATAACAACCTAAGCATTACAAAACATCTATACAATCAAATAAGCCACGCGTAGCAAATAAGCCATAAAATGTTTTATCCAAATTTGACACTCATTGACCGTCAATACAAAAACTCCTTGCTTGGTGAGCAAAGAAATATGAAAAAACAGTACCTGCTGGAGAAGACAGATTTTGGGCTCTTATTATCCCTCTAACTTCACCGCCTTCTCTCCGTTTTAACCTATTTTCTTGCAACAGGAAATCCGGTTGACTGCCTCCAATCTTTAAAATGTTCCTGAAGGTATCCTGTATTAGTGTACCAAGCTTGATACTTGCATCATAAAAAGGAACAATTATTTCATCTGCAGGACTAGAGATAACATGACTGACAAGGTGTTAATGGCCCGCAAGTGGTTTTGGAACAGCCTGCGACAGTTTAATAATGTAAAATTCGACCCACCAACAGAGATGCATCCAGACCAGCGCGCAATAGAAGGAAATAAACTTTATGCCGGTAATATGGGTGACAACTTTTGAGACAAGTGGCTCTCTGTAGTAATGGTGCAACCACCATGGTCACGAATCTGTGCTCTAGGGCACTGAGAAACAGCGGTACAGCAAAGCCTAATCATTACAAAGGTTATCTGGCACAGCAAAATATTTGACAATAAAATGGTTGCACTTTAGAGTCCTTCTCACAAGTCATGTCCACACAAATCCCACAGTGATAGAAACTGAAAGCAGAGAGATCATCACCATTGATTGAACATTAATGCTGTGGAATAAATGAGTGATTCAATGAGTGGGAGAGAATCAGTAACAGGCAGACATGGCATGGGCATTTTGTTAAACATACTGAGACAAGTAGACCATGGAATAAAATAAGATTAGGCAATTAATCTAAATGTGCTAAAATGGTATCTGACAGGGGTGTGTATGCCATGTTACCACAAACAATTTACCCCACTTTAAGCTGTACCAACACAGTCTGGCTGAAGAGGTGTGTACCAAAGGTGGTGGGGGTTATCAATAGAAGTGAATAACAAGCTGGGAGAGGTTGTCTAAGATCTGACTCACAGCTGCAATCACACACAAAAAACGTGTGTGGTTGAGTCACACAGCAGCATCAGAGCCAAGACTAGGCTTAGGCGGTATCCAGATTGTCATACCTTGTGCCACCAAGATATTCGGAAATACCGGAACTCAACACAGGTGCACTATTTTCAAACCCCACTGATCCACTGACCTATTTTAAGGACATATATGCCAGCTTATAAAGCTATACAAATAATAAAACAAATTGTTATACTCCGTTTCAAGCACAAAACAAACATTGGGGATTCTCTCAAGTGAAGCTTGATTTTGGAAGAAGCTAACCCCTTCGCTAGACAGTCAACTAGCTACTAAATGATCAAACCAAATGCACAATTGCAAAGCATTTAGCACATTTCAGACTTAACTTAATGTTAAAAAATATTTAGCTGGCAAACATTTATTGTGAATTCCATACTGTAACTAAATCACCTGGCGTGTGCTGCACAACAGTGAGTGACTCACAAGGTTCTCTCGTCGTTGTGTGCCTTTAAAACAAACATCACCTAACTGGGGACTACTGGTAAGCTTCAAATTGAAAAATGTATCTCCTACCGTATTGCACAAGAGGACTGCAGGTATTTACATAAAACCAGTTAAATGTAAATCTGAGTAACCCCCAAAAGTTGTTTATAATGAGATGGCCATAAACAATAACTAGTAATGCTGCATACTCAAATAAAAAGGTTAAAATCTCATCTTTCTGGTAAAAAGAAAAATGTTAAACTGCTGAGGTGTAGTCACTTTTGAGGACACAAGTTCAAGTATAATATGAAATATTTTATGATGCATATCCTATTCAACAAAACTGTATGAACAAGGCTTGAAAGGACTTGTATGCTTTATAAATATAGTGTCATCAAATTATAAAATTAAGATTTCACCTTCCTTATAACTGCAAAATACATATTTGTATGTTAAGTGTTAAAGAAACATTGCATATTTTCTCTCTTGATCAAAACGTCTGCCCCCATCGCTGTGAACGGCTCACAGAGCTCTAGCTTGGCTTCCTGAACTTGCTAGGAACTCACCTTTCATCCCATTAATATTGACCTAAAAGTATTTTTTTTATTTTTTTATCTGATTTATTTTAGATGAATGGCTATAAATCAATATCTGAATATGCTACAGTGATGAAACCACTCTCTCCATCTGCACTACATTGTAAGGATTGCACGCATGTGCTTTGTCAGTGGGGAGTTCAGCCAAGAGTTGATGGAAAGTCGGAAGAGCGAATTAAATGGTACGAGGGACATCCCAGATACAAGTGGTTTCAGATCTCACATCCTACGTCACACGGGATAAAAAAAAAAAGTTACACTACTGTGTCTGTTGGGAACCAGAGCTATTGCTCATTTCGATCTATGGTGTCCACAGATCAATTTATAAGCAAAGATGTCGATCGGAACCGGTACCAGAACAGCGCAGGTCCCCCAAACGTGGGATTTCACATTTAAGAGGTTAAAAAGTAGTTACAAATATTCAAATGTATTAAAAAAAACTTCAAAATAAATAGTTAACGGTATTGACATTATTGAAAAAATATAAAACATACAGTGGCCATTTCCAAATATGCCTCTATAAGGTATACCACCCAAGTCTAAAAGACAATTTATGCCTGATGTGGCAATACGGTCCTGAGGCACCGGACAGAGGGTGCGACGCAACTGCGGAACCTCTGGAGGCTTGTGAAGGCCAAATCAAGCTCCGTACTTCATGGCTGTGCGCCTCCCAAATGTTTTAGCAATGCGGAGGGCTCTGTATAGCTGCACACTGACATGATTGGTTGACGGTAGGTGGGGCTGTACGTCCTGTATAAACACAAACTCACATCTGTGACAACAGCTCTGCACCACAAAGCACTAGTAGTATGAATGCCCTGACTTCAGAAAATGCTGTACGGCCAATGCAGATGCCGGAATGACAATAAAATCGTCTTTAAATGCTGACACACACACACACACACACACACACACACACACACCTGAACCAGATAAACCAAGAGGGCAAGAAGGGACCTTATACAGTAAGTACCCTGGTCAGCTGCTACCCTGCATATCTCTGTTGAACCTAAGCAGGTATGTCCTTAGCATGCCAAGGGGAAAGCATGCAGAGGTGAAAGAGGTGACAGGTTCAAGTTAATCTAAACACTCTAGCCTTGTGTACATAGTGGCATCTGTCAGGGCAGACAGATGGTCATTGTCAATCCTGAAAAGATATGAATGTATTGCTGGACAGAAACATGGACTCAGCTACCCCCATATGTATTCATCATTTGGCCAATTCAGCTTAACACAACTGGGGAAAAAGAGCCCATGGCCATATAAACTTTTATTTTCAATTTTTATTATTTCACCTTTATTTAACCAGGTAGGCTAGTTGAGAACAAGTTCTCATTTGCAACTGCGACCTGGCCAAGATAAAGCAAAGCAGTTTTGACACATACAAAACAGAGTTACACATGGAATAAACAAACATACAGTCAATAATACAGTAGAAAAGTATATATACAGTATGTGCAAATGAGGTAAGATAAGAGAGGTAAGGCAATAAATAGGCCATGGTGGCGAAGTTATTACAATATAGCAATTAAACACTGGAATGGTAGATGTGCAGAATATGAAAACGCAAGTAGAGATACTGGGGTGCAAAGGAGCAAGATAAATAAATCTAGAACTAAGTTAACAGAATCTGTGGCTATGGTTTATAAATACTGAAGAGGTCATAAAAAGCCCAGCCAAGTTGCAAACATTTCCATATGAATTGATCAGAGGAAAGAGAATTGTTATTCTCAAAACAATCTTACCAAAGCAAAACTCCGCCTTTGGCCTTTGCTTAGTGGCGTCGCTGACCTACGAGTCAAGAGAAGTACAAAAACCACAATTAACGACTGCTTACAGTGAACGTACACAGAGAATTTAAAACACCTGCTCTTACCATGACAGAGTGACCAGGTGAATGCTATGATTCCTTACTGATGTTAAATCCACTTCAAATCAGTGTAGATGAGGGTTAAAGAAATATTAAATGCCAGGCACATTGGTTTGTGTCTGGGGGAGGGGGGGGGGGTTCAACTCAATATTAGGAAGGTGTTCTTAATGTTTGGTTTACTCAGTGTATATTAATATCCCTTTTTTCAACAAGCACCTATTGAGACTGTATAAAATCAATGATGTGCAAATTCATGAGCAAATCTCTTACCTTGGAGATGTATGTGAGTTTGAGTGAGCCAACACAGTCCGCACCAATGGGCAGGTTCTATTTGGGAAATAGTTAGGTGAGGAACTATTATACAGCATTGAATACTGTAAATTGTTATAAACCCTGATGCAAACCATGACCTTATATGCGGGGTGCTCTCATATTATGCATTTGGGGTATTCTAAATAAGAGACACTGGGTTACGAGGGAACTTCAACAAAAAATGAGAACAAAAGTGGATTTAAGCTATATTGTTCGGTTATTAAGATTCTGATTGAGCTTAGATTTTCTCTCTATTAAATGAACATGGAGGAATTATTCACTCTCCGCAAAAGGCATGAATAACGTACGTTTTAGCACACTCGCTAAGTCTGTAAAGATTGTAGGGCTGGCACAGGGAGGAGGAGCTTCATTTCCAAAAGTTCCAAATACACAGGGGGGTGTCACCAAAGCCGTGTTTTATTCATTAGGTATGTCATAGTTATTTTTCAAAGATGCATTACAAGCGCAAAACATTTGAACAAAAACAACAATTTTGACATTAAGCGGGGCCATTTCGCATAACAATTATGCGTAAAAATATCATGGCTATATACAGGGAGTAACAGTACTAAGTCAATGTGCTGGGGCATGAGGTAATTGAGGAAGCTACACAATATATTCAAAAGTATGTGGACACCCCTTCAAATTAGTGGATTTGGCTATTTGTGTATAAAAAGTGACTACACAGCCTTTCAATCCCCATCAACAAACAAGGGCTCAGTGACATTCAACACGGCACCATCATAGGATGACACCAACTAGTCAGTTTGTCAATTTTTTTGCCCTGCTAGAGCTGCACCTGTCAACTGTAAGTGCTGTTATTGTGAAGTGGAAAGTCTAGGAGCAACAACGTCTCAGCTGCAAAAAGGTAGGCTACACAAGCTCACAAAGCAGGACCACCAAGTGCTAAAGCGCGTAAAATTCATGTCCTCGAATGCAACACTCGCTACCGAGTTCCAAACTGCCTCTGGAAGCAACATCAGCACAATAACTGGTTGTCAGGTGCTTCATGAAAATGATTTCCATGGCTGAGCACAAGCCTAAGATCACCACGTGCAATGCCAAGCGTCGGCTGGAGTGGTGTAAAGCTCGCCGCCATTGGACTCTGGAGCAGTGGAAACGCATTCCCTGGAGTGATGCATTACGCTTCACAATCTGAAGTATCTGGTTTTGGCGGATGCCAGGAGACCGCTACCTGCCCGAATTCATAGTGCCAGTTGTAAAGTTCAGTGGAGGAGGAATAATGGTCTGGGGCTGTTTTTCATGGTTCGGGCTAGGCCCCTTAGTTCCAGTGAAGGGAAATCTTGATGCTACAGCATAAAATGACATTCTAGACGACTCCATGCTTCCAACATTGTGGCAATAGTTTGGGGAAGGCCCTTTCCTGTTCCAGCATGATAACACCCTGTGAGGTCCCCACAGAAAAGGTTTGTCGAGATGAACTGGCCTGCACAGAACCCTGACCTTGCTTCCAGACAAACTAAACACCTTCTTTGCCCGCTATGAAGATAATATAGTGCCACAGACGCAGCCCGCTACCAAGGACTGAGAGCTGTCCTTCTCCGTGGCCGACGCGAGTAAAAATCCCACAAGCTGCCAGCCTAGACGGCATCCCAAGCCGAGTCCTCAAAAAATGCGCAGACCAGCTGGCTGGTGTGTTTACGGACATATTCAATGTCCCCACATGCTTCAAGATGGCCACCATTGTTCCTGTACCCAAGAATGCAAAGGTAACTGAACTAATCGCCCCATAGAACTCACTTCTGTCATCATGAAGTGCTTTGAGAGACTAGTCAAGGATCACATCACCTCCACCTTACCTGTCACCCTAGACCCTCTTCAATTGGCTACCCACCCCAATAGGTCCACAGACGATGCAATCGCCATCACACTGCACAATCCCATCTGGACATGAGAAATACCTACGTAAGAATGCTGTTTATTATTAAGCTTGAGGCCCTGGGTCTCAACCCCACCCTGTGTAATTGGGTCATGGACTTCCTGACAGGCCACCTCCAGGTGGTGAAGGTAGGAAACAACATCTCCACCCCGCTGATCCTCAACACTGGGGCCCCAAAAGGGTGCGTGCTTAGCCCCCTCCTGTACTCCCTGTTCACTCATGATTGCGTGGCCATGCACGCCTCCAACTTAATCATCAAGTTTGCAGAAGACAACAGTAGCAGGCTTGATTACCAACAATGACTAGACAGCCTACAGGGAGGTGGTGAGGGCTCTCGGAGTATGGTGTCAGGAAAATAACCTCTCACTCAACATCAACAAAACAAAGGAGATGATCGTGGACTTCAGGAAAAAGCAGATGTTAGAATTGTTCTTAGACTTTGACAGAGTATTTTGTGTAGATCGTTGACGAAAAAAATACAATTCAATCCATTTCAATCCCACTTTGTAACAACAAAATGTGGAAAAGGCAAGGGGTGTGAATGCTTTCTGAAGGCACTGTACGTATTGTATGGTCACTGTGGGGACAATGTTGTTGATGCACTCATTAAGTCTTAAAAGTCTAAGCTGACATTTGGAATTGTTTTAAGGTCACACCATGGATAATTTGGATATTTGATTATGAATTTAAGGATCAATTTAGGTATTTAAAAAATAGTTGTTAAATTATTTGATCAAATATTGAATTTGGCCTTTACTACTACAGTAAACTGAGCAAAAAAAGTAACGTCCTCGCACTGTCAACTGCGTTTATTTTCAGCAAACTTAACAAGTGTAAATATTTGTATGAACATGACAAGATTCAACAACAGACATAAACTGAACAAGTTCCACAGACATGTGACTAACAAAAATGGAATAGTGTGTCCCTGAACAAAGGGGGGGGTGGGGGTCAAAATCAAAAGTCACCAAGTGCGCCACCAAGTGTCCCTGAACAAAGGGGGGGGTGGGGGTCAAAATCAAAAGTCACCAAGTGCGCCACCAAGTGCGCCACCAAGTCAAAACAGTAGGCTAAGTTATGAGGGGGAAAGGGACCAAATTATTGGGTTGAGGCACATGGGCTATTAACAGCTTAATACACAGCATACACTTAGTATTACTGTCTTTGCTACAGTATACATACAGTGCCTTGCGAAAGTATTTGGCCCCCTTGAACTTTGCGACCTTTTGCCACATTTCAGGCTTCAAACATAAAGATATAAAACTGTATTTTTTTTGTGAAGAATCAACAACAAGTGGGACACAATCATGAAGTGGAACGACATTTATTGGATATTTCAAACTTTTTTAACAAATCAAAAACTGAAAAATTGGGCGTGCAAAATTATTCAGCCCCCTTAAGTTAATACTTTGTAGCGCCACCTTTTAATGCGATTGCAGCTGTACAGCGGTAACTTTCTATTGGTAGAAACTATTCCAAATAGGCTCTTTCCAATCAGAGGGGTACAGCCCAACCTTATTTTAAGAGACAGGAAAACTAGCATTGCATGGCAACACTGCTGCCTTTTGGCTAAAGAAAGTGTGAGAAACATGCTAACGCACAGTAAGTTTGTGCTTTAATATTAACTAAATACTGCATTCTGGCCCACAAAATGACTTTGCTAGATTCTTGATAGTGTTATTAGACAAAGCAAAGAAAGTGAACTTTAAAACATGTAGTTTTATTGGAATTTGCAGCTCTTGTTGGTAAATAATTAATCTGCTAGCTTTTGACATGATTTACCGCAGCTACAGTAAAAAAAGTAGAAAGTATTCGAAAGTATTCGGCCCCCTTAAGTTAATACTTTGTAGCGCCACCTTTTGCTGCGATTACAGCTGTAAGTCGCTTGGGGTATGTCTCTATCAGTTTTGCACATCGAGAAACTGAAATTTTTTCCCATTCCTCCTTGCAAAACAGCTCGAGCTCAGTGAGGTTGGATGGAGAGCATTTGTGAACAGCAGTTTTCAGTTCTTTCCACAGATTCTCGATTGGATTCAGGTCTGGACTTTGACTTGGCCATTCTAACACCTGGATATGTTTATTTTTGAACCATTCCATTGTAGATTTTGCTTTATGTTTTGGATCATTGTCTTGTTGGAAGACAAATCTCCGTCCCAGTCTCAGGTCTTTTGCAGACTCCATCAGGTTTTCTTCCAGAATGGTCCTGTATTTGGCTCCATCCATCTTCCCATCAATTTTAACCATCTTCCCTGTCCCTGCTGAAGAAAAGCAGGCCCAAACCATGATGCTGCCACCACCATGTTTGACAGTGGGGATGGTGTGTTCAGGGTGATGAGCTGTGTTGCTTTTACGCCAAACATAACGTTTTGCATTGTTGCCAAAAAGTTCAATTTTGGTTTCATCTGACCAGAGCACCTTCTTCCACATGTTTGGTGTGTCTCCCAGGTGGCTTGTGGCAAACTTTAAACAACACTTTTTATGGATATCTTTAAGAAATGGCTTTCTTCTTGCCACTCTTCCATAAAGGCCAGATTTGTGCAATATGCAACTGATTGTTGTCCTATGGACAGAGTCTCCCACCTCAGCTGTAGATCTCTGCAGTTCATCCAGAGTGATCATGGGCCTCTTGGCTGCATCTCTGATCAGTCTTCTCCTTGTATGAGCTGAAAGTTTAGAGGGACGGCCAGGTCTTGGTAGATTTACAGTGGTCTGATACTCCTTCCATTTCAATATTATCGCTTGCACAGTGCTCATTGGGATGTTTAAATCTTGGGAAATCTTTTTGTATCCAAATCCGGCTTTAAACTTCTTCACAACAGTATCTCGGACCTGCCTGGTGTGTTCCTTGTTCTTCATGATGCTCTCTGCGCTTTTAACGGACCTCTGAGACTATCACAATGCAGGTTATACGGAGACTTGATTACACACAGGTGGATTGTATTTATCATCATTAGTTATTTAGGTCAACATTGGATCATTCAGAGATCCTCACTGAACTTCTGGATAGAGTTTGCTGCACTGAAAGTAAAGAGGCTGAATAATTTTGCAAGCCCAATTTTTCAGTTTTTGTTAAAAAAGTTTGAAATATCCAATAAATGTCGTTCCACTCATGATTGTGTCCCACTTGTTGTTGATTCTTCACAAAAAAATACAGTATATTTATATCTTTATGTTTGAAGCCTGAAATGTGGCAAAAGGTCGCAAAGTTCAAGGGGGCCAAATACTTTCGCAAGGCACTGTATCTCGCTGGCATATTACATAATTTATGCAGCAGCATACAAGACATTTTTGGACTCACCTTGTTGTGCGGTGCTCACTTGAACAAGGTGGCGCGGCAGTCCTTGTTGTCAAATTTTGTCATCAAACTTTGTGTCAAAGTCTGGCGTTCTCTGGATTTATGGTGCTTTCAAGACAACTGGGAACTCAGAATCATTATGTCAATGATCTTCAGCTCTAGAAAGAGGCCCGAGTTCCCCACTTGGAATTCCAAGTAGAATGACCATTCAAAACGTATTTCCCCAGTCAGAGCTAGTCTTTTCCCCCCCCAGAGCTCTGTTGTCTTGAACTCACTGAAATCTGAGATTTCCCAGTTCTAAGTTTCCATTTGTTTGGAGCGCGGTAGAAGTCATGCTTGATTGGCCATACAGTCAATGTATCAACCTTTTCTGGCCCATGGTGTTGCATGTTTATCCTTTTAAGCTTGGAAAAAACCCAGACTTGGACCACATACCCTCTCCCCCGTATAGAAGGCTAGTGATTGCTTTGCAACATTTGCAGTTAGCCACCGATTCCTTCCAAACCAATCATTTTTGAATTTGCGATTTCCAACTCGTATCGATGAGCACCGATACGTTATATCTTCAATTTCTCTTCATATGACAAAGATTGAAAAATATTTGCCAGTAGATTGTCGACTTGATTCATGATGATGCCTGCTTGTCTAGCCTGCTAGCTAAGCTTTTGAAAGTATGATGTTGACATGATCAGTCCAATCAAAGCTACGATAGATATAACGTGATTTGATGTCATTTTATCTGTGGCCAATGACCTTGAGCCTTCTTGGATGGACACTTCTAATATAAATCTATGGCAGCACCCAAGGGGCTTGAACTTTCTACCTCTCCCTGTAGATTTTGCGCTGAGTGTCCCCAAGAGTGACAGAACACTGAGCCATTTCCGGCACAACTAGAGAACATAAGAAAACCCCTACGCTGTGTATTTTCTGCTGACTGCCCCACCACAACAGAAAGCACTGAGCAAGGGTGAAACACCTCCATTTTGGAGCTGCCTTAAGAAAATAAGAGACCATAGTTGTCTTTGGCCTTATTAACTTGTATGTGGCGCTATTAACTTTGACATTGTTTGCAAACTGATATGTGACATGTATTAACGCCAAAAATAACATGCAAAAACAGGAAACAAAACATATATTTGTTTTAGATAAACAGGTGGGGCTGAAAACAGGTGGCTCTGCCCCACCTGCCCTGAATGGCTCTGCCCCACCTGCCCTGAATGGCGGGTCGCAACTGCTTACTAGTAATACATGTATTGTTTTTGAAACATTACAAAGCACGCTCATCTGTTTTTTGTTTTTGGTATAATAATGGCACAAACATGTTTGCTGGTAAAACATCTCAGTGGCTGGTAGATTTGTAAACAAAAAAGTTAGTGTCAGGCCCTGAAGTGATCTATTTTGTTATCAAAGGCTCTAGTTTTGAAATAGAATATGGTCTGAGAAGAACAATATTGGCAGGCGAGGCATATAGCCAATATACTGTGATAATGTATAAGGCCTGCCTACTGCACAAACCACATTCCTAAATAACTATTTTTATTTGGTAAATGCAAAAAAAAGCTTTTAGTCTGTGAAAGTGATCTTTACTCACAAAAAGTTTGGTGACCACCGTTCTAGGGGTTTAAAGAAGGCAATGAGTGATGTGTTAAACTCCTCAATGTTATCAGATGAATCGAGAAACATATTCCAGTCTGTGCTGGTCCTGTAGCTTAGTATCTGCTTCATCGGACCACTTCCTTCTTAAAAGGAGTATAACGGGTGGGGGAGGGGGGGTTTAAAGGGTGTGTGTCGATCACCAGATCTCAACCCAATTGAACACTTATGTGGGGCCATATAAAATCTGCGAAACGGAAAACACGGACGGAATCACGGAATCCAGAGAATAATATGTAATTTAACTTAACAAATAACAATAAAGTTTATAATAAGACATGATTAGAATGCATCAGTGACTTGGATTTCCTGCAACTTTTTGAAGAGGCAACGAGTCCCCCCCTGTGTATGTAGGGTGTGCACAGCTACCATTGTGTAGCCGTTAGCGATGATGCTAATGAAAAATCTTCTGGTAGATGGAAAGGCTTTCCCAAAAACAGTTCAATGTTAACTACAAAGTAGCCTATGCTTACCTGGCAGAATAAAATCATGATTATTTGCCTCAACTCTACCATCACGTGCGCTACAAAAACACCATTAACCAACAGCCTCTTGCTATGTGCGTACTGGAATTAATGAGCACATAAAAAAAGAAAAATCTAAAACCTAAAACGTAGTTTCCTGATGTGGTTAAGAATTGTAGTCAACATAGAAAAACAACTCAATTGGATGTTCTATTAAAAGAAAGTGTGATTTTGCAAGAAAAAAGCTGGGGGGGAAACAGAAACCTGGAAAAATAAAAAGGACTTTGGGGGGAATTTAAAAAAAAAAACTTTTACAGGGCCCTACTTGTTGGAGATTCTTCAGCGGCACCTGAGACAGCGTCTTCCACCACCACCACCACCAAAACACCAAATGATAGAATGCAATGTGGAAGAATAGTGTTGCATCCCTCCAATAGAGTTCCAGACACTTTTAGAAACCATGCCAAACTGCATTGAAGCTGTTCTGGCGGCTTGTGGTGGCACAACACCCTATTATTTTGGCAGTTACCTGTAATATATCATATTTCAAAATGCCCATCCCTGAAAGTAACATCCATAATGCTAACAGCTAATATTCGCCAGCTGTCCTACTGTATGTTACCTGAGGGTTATCCATGTACCACACCAGGCTGCCCGGCTGGGTGTCCAGGATGAAGTAGCGGCGCAGGAACTTCCCACTGCTCTCGTTTTCCTCGATGTCCAGGAAGCCACAGATCCGGTTCTGCCGATCCACGTAAGGCATCTCCGGGGCTGGCACATTCCCTGACCCAGGGGCCAGGTGAGAGGAGGAGAAGGGGTTAGATGGAGGAGAGCCTGGAGGGAAGGAAGAGAGGGAAGTGAATGGATAAGGTGTAAGGAAGAGTTGTCCAGTCCAGTGTTCTCTGGCAAGCCTTGGCAGCCTCTCAGCTACCTGGTACTAGGATCGTGTGACAAACTTAAACTCTCTCTCATTTATCCCTTTCCATGTAATCAGTTTCCTTCTGTCACCTACTCTACCATCCCCCCTATCCTTTTTTCTCCTCCCTCCCTTCACATCTGGTAAGCCTTTGCCGTCTACCCAAGCCTTTCTTTCGCCTCTACAAACTCAAAGCTGAGAATTAGCTGAGAAATAATTTCATAGACGGTAACTTGACTGAGAAGAGTTTCATTTCCAGTACAGACCTGGAGCTCAGTCAACATCTCAACAACCAGATACTCTGAGGAGCTGGGTTGAGCAATATTTATTAACTCAAAGCCTGAGCAGCCAGCCAACCAACTGACTGACATCTCCTGGTGGTTCAAATTACACATTTTGATTTCAACTCTCCAAATCAAGACTAGTGAAAGCTTACAACATGTAGGTAAACGTAAAACTTGTGTGGATATAATACTGCACACATTGCTGTAGCATGGTTAAACTGTCATCTAGGGATGCAAATTTATGTCAATTTTGCTGCTGACTAACTGACCCTCGTTAACTGCTCAACAAAATGGTTAAATTTTTTCCAAACAGTAAAATGAAGTGACCAACAGAAAATACTATCAGAGATCTGTATAAAATGACGGGATGCTTATGTTTTCGCCCTAACGAACGGGAATCGTACCAAGGTGGGAAGGCAGGCGACAAGCTTAGGCCCAAAATAAGCCATAGAAAATGCATTGGACTTATTTTGGACAGAGAGTGAAACCTCTTGCTTCGCCTCTTCCTCTCTGAAACTATGCATGCATACAAGTATGCCATTAAGCTCTTATTAAGAGCTTAATGGAAACAGTGAAAAGGCTATTGCCTATTATTGAACATGAAACTCCTGTAATGAAGCACCTAATATAAAACATTTTCAAACACTTGCCCAAATGCAATTTGCGGAAATCACATTCCTAAACTGCACACCTAATGTGAGTAGTTCCACGTGACAGATGAACATTTCCATTAGAAACTTAGAAAGAAATATGACTAGGACTGTGCTTTTGGCTTCTGAACAACAAAAGAAAATTGATATGAAAACCAATAAAACAGGAGAAAAATGCTGGTTAACGGCATGAGCAATTCTTTATAAAATAATTATAATTGCCTCTACATTTCTATGGATGGATTTTTGCAAGGCTACATTGGAGCAAGGTAAGACTTACCTTATAAGTAAAGTAAAACGTTCAGGTTTCAAACAATTATACTGCCTCAAGCTCACATTGCAAAGTGGTGGGAGATGCGCTGATAGTCAAAGGTAGGCGGGCTATAGCCTATGCATCCGAATGAAGAACGGGAGGTTCGCAAACTAACCTACAGACCGATATGCATGACAAGTCAAACGTATTTCCGCTGGCTAACCGATTAACATCCCTACTGTCATCATTTCTGATTGAAGGAATTGGCATGAAACAGACCTTTTGGTGTCCATGATAAAGGACCCTCTTTCTCTCCCTCCCTCTGATTCAGAGAAAGAGTTCGGGACATTATGAGCAGTATGTGGGAGGATAAGGGGGACAAAAGGCCTGCTTGTTGTGCATTGTGTAAAGGGGTGACGTCAGGGCTAGCCTCCGCATCCACTGGAGTCATTCCATAGACACACACACACGCTTGACAAACACCCTGTCAGGGCTGATCCTAAACATTGGCTTTAAAGAGTGTATGAAGGTGAGGTTCAGACTAGCCTGAGATGTTTCTTGGTCAACAGTGGCACACACACACACACTTCCAGTAATATCCTCTTGGGGAGATTTCAATAGTGCTGCAACTTGTAGGCCTATAACTCCAATTGACACTGACTGTGTCAGGCATCAGAGGGTTGGTGGAAATACAATTCATATTCTGACCAACTCTGAAACTCAGACAATACCTTTGATGATAGTGGAACACTTACAGAAAATACAAATGCCAGTGGTGGTGTTGCATTCAGAGCCACATGCCTGTAAAGATTAGAGAGGATCTCATGTTAATTAAATACTGTTGAAGTAATATGGCTACAGGCTCATCTGCCTCACCTAAAGCCCATTCTTGTGGGAAGCTGCTTTCATCAAGCTGCCCACTCAAGAAAAGCATTCATACCGTAACCAGTGCCTGCAACCTGGTTCAGGTTCAGTCAACCTACCAGGGTAGTTACAAACAACTAGGGTTGGAAACTTTCCAGTAAATTTCCAGCATTTTTCCGGAAATTGTCCATGGGAAGTGCGGGAATTTAGGGAATTTTGCTTAAATTCATCAAAAGAGTCTTATGGCATATTTTGGTTAAACTATCTCCAATTCAATGGAATTGGAACACTCTGCATGCACAGTGCATTCTTCAATCACATGTGCAGTGCACTCGTCCAACACATGTACAGCTGATTCTCAAAATCTTGCACACTAATGAGATGCTATTGAGCCCACATTAGTACACTGTCTGAGCCAAGGACTACATGCTTTCTGGTAAGTTTTGATTACAATACTGGGTGGGGTAAATATATTTTATATGACTCCAAAGTTTCGAAAACTGTTAAAATAATGTCTGTGAGTATAACAGAACTGAAATGGCAGGTGAAATTGGGATTTGTTTTATGTTTGTAGTTTTCCCATTGACTGTATATACAGATTCCATTGACTTAGGACTCAAATTGCACTTCCTATGGCTTCCACTAGATGTCAACAGTCTATAGAAATTGTTTCAGGCTTGTATTCTGAAAAATTAGGGAGTAAGACCACTCTGAATGAGTGGACACTGCAGTGTCCCAGAGGTTTATCATGCGCACGACCGAGAGTGTGCCTTTCTTGTTTTCCTTTTATATTGACAAACCTTTTGTCCAGTTGAAATATTGATTATTATGACTAAAAACAACCTGAGGATTGACTTTAAACATCGTTTGACATGTTTCTACGAACTTTACTGATACTTTTTTTTGGATATAAAGAGGGACTTTATCGAACAAAACTAAAATGTATTGAGTAAATGGGAGTCTTGTGAGTGCAACCATATGAAGATCAAAGTGATTAATTTTATCGCCATTTCTGAATTGTGTAACTCCTCTACTTGGCTGGTAACTGTTTGTAATGATTTGTCTGCTGGACACTGTTCTCAGATAATCGCATGGTATGCTTTCGCCGTAAAGCCTTTTTGAAATCTGACACCGTGGTTGGATTAACAAGAAGTTCATCTTTAAACTGATGTATAACACTTGTATGTTTTATGAATTTTTATAATGAGTTTTTCTGTTTTTGAATTTGGCGCTCTGCAATTTCACTGGATGTTGGCCAGGTGGGACGCTACCGTCCCACACCCCCTAGAGAGGTTAACAATTTCTGCTAATTCGTTAATGCTACCACGTGGTTTTTTTAATAAATGTTTTATTTCACCTTCTATTTAACCAGGTAGGCTAGTTGACAACAAGTTCTCATTTGCAACTGCGACCTGGCCAAGATAAAGCAAAGCAGTTCGACACATACAGAGTTACACATAGAATAAACAAACATACAATCAATAATACAGTAGGAGAATCTATATACAGCATGTGCAAATGAGGTAGGGCAATAAATAGGCCATGGTGGAAAAGTAATTACAATATAGCAATTAAACACAGGAATGATAGGATGTGCAGAGAATGAATGTGCAAGTTGAGATACTGGGGTGCAAAGGAGCAAGACAAATAAATAAAAGTATGGGGATGAGGTAGATTATTATTTAAATTTTTTAACCTTTATTTAACTAGTCAAGTCAGTTAAGAACACATTCTTATTTTCAATGACGGCCAAGGAACAGTGGGTTATAACTGCCCATTCAGGGGCAGAACGACAGATTTGTACCTTGCAAGTTCAAACCCCCGAGCTGACAACCTTCCGGTTACTAGTCCAGCGCTCTAACCACTAGGCTACCCTGCCGCACCCAGATTGGATGGGCTATTTACAGATGAGCTATGTACAGGTGCAGTGATATGCTCTCACAGCTGGTGCTTAAAGCTAGTGAGGCAGGTTAGAGTGTCCAGCTTCAGAGATTTTTGCAGTTCGTTCCAGTCATTGGCAGCAGAGAACTGGAAGGAGAGGCAGCCAAAGGAAGAATTGGCTTTGGGGGTGACCAGTGAAATATACCTGCTGGAGCACGTGCTACGGGTGGGTGCTGCTATGGTGACCAGTGAGCTGAGATAAGGCAGGGCTTTACCTAGAAGAGACTTGTAGATGACCTGGAGCTAGTGGGTTAGGCGACGAGTATGAAGCGGGGGCCAGCCAAAGAGAGCATACAGGTCGCAGTGTTGGGTATTATATGGGGCTTTGGTGACAAAACGTATGGCACTGTGATAGACTGCATCCAATTTGTTGATTAGAATGTTGGAGGCTATTTTGTAAATAACATCGAAGTAGTCAAGGATCGGTAGGATGGTCAGTTTTACGAGGGTATGTTTCGCAGCATGAGTGAAAGATGCTTTGTTGCGAAATAGGAAGCCGATTGTAGATTTAATTTTAGATCGGAGATGCTTACTGTAAGTATGGAAGGAGAGTTTACAGTCTAACCAGACACCTAGGTATTTGTAGTTGTCCACATATTCTAAGTCAGAACCGACCAGAGTAGTGATGGTGGACGGAAAGGCAGGTGCGGGCAGTGGTCGGTTGAAGAGCATGCATTTAGTTTTACTTGCATTTAAAAGCAGTTGGAGGCCCTGGGAGGAGAGTTGTATGGCATTGAATCTCATCTGGAGGTTAGTTAACACAACGTCCAACGAAGGGCCAGATGTATACAGAGTGGTGTTGTCTGCGTAGATGTGGATCAAAGAATCACCAGCAGCGAGAGCGACATCATTGATGTCTACAGAGAAGCGAGTCGGCCCGGCCTGAACCTTGTGGCACCCCCATAGAGACTGCCAGAGGTCCGGACAACAGGCCCTCCGATTTGACATACTGTCCTATATCGGAGAAGTAGTTTGTGAAACAAGCGAGGCAATCATTTGAAAAACCAAGGCTGTTGAGTCTGCCAATAACAATGTTGTGATTGACAGAGTCGAAAGACTTTTAGCTTGCTTGAGCCTACTTACTGAGTGTTAATTCACCCGTTTCAATATATTTAATTTTAAAACATTTATCTTACAAAGTAGTTGTTTAATCTAACTTTTCTAATCTTTACAGGAAAATGCCACGGGCACTACCTGATGTGTGGAGACATTTCACTGCAGCTAACGTAGAAGGAAAAGCTGTGTACATTTGCAAAACTGTGCCAAATCATATGTGAAGAATGCAACAAAGAAGCAGAATCATCTGGCCAAGTGCATAAAGTTCCCTCAGCGCTCACAACAAGCAACCTATGACAAAAGTCCCTCTATTTATATTCTAGGTGAAAATGATGAATCAGACACCTTATCGATAGAAACAGCTCATGGTTATCGATAGCAACAGCTCAAGTTTATTTTGACTCAATGGAGGAACGTAGTCAGAAATGCTGATGAAAGTCTTGCTCGAGCTGTGTATGCAACTGGTTCACCTCTGATGCTCACAGGCAATGTGTATTGGAAGAGATTCCTGAATGTTCTTTACCCAGCCCTCCAACCAGACATGCTTAATCCACTAATTTGCTGGATACAGAGTTCAACAGAGTTCAAGTGAAGGTCAAGCAAATCATTACTTCCAAGCAAGGGCTTTGGGATGGAGATGCGATATGGCAGTCGTGCCAACATATCACATCAGCCACCTGGTGGAAGGGACTTTGTGGATCTGAGGCTCTTTCCCGTTGCCTCCATCATCCTCTAAATCCCACCAACATCAGCCGCCTCAGAGAGCAACTGGTCCTTGTTTGGGAACACATACATCAACGCAACAGGTTGGCCAATACAAGGGTTGAAAAATTGGTGGCCATCCGGGCAAATTTGAGGCTTTTTGAGCCTGACAATGAGCCATCCTCAACAAGGTTGGAAAGTGACAGTGAAGAGATGCCTCAGAGTCTGATGTTCAAGGCAAAATACATTAAAGCCAAGATAATGGACCCTTGACAATCAACCGTTCTCTATCGTGGGCGATGTTGGCTTTTGCCGACTGATCGAGCACTGTTACACACTACCAAGTGCACTGTTTTTCAGAAGTTGCCCTACCGGAGTTACACAGTAATGGTGTCACTGCTATTAGCTTCACAACATACATACTATGGAATGCCGTTTGGGTCTTTGCGTGTCATAAAAGTTACAGTAGCACTGTCAAAGCTGTACAAAAAAGTCTGCAAACAAGCAAACACCGGCCACGAACGATGTGTTTACAATACCGCGTTGGTAATTAAGCATAATTTGATCGACCGCAACTTCTGGGGTAGCTAGCTTCAGCTTGGTACCTAGCTAGCATCAACTGCAGTCATTTTCATTATTCTTAGCAATGATTTAGGAATCGTTGTGAATAAGTATTAGCTAGGTTGCCACTTGTCGTTCGCCTAATGAAATTGAACTTCAGTACATAAATAAATAGCCAGCTACTTAATCCTGTTGCCCAAAGCTAATGTTGCAAGCAGCCAGCTAGCTTCATCTGTCTAGTTAGGCTCGACCGCAATGTGTTATCTTTTTTTAAACTAGCCACAATAAGGATTGGGCACAAAGTGGAATTTGTGGTTTGCCTTCAAAATAAAAGTGTAAATGAATACAAATAGTAGAATTATGCCATACTTTTATTTTGAAGGCTAACCATAAAGTCTACTACTGTGGCTAATCCTTATTGTGGCTAGCTTCACATTAGAAGGGTCTTATAAATTGGGGTTATTTTAGATGATGACACCTAGCTATATAGTTAGCTAACTAACTAACTGTAATCAGTGTGTAATTAGCAAGTAAAAAAAATGTATGAACGCATTAAATTATCATGTAATGTGCAGTCATATTCAGGTCCTGATTGGTCAATAGGCTTATTTGACACGTCAAATAGTGCTAAATTGTATCTTTGTTGACACACAAAGACCCAAACGGCGTTCCATAGAAATCCTGGTTGAGAATGAAATGACTGAAGAAATGAACAACGAAACAGAACCGCAAATAAGTAAAAGAAATCGGTTTTGATGAAGTCTTACTGGTAATGGGTAATCAGTTAAGAACAAATTCTTATTTACAATGACGGCCAAACCCGGACGACACTGGGCCAATTGTGAGCCGCCATATGGGACTCCCAATCGCGGCCGGATGTGATACAGCCTGGATTCGAACCAGGGACTGTAGTGATGTCTCTTGCACTGAGATGCAGTGCCTTAGACCGATACGTCCATGTGTGTGTGAACTATTTAACTGTACTAGAAAGCTTAAAAATGTTAATATCGGTTATCGGTTTCTTTGGCAAGGAAAATATTGGAATCGGTATCGGCCAAAAAATGTTATACCGGTGCATCACTAGTGAAGTCAACTCATTTAAAGTTAAATTCATAACTACATTTTTTTTTTTTTTTCATATTGGAAGGATTTAATCATTAGCAATTATGTTTACTTATGATAAGGTAAAAGGTTTATGTTTCTGTCTCCATATGATATGGTAAATATATACACAATACAAAAAACATCTGCATTTAAATGGTAATAATATAATTTGCATATATTTCCGATAATTCCCATATTCCGGGTAATGCCCACGGAAAGTTTCCACCTCTGAATATTCCCCAAAATATGCAACCCTACAAACAGCACAGGAATGAAATCAACATGTATTGATCACATCCCACAGCAGAAATGTGCTTGAAATTGCTTCTCAATTACGAATAAGCATGCACCCATTAAGAAAAGGACTGTAAAAACTGTTAAACCCCTGTCAATTGATGAGGAATTGAACAATTATATGGTTGAGAGGGATGAGGCAAAAGGAATGGCAAATAAGTCTGGCTGCACAAACGATTGGCAAACGTACTGAAAATTTTAAAATCATGTGACTAAACTATATAAAAATAAGAAACCACACTATGAAACAAAGATAAATGACAAATAATTATATAAAAAAGCTTTAGAGGACCTTCAATTACATTTTGGGAAAAAAGGAAAATTCAACAACATTATTCATTGAATCAGATGACTCATTCATCACAAAACCGACTTATATTGCCAACTACTTGAATAATGTTTCATTAGCAAGATTAGCACACTTAGGCATGACATGCCAGCAACAAACAATGACACTACAGATCCAAGTATATTTGAACAAATTATGAAAGACAAGAACTGTAATTTTGACTTCCATAAAGTGAGTGTGGAAGAGGTGAACATATTTTTGTTGTCTATCAACAATGACAAGCTACTGGGGTTTGACAACTTGGAAGGAAAATTACTGCGGATAATAGCAAACGATATCGTCACTCCTATTTGCCACATCTTCAATTTAAGCCTACTAGAAACTGTGTGCCCTCAGGCCTGGAGGGAAGCAAAAATCATTCCGCTACCTAAGAGTAGTGGGTGGAGCTGCCGGTAGCCAACTAGTAACCGAAAGGTTGCAAGATCGAATCTGACAAGGTAAAAATCTGACTTTCTGCCC
Organism: Oncorhynchus mykiss; assembly: GCF_013265735.2. Lineage (NCBI taxonomy): Eukaryota > Metazoa > Chordata > Actinopteri > Salmoniformes > Salmonidae > Oncorhynchus > Oncorhynchus mykiss. Next base: position 26,476,034 of record NC_048587.1, on the reverse strand, counting down.
CAGAACAAGGCAGTTAACCCACTGTTCCTAGGCCATCATAGAAAATAATATTTTTTTTCTTAACTGACTTGCCTAGTTAAATAAAAGTTTTAAAAATGTAAAAATGTGATACAACAGTAGCTAAGATGGGGAGAAGTTTGTCCATAATAAAGCACTGCTCTACCTTTTTAACAGCACTATCAACAAGGCAGCTCCTACAGACTCTAGTTTTGTCGCACCTGGACTACTGTTCAATCGTGTGGCGAGGTGCCACAAAGAAGAAATTAGGAAAATTGCAAATGGCTCAGAACAACGCAGCACGACTGGCCCTTGGATGTACACAGAGAGCAAACATCAACATGTCAATCTCTCCTGGCTCAAAGTAGAGGAGAGATTGACTTCATCACTACTTGTATTTGTGAGAAGTATTGACATGTTGAAAGCACCGAGTTGTCTGTTTAAACAACTAGCACACAGCTCAGACACCCATGCATAACCCACAAGACATGACACCAGAAGTCTCCTCACAGTCCACAAGTCCAGCACAGACTATGGGAGGCGCACAGCACTACATAGAGCCATGAATACATCAAACTGTATTCCACATCAGGTAACTGATGCAAGCAGTAGAATCAGATTTTAAAAAACAAAAATACACCTTATGGAACAGCGGGGACTGTGAAGCAACACCAACATAGGCACAGAGACATGCATACACACATGATAACATACGCACTATACAATCACGTGCACATGGATTTTGTATTGTAGATATGTGATAGAGGAGTAGGGGCCTGAGGGCACACACACAGTGTGTTGTGAAATCTGTTATGAATGTTTTGTAATGTTTAAAAATTATATAACTGCCTTAATTTTGCCAGACCCCAGAAAGAGTAGCTGCTGTCTTGGCAGCAGCTAATGTGGATCCATAAATACAAATGACAAGCAACAGCCTCTGTTTTGTGCAGATAAACTGGGGTTTTCGATGTGTGAGGGAATAGAGCACTCAAAAACTGAGATGGAAGAGGGCAAGCTATAGACTGCAGAGCCACCATGTTAGAAAGGTCAAACAAGAAGGTCAGAGGGGGGAGTGAACCCGAACCATAGACTCTGGGCTTAGTCCTAACTCGAACATCAGCATCCACACTCATTCTTCGTATGTGAGAGAACGCTTTGTCCACCATTGGTAACCAAGTGGCCGGGCAATAAAATAGCACCAAAGTAGAGGGGAAGGAAGGGGAGGGAGAAAGTAAAAAAGATCATGGGGGAAGTGAGAGACAGGAGAATTATGGAAACAGTAAAAAAGTGATGTTGGGGTGAGGGCTTGTGGAACAATGGCTACCTACTGTGTCATTGTGAGTAATATCCAAACTCAAAAAAATATATATATTTGCCTCTCCCCTTCACCATAAGTTTCCACCTAACTGCATTAATTTCTGGTATGCTTTTTTCAGATCATGGCGAAGTCAGTCACAAATTAAATGAGCCAAAGTAAAAGTGCAATATGTGCCATGTAAAAAAGCTGACGTTTAAGAACATGAGAACATATGAAAGCTGGTGGTTCCTTCAATAGGTACGAGGTTTTAGGTTGTAGTTAATATAGTATTTATAGGACTTTCTCTCTATACCATTTGTATTTCATATACCTTTGACTATTGGATGTTCTTCTAGGCAATTTAGTATTGCCAGTGTTAACAGTATAGCTTCCGTCCCTCTCCTCGCCCCTACCTGGCATCGAACCAGGAACACATCGACAACAGCCACCCTCGAAGCAGCGTTACCCATCACTCCACAAAAGCCGCGGCCCTTGCAGACCATGGGGAACAACCAATCCAAGTCTCAGAGCGAGTGACGTTTGAAACGCTATTAGCGCGCACCCCACTAACTAGCTAGCCATTTCACATCGGTTACACCAGCCTAATCTCGGGAGTTGATAGGCTTGAAGTCATAAACAGCTCAATGCTTGAAGCACAGCGACGAGCTGCTGGCAAAACGCACTAAATTGATGTTTGAATGAATGCTTACGAGCCTGCTGGTGCCTACCATCGCTCAGTCAGACTGCTCTATCAAATCAGACTTAATTATAACATAATAACACACAGAAATACGAGCCTTAGGTCATTAATATGGTCGAATCCGGAAACTATCATCTCGAAAACAAGAGGTTTATCCTTTCAGTGAAATACGGAACAGTTCCGTATTTTATCTAACGGGTGGCATCCATAAGTCTAAATATTCCTGTTACATTGCACAACCTTCAATGTTATGCCATAATTACGTAAAATTCTGGCAAATTAGGTGGCCCAAACTGTTGCATATCGACTGACTCTGCGTGCAATGAATGCAAGAGAAGTGACACAATTTCACATGGTTAATATTGCCTGCTAACCAGGATTTCTTTTAGCAAAATATGCAGGTTTAAAAATATATACTTCTGTGTATTGATTTTAAGAAAGGCATTAATGTTTCTGATTAGGTACACATTGGAGCAAGAGTCCTTTTTCGCGAATAGGCACCGCATCGATTATTTGCAACGCAGGACACGCTAGATAAACTAGTAATATCAACCATGTGTAGTTAACTAGTGATGATGATTGATTGCTTTTTATAAGATAAGTTTAATGCTAGCTAGCAACTTACCTTGGCTTCTTACTGCATTCACGTAACAGGCAGTCTACTCGTGGAGTGCAATGTAATCTGGTGGTTAGAGCGTTGGACTAGTTAACTGTAAGGTTGCAACATTGAATCCCCGAGCTGACAAGGTAAAAATCTGTCATTCTGCCCCTGGACATGGCAGTTAACCCACCGTTCCTAGGCCGTCATTGAAAATAAGAATGTGTTAACGGACTTGCCTAGTTAAATAAAGGATAAATAAAGGCGTCCAAAAACACTGATTTCCGATTGTTATGAAAACTTGAAATCGTCCCTAATTAATCGGCCATTCCGATTAATCGGTCGACCTCTAATCACGACCAAGTCAATCGCCGCAGTCCACCCACCAAACATTGTTAAAACTATAGCTGGATGGTCTCAAAATACACTACAACAGCAATGCATTGCGATAACGCTAGCTTTTGTCCATATTACATTTTTGAGAGGGACCTTGTAATGTCTCACAAAAGGCCTGGGCTTGAACAACGCACTAAAACACACTCGAGGCAAGAGTGGCACAGAACCCTCTTCTCTCTTGGTCCTAAAGAAATTGTCCTGTAAATTGGATGATGTGGTCCATCAAATAGGCAGTATTTGATGCAAGAAAATACTGTATGAATCAATAGTAGGTTACATCACATGCCTAACAGGTTGGTTAGTGTTAACAAAAATATTGCCTTTGTTATTTTATAGCGAAAACAGCTAAAGTTCTCTATACAATTCTGCTGTCATGCAAGGCAAGAAAACAAGTGTAATAGGATATCTGAAAGCCCCCCTAGCAAAGCTTGAGATAAACCCAGTGTAGAGTGTCTATTCAACACTGATTAACCACAATAATAGTCTGACCTAGCAGCAACCAGAAGCATACCCGAACGAATGACAGAACTTGTGAAAAACCTCGAGAGGTTGCACAAAACCACACCATAACACAACAGTGACAGGTTGTGTATTCACCACTATTTTTGACCCTGGTATTATGACCATGGTTTACTACACTTCCTGACCAAATCGCTGCTCACTATGAACTGGAGATGCAGCTGTCGAGTAACGAGATCAAACAGATTTGAGTAAAGAGGCACATTTCATAGTTGGCAGTAGACCCTATGGAATATAACGTTTGTAACCGAGGTATTTTTCTGACTGTAAAACAGAGGGAGAGTACATCCCAATTGGCACCCAATGCCCTATAGGCTAGTAGTGCAAAGTAGTGAATGAATCTGGTCGAGCACGTGAGGAAAACTTTGGACCTGAATGACTTTAATTAATGTTTTTTATATATAAAAAGTGTAAACGTCATCAAGAGAGCTCATTTAGTACAACCGTCTTGGCTAGTAAGGTAGATAGCTAATTAACCCCATCATAACTTAAAATATAGCAACTGTGTAAAGTAACTAGCTAACGTTAGCTAGGAGGCCCATACTAAATACAAATGACTGGGCTGCAGTAACGTTAGTTTGGCTGAACAAACGTTACAACGAATTGCAGATTGTGGCTTTTAATTACGTTATGAAATAGCTAACGTTAGAAGGCTAGCGCTAACTTGACAGCTAAAAACAACACTTCACATGTAGTTAGTAGCTATCAGTTCTAGCTAGCGAACGCGTTAACTACAACCAGCCAAGTTAGTCGGGATATAGCTAGCTAACGTTAACTTGTTAAGCAAATAATACAGCGGCTTGACGTTCTCAGTAGTTAGTTATAATTAACCTGACTCAGAATGAGCTCTGACATCTAGATGACGTTAGCTGGTAAGCATAACATTAGCCAACAACGCATGGCACGTTCAAAACGCGCTTCAAATGCTAGCCAGTTCACGTCGAAGCCTTTACTATAGCTTGGTAACTAGCTAGCTACCAATACGTCAATCTCAAATAAACTCTACATTGGTATTTGGCGGCTTGCAACTTACACAAGTTGTTTTCACGCAGGAGTGCTTGATTCAGCCTAGCCCATTCCCTCGTCCTGTGCTGGGGCAAACAGACTGCCGTTAGCGTAGGCTAACTATGTCAAATAATGCGTTTATGCCCCATCTAGCGTCCAAAATAAGAACTGCGTTTTTTTATGCAAAGCCAAAGACTTGATATATTGGTCAAAGAAAGGTCCATCACCGTTGCCCGCTATTACGCTCATGGCTCCTTTGAGAAACTTGCCGGATCTTATTGCGATCACATCAACTAGACACAAACAATTGGTAGCCTACTCTCATATCATGTCGTATACTACACAGGCATAGCACACATTGGCCTATCATATGCAGCAGCTAGGCCCAGTATTCTCAAATTGATGATCAAACATACCTGCAACAATTTAACAATCTAACAAATATTATTTCAACAATTAATCTAATTGGCATATCTAATGTAAAAAGCAGTAAGCAAATACAAGGATACATGTATCCCACTGCTGTGCTTTTCAGTTGACCCTAGGCCAATGCATAGGGTAATACTGCAATTTACCAGGATAATGCAGTTTAATCGGACTCGATGTACTTGTACAGTGTCTTCAGAAAGTATTCAAACCACTGTTTCCACATTTTGTTGTGTTACAAAGCAGAATTAAAATGGATGTAATTGTCAATGATCTACAGAAAATACTCTGTAATGTCAAAGTGTAAGAAAAATTCTAACGTTTGTAAAAAATAAATGAAAAAAGGATTGAAACATAAAACACCAGCATTTCTTGATTAGAGTCAATACATGTTAGAATCACCTTTGGCAGTGATTACTGCTGTGAGTCACCTGGATTGTGCAACATTTATCCATTATTATTTTCAAGAATCTTCAAGCTCTGTCAAGTTGGTTGTTGGTCATTGCTAGACAACCATTTTTAGTTGATGTCATTCATCCTTATTAGACACCTGAGTCAACATGGCTGCACAAACAAGATGTTCTCATCTATAGTGGAAACATTGTACAGCTGCAGTAGCAGGATGATTTCCAGACATATCTATGGGCCTCCTGCTCTTAGTGTAAGTTGTAAATTGTAGAAAGCATAATGCCATTGCACAACACTCCTAAACCCCTCATTCTAACAACACATCATACTCTTTGTTCTGATGTGAATAATGAGAAGCATCCAGAAGCTGCACTTGATGCATTTATGAAATTGTTTCTTCCAGTTATTGATAAGCATGCACCTACTACAAACATTTTTAAATCACACTTAGTACAAAACTCCAAACTGGTCACACTTTTAACCAGTGGTGTAAAGTACTAAAGAAAAATACTTTAAAGTACTACTTAAGTAGTTTTGTTATAGGTATCTGTACTTTACTTTACTATTTATATTTTTGGCTATTTTTACTTCACTACATTCCTAAATAAACTTCTTACACAATAATGTACACTTTCCATACATTTTCCCTGACACCCAAAAGTACTTTTCAATGCTTAGTAGCACTCACTCACTTATCAAGAAAACATCCCTGGTGCCTCTGATCTGCAGGACTGCATGTTGTAGTGTGCCCCTGGCTATCCGTAAAAAATAAAAAAAAACGTTGTGATCTTATTATTATCAATTTTAAATTGATACTTTTACTTTTGATACTTTAGTATGTTTCAAATCAAATAATTTTAGACCTTTACTCAAGTAATATTTTTCTTGGTGACTTTCACTTCTACTTGAGTCATTTTCTCTTAATGGATCTTTACTTTTACTCAAGTATGACAATTGTGTACTTTTTCCACCACTGCTTTTAACGCACCCAGTCTTTCATTAATTTGGATTCATTTGGATTGTAAACATCTCTCACAACACCACAATTTATTCAAATAGGTTTATTGTGAAATATAATGAGAACATTGGTTTAATCACCAAAACACAACATAATTATATATTTTAAATTTAGTTGTTTTAACTACCAGTTAATCCAATAGCAAACCATGCAAGATACGTGTTTTAAATCGCCCTTAAAAGTGCTGAAGCAATATGATACAGTATTGTAAATGACAGTTGATTACACAGTTTTCACATTAGGCAATACACTTACATTAGCCAACAAAATTGACAGAAAATCTATAATTTCCATAATATCTATCCAATTTATAATCAAAGGTGTGATCAATGAAGACATCATCTACAATCATTCATACAAATAGAAACTGTATTTTTCAGATATAATTGCAACAATGTGTACTGTCTGTAATCAAATATAATACATTAATTGAAACAAATGACATTAATGAAAATTAAACATAACGTATAAGCACGCATTCATTTGCATCAAGCCTGTCTCGAGCATTTGGCCATAAATTCTCATTCACATCACAATGAATGTCCTCATTGTTCATGCACGCGGGAAATACCATTTGGCATGGTGAATCCAAGCTTGACACTGGTCTGCGTTGATGTCATCGCATACATTATCCATGGCCAGAGGGAGGGTGACACTCAATAGGGTCGAGGAAAGGAGACTATGGGTGCAGGTAAATGGTCACAAATCAGGGATGGGCCCAAAACCATGCCTGATCCCACCTCTGCATGGTGGAACCTGAAACTTTCCCACACAATGATATTGGTGACCCCTTCACCTTGACAGGCCTGCTCAATTTAATCGAGAAACACAATGTGTGCAGCATTTTAGGATCCAAGTAATGGCATAGGTCCTACCACACCATCTTCAGAGATAGCTGTGCACATGGAGATGTTTCCCCCACGTTGACCAGGCACTTGGACCTGTTGGCAGATGAGGTTCTGCCCACGGCTCCAAGTTTTGGCCAGGTTGAAGCCTGCTTCATCAACAAAGACATACTTGTGATGGTTCACTGCAGCATCAAGCACCATCACCCTCTAAAAATATAATTTGGTTAGTTATTTTTACAGTACAGTTCCAACATAATATTGTGAAGTAGCATGTGCATCAAATAGTAACAGTAATACAGTATATAGTGCTGTACCTGAACATAGTCAGCCCGCAGTTGTTTCACCCGGTCATTGTTTGTCTCAAAAGGCACCAGGTAAATGTGTTGCATAGATACCTGGTGCCTCTTCAAAAAGGCGAGTGATTGTTGGTAGGCTGATGGATGCCACATTGGCAAAGGTGTCATCATTCTCCTCAATGGCCTGCTTAATTTCGGACAGCCGTATGTCATTCCTGACCCTCACCATTTCCACCACTGTCCACTCCTACTGGTCGGTCAGCACACAGCCATGGCCACCACCATGGGGTCTTCTGTCAATTCTGAGGGTATAACAGAGTGTACAGTCAATAGATGTACATGCATTACAATATGTGATGTACTGTAAATGTAATGGTAAAGCACAGTGCACATCCTGCAGACTTACCCCATACATAACATTCTTTTGGCGAAATGTTCTCATGATCGAATTGACACCACAATCTTTTCAGATTGTCATTATTTGAACTAATCTGGCATCCTCTGCAATGGTAAGGCCTCTGTTTACCACACTGTCATGATTATGGCCCGGACTTCATGAGACACAACAGTTCCTTGCTGTCTGCCTCCCTCTCTCCGATGTCCACCTCTTTGAGGGGGCCCACGCCCACCTTTATCACCTCTTTGATGGGGCCCATGCTTGGATTAAGTGATGGTCAAATGTATTTTTGAACAAATGAGGAGTGAATCATATGAAAAGTATTGTGAGTGTTGCATTGTGAAAGGCAATTACTTGATTTGAAAGGTATTTCTAGATTAAACACTCATTATGTTTGGTGAAAAAGCTACTGTGTGATTTTGTGTGTTGTACTTGGTCAATTGTAAAAATGTTAAATAAATGTAAAAAAAAATACTAATAATACAAAAAAGCCTTTTTGATGATCTGTTTGGAGTTTTGTACTAAGAGTTGTGACATTTTGTGAAGTTAGTGTGGGTGATGTGGGGAAATTATTGTTGTCCATCAGTAATGAGAAACCACCTAGTATTGACAACGTAGATGGAAAGCTACTGAGGATGGTAGCAGACTAAATTACCACTCATATTTGTCATATCTTTAATCTGTTTGTCCTCAGACCTGGAGGGAAGCCAAAGTTGTTCCGCTACCCAATAATGGCAAAGCACCCTTTACTGGTTCTAACAGCTGACCAATCAGCTTGCTCCCAACTCTTAGCAAACTTTAGGGAAAAAAGTGGTGTTTGACCAGATACAATGCTATTTCTCTGTAAACAAATTAACAACAGACTTCCAGCATGCTTATAGAGAAGGGCTCTCAACATGTACTGCACTGACACAAATGACTGATGATTGGTTGAAAGAAATTGATAATAAGAAGATTGTGAGTGCAGCCTTTGATATTATTGACCATAACCTGTTGTTGAAAAGACATGTGTGTTATGGCTTTTCAACCTCTGCCATACCAAGCTATCTATCTAATAGAACACCGAGGTTTACTTTATTGGAAGCTTCTCTAATGTTAAACGTGTAAAGTGTGATTGTACGGTACACTTAGCCCTCTACTCTTTTCTATTTTTACCAATGACCTGCCACTGGCATTAAACAAGGCCTGTCTGTCTACACTGTATATATGCTGATGAATCAACCCTATACATGTCAGTTTTAGAATGGGTGGCCAGTAATAAACTGGTTCTGAACATCTCTAAAAGTAAGAGCATTGTATTTGGTACAAATCATTCCCCCAATTCTAGAATCTGGTAATGAATGAAATAAAATAAAAAGTGGAAGAGGAGAAACAGAAATATACAGATGGAAGATATGACTGTTGAGCAAGTTGAGGAGACTAAATTACTTGGTATTACCTTAGATTGTAAACTGTCATGGTCAAACATATTGATTCAATGGTTGTAAATATGGGGAGAGGTCTGCCCAATAAAGAGATGCTCTACTTTTTCTTTTTACATTTAATCATATTAGGGATTAAAACCAGCATACTGTAGACCCTCGATGCACACACAAGGTGAGGGAGCCCTGACACATTTATGGACCCAGCTAAACACTCACCAATAGTTTCTTGAATGTTATGAGCCTACCAAATCATGCATGCTTATTTATCTGGTATTTTAATATTAACAGTTGCACACCACTAAGGAAAACACAGTAAAGCATTTATGATCACTACCTGCTTTGCTCAGGTCTCGTTTAGAACCATTTCTTATACTGTACCTTTCAGACTACTATGCTGTTCATGACTGCGTGTGTGCCTGTAGTAGTTCAGTAAACACGTGGAAGGGTCATAGTGAAACAGACCAACAACCCAACACTGATGAAGAATCTGTTTGTCCATGGGAATGATCCTGACTCTATCAGCCTGTTCTAAGTAATGGTGCGTCACCTTATCATAAAAATGAATTATTTCATATGCGCTATATATCTTAAACAAACCCCATAAAACAATTCACCCCCCCCCCCCCCCCCCCCCCCTCTCTGTAGCTCAAATTAACACTTGTTGTGTTTGTGGACAGTCATTTTAATGTGTTCACCGTGTGAACCGGCTACTTTATGACCACAAGCCCAGGTGGGTCATTTCTCACACACATTGAGTATTAAGGGATTTCTCGCATTCAGGATTTTATGGGCACTATAAGGATGTTTAAAGGCCTGCCTTTAGGTATATAAACTGTCCTGTTTTGGGACTGTGTCATCGTCAAGGGGAAGGTGAAACATGGAGATTGCTACCACTCTTCTTGTTCTTTGCTCTGTGATAGTCTCACATGGAGCTCAAGGTAATGTATTCACTTATACTGCACTGTATATATGTTTTGTTGGTATCGATCTCTCATTGTAAGTGTTGTTTGTTCGTAACAATGGCTTCCATTTGTGTATGATTATAGGGTTGTTGTAACACCTCTGGTGTCTCTCTCTTATGCAAAGGTTCATATTCAATTACTCTTACTTTCTCATTGCAGGTCAGTGGGAGACATGGACCACAGCAGGTAAGTTCTGTTGATGAGCTGATTTCTTACCCCAAATAACATATAGTCCTGTCTTTTTGCTTTGTACCAATTTCTAGAAATGACTTAATGAGATGAAGAAAGACTGCACTCTTCAGGGTCAATACAAATGTCAGATGTATTGTGCAATGACCATACGTTTGCAAAGGTTTCATTATTTTCACTAATCTGACACCTTCCCGCACTTTAGCATGTATGTTAGGTGTGCAGTGCAGTAGTAACAGTATTACTACATGGAACCTAATGACATTTGTGTTTACAGAACCTTGGAGAACAGTTGACCCATCAGGTATTCCAAACTCTGAATTTTGCTACTATTTCTGAGCTGTGTTTATGTTGCTCTGTTTATCAACCATTTTGATTAACTAACCCATGTTTGTTTATTCCTCTTGTTCGTTCAAATACTTCACTGTATCAACATTCCAATTAATCAACATTGTTTTTTATTGTGTCAGTCGACACTGCCAGTCAGTCTCTGTTCTACTTCTCATTCTTAACGTTGTCACTTTTTGGTTGTTTTGCTCAGGCACCAGTGCCCCATGTGGTGGCTACCTGACTGCATCAAAGGGCCAATTCAACAGCCCCAACTACCCCAGCAACTACCCCAACAATGCCTACTGTACATGGAACATTCAGACCCCACCGGGCAGCCAAATCGTTCAGCTGGAATTCCCCTATGTCAAGTAAGTAGGTTTTGGTTCATGTTTATTCTTAAACTTGGATATGTTAGAAAACCCTCAAAATCCATAATTTGGTCTTTCAAATGATCACCTATCTAAAAAATGATTTGATAAGTGAAAGCAAGTCCAGGACACTAATCAGGTCAGATCAGTCACCAGAGGTAATAAGTGCTACATTACCAGCGTATAGTAGGCAGCCACCGCCATTGTACTTCATTCATCTTTCCGGTCTCCGACCACAGTCTTGAGGGTGACTTCAACTGTAGGTATGATTCCATCTCCGTGTACGATGGCTATTCCACCTACAACCGACTCCTGGGAAAGCTGTGTGGAGGACAAAGCTCAACCTTTTACTCCACCGGAAGTTCAATTACTGTGCAATTCACAAGTGACAGCTCCTCAACGTACAAGGGGTTTCAAGCAGAGTATCGTGTCGTAGGTAAGGAATTGAGATTAAGTAAATATATGTAAAGAGACATTAACGGCCTACAGTGCACTCTGAAAGCATTCAGACTCCTTCCCCTTCTCCACATTTTGTTACGTTACAGACTTATTCTGAAATTGATTAACTAAAAAATGTTCCTCATCAATCTACACACAATACCCCATAATGACAAAGTGAAACTGTTTTTTAGAAATCCTTGCAAAGGTATTATAAATAAAAAAACATAAATATATTATTTACTTAAGTATTCAGACCCTTTGCTATGAGACTCGAAATTGAGCTCAGGTGCCTCCTGTTTCCATTGATCTACCTTGAGATGCTTCTATAACTTGATTGGAGTCCACCTGTGGTCAATTCAATTGATTGGACATGATTTGGAAAGGCACACACCTGTCTATATAAGGTCCCACAGTTGACAGTGCATGTCAGAGCAAAAACCAAGCCATGAGGTCGAAGGAATTGTCCGTAGTGCTCCGAGACAGGATTGTGTCGTGTCACAGATCTGGGGAAGAGTACCAAAAAATGTCTGCAGCAGAAGGACCCCAAGAACACAGTGGCCTCCATCATTCTTAAATGGAACAAGTTTGGAACCACCAAGACTCTTCTTAGAGCTGGCCGCACGGCTAAACTGAGCAATCGGGGGAGAAGGGCCTTGGTCAGGGAGGTGACCAAGAACTCTGATGGTCATTCTGACAGAGCTCCAGAGTTCCTCTGTGGAGATGGGAGAACCTTCCAGAAGGACAACCATCTCTGCCGAACTCCACCAATCAGGCCTTTATGGTAGAGTGGCCTGAATGCCAAGCATCACTTCTGGAGGAAACCTGGCACCATCCCTACGGTATAGCATGGTGGTGGCAGCATCATGCTGTTGGATGTTTTTCAGCAGCAGGGATTGGTAGGCTAGTCAGGATGAAGGGAAAGATGAATGCACAAAAGTACAGAGATATTCTTGATGACAACCTGCTCCAGAGTGCTCAGAACCTTAGACTGGGGCTAAAGTTCACCTTCCAACAGGACAATGATCCTAAACACACAGCCAAGCCTACTCAGGAGTGGCTATGGGACAAGTCTCTGAATGTCATTGAGTGGTCCAGCCAGAGCCCGGACTTGAACCCGAACGATCACCTCTGGAAAGACCTGATAATAGTTGTGCGCTGACACTCCCCATCCAACCTGATAGAGCTAGAGAGGATCTGCAGAGAAGAATGGAATAAACTCCCCAAATACAGGTGTGCCAAGCTTGAAGTGTTATACCCAAGAAGAATCGAGGCTGTAATCGCTGTGCTTCAACAAAGGACTGAGTAAAGGGTCTGAATACTTAGGGAAATTATTTCTGTTTTATTTTGAATACATTTGCAAAAATGTCTAAACCTGTTTTTGCTTTGTCATTATGGGGTATTGTATGTAGATTGATGAGGGAAAAACTAACAATTTAATACATTTTAGAATACGGCTGTAACTTAACTAAATGTGGAAAAAGTTAAGGGGTCTGAATACTTTCCGAATGGACTGTAGGTATTATTTTCCTCCCTGTACTCAAACATTACGCAAACATTTTAACTAAACGAATAATGATACATGCATACAAATGTGCTGTTCATTTTAGCAGCTTGTTGGCTTGGTATCATTGCTGAATTATGATCAGTGAACCATGATTCATCTGTTTGTTTTTCTTGTAGATGGAGGTTCTTGTAGACACAACTGTGGCTATCAGGTTGGCAACTGCTCCTGCTCATATTCCTGTGAATACAGGGGCAACTGTTGCCAGGACTATCAACGTAAGAGCAGGGAGTTAGGATCAAGTTTAGAATATTGTAACAGTATGTGTTCCTCCTCCGTTAAAATGTTCCCTTCTGTGCCATTTGTATGCTACTTTGTATAGAGATCTGCTATGACACAACCACAGAACCCAGCACCACAGATGCAGGACCAACAACCGGAGGTATTTCATCAGCTGTGTTAGAATTTTACTTTACAGCTAGTGTATTTAAAAAAAAATCACAAAAATAATTTGTACAATTTCAAAGCTTTTTGGAGAGCATGATGAAGATGTAACATAAAGTAACATAACATCTATTATTATTTGACCCTGCTGGTCATCTTTGAAAATTTGAACATCTTGGCCAAGTTCTGTTATAATCTCCACCCAGCACAACCAGAAAAGGACTGACCACCCGCCATAGCCTGGTTCCTCTCTAGGTTTCTTCCTAGGTTATGGCCTTTCTAGGGAGTTTTTCCTAGCCACCATGCTTCTACACTTACATTGCTTGCTGTTTGGGGTTTTAGGCTGGGTTTCTGTACAGCACTTTGTGACATCAGCTGATGTAAGAAGGACTAAATAAATACATTGGATTGATTGATAACAAAGAAATCATAAATAATAAAATCTGCTGTTCATGTATAAATAAAAAGTGAACAGGATTTACAGTAACTTTGAGTAATGTGCTGTCTGTTCATCACAACAGATTATTATTCCTGTGAGTACAACTGTGGCTACAGTGGCATGGTCTGCTCCTGCACCTCATCATGTCAAAACCATGGCAACTGTTGTCATGACTATCATGGTATGATATAGACATTTATGTTAAAGGCTATGTTTCTGTTATTACTAGCAGTGTGCCTGTGCTCTTTGATAAATACTAATGGCCATCCCCGTGGTATCATCTCTCCTTCACAGATTATTGCCCGGGTACAACAGAAACACCTACAGGTATTTTGTCCTCAAATTTTAAACCTGTAAAACCTTCAGTTTTGCCAGCATATAGATTGGTGACCTGAACATGTTGTACATGTTTTAAAGCTTTGGTCTCAGAAGTAATGTTACAGCAACTGAGAGTTAGTTTGAAAATTGCCTTCTCTCCTACAGCTCAGCCTTCCTGTAGGTACAACTGTGGTTATAATCTTGGAAGCTGTTCCTGCTCCAGCTCCTGTCAATACTACGGCAACTGTTGCTATGACTACAATGGTACGTTTCCAATACAATAGATAATATTGTATTGAGTGCATGGAACTCCTTTACATCTTATGTTGCGCAAGTGAACAGAAAACCTGGTTTCAAAAAAGACACACACACTACATGTTCATTTAAAAAAATGTATGTCAATTGTACTCTTTTGTCTGTAATGTATTTTTCTTAATGTATCGGTCTCCAGTAAGACTAGCTGTCGCCATTGGCGTTGGCTAATGGGGATCCTAATAAATCAAACAATATATGCACTTTAACAAACATTTTTATCCAAAGCAACTTAGTCATGCGTCCATACATTTTATGTATGAGTGGTCCTGGGAAGCAAACAAACAACCCTAGCAATGCAAGCACCATGCTATACCAACTGAGACATACAGGAGCAGATAGATCAGATGGGTTCAGGTATTGTCTGAGAAAGAGCACACTACAAAATGTGGATGAAGTCAAGACAAGAACACAAATATCTACCACCAAGACTTGTGTTGCTCTTCAATTCTAAAATAAGTATGCAAAGTCTCAGGTAATCAGAAAATAATTGTAAAAATTATATTGTAACACTGTGTGCTCATCCTCCGTTAAAATGTTCCCTTCTGTGCCATTTTATCAACCTTGTATAGAGATATGCTATGGCACAACCACAGACTCCATCACCACAGCTGCAGATCCAGCTACTGCAACAACCGGAGGTATTTCTTCAGCTGTGTTAGAATTGTACTTTACAACTAGTGTAGTTCAACAAAATTAACATATTTTGGTCAAATATTTTTTTTGGGGGGGGGTCTATGTCCACAGCCACAGGTATTTATCTTCATCTAGTTTGCTGATCTGTGTAAAAAAATAATCTGACAATATTAATAATATGAAAACAATCATCAAATGCTGTTCATGAACTTTGGTCACAAATGAGGTCTGTCCAATACACTAGGTTGGGGTTCCTGTAGATACAGCTGTGGTTCTTATGCCGGTGGTTGCTCCTGCACCTCATCCTGTCGATACTATGGCAATTGCTGTCATGACTACAATGGTATGATGTTAAAGAGCTGTTTGTGATTGTTAGTATTTGGGAAGGCTCACATTGTCTATGCTAATGTCCATCCCTATCTTTCCTTCTCACAGATTATTGCCAGAGCACAACGTACGAAACTGGTACAACCTCAGGTATTTCTCTCCCAATACTTACACCCAAATTTGAAAACCCTCAGCTTTGGCATCATCTAGTTTGGTCACCTGTGTAGAAAATGTTGTGCTGTTAATGTTCTAAAGATTTTGTCAAATAAGTGGTGTTATTGTAAAGTGGTGTTATTGTAAAGTGGTGTTATTGTAAAGTGGTGTTATTGTAAAGTGGTGTTATTATTGCCTCCTGCAGAGGCTTCCTGTAGGTACAACTGTGGTTTCAATCTTGGAAGGTGTTCCTGCTCCAGCTCCTGTCAATACTATGGCAACTGTTGCTATGACTACAACAGTACGTGTCCAATACAGTAGATCAGATGGGTCCAGGTATTATCCGTGAAAGAGCACACTGTAAAGATGGCAAATATGTGGAGACATTCTGGATAAAAATACAAATCCCTGTTGCCAAGACTTGGGTTGCCCTTCCACTCTAAGTAGACCTATGCAAAATATGTCCCAGCTAATCTGAAAATAATATTGAGTCATACATTCAGTTAAAATGCAGTTGAAGTTTAGCTTTAAAAAAGATCTTCAACAATGAATACCAGACACGCTCCCTAAATGACTGTATGAGCTTTAAGCACAATTGCATTTACCCAGTTTGGTTTGGATATTGTTAATTCTTATTTTTTTCCTTCACATAGCGTACTGCCCCACCACCCCACCAGAATCAACAGGTATTAACATTTCCCACATCATCCATTTAAAAAGGGATTTGATCTAATAAGCTGTATAATGACAGAACAATACAAGTAGACATCAATGTGTTGCACAAACGTAACTAACTGAACCTTTCTTGATGACAAATGTGATTTCCTGAAGATTATCTACAGGAAATCACATTTGGTGTCACAAGATGTCTGACTCTTGAATTCCAAATGGATTTTGAGTTTAATTTCTCTTCCCCAGTCTCAGGGACTCACCCCACCTGTGGAGGAAACCTGCATGGCTCTGGGTCCATCTCAAGTCCATACTATCCAGAATATTACCATGACAACGCCTACTGTGTCTGGCATCTATCGGCCCCCTCTGGCCAAAGGATCTTTATGTCATTTACTGACCTGGAGTGAGTTAAGATTCCTATTTAGAAATTGTTCCCTTGATTACCCTGGTTTGTTGCATCTTAATGTAAAATATTTTAAAATGCTTCACCTTGACACTTCCCTTTGATCAACTATCTGATGGATTTCTATCATTCTGAATGTGCATTAAGACAGATCTTGAAATGGACCGTCCGTATTGACTATGAGTTCACATTTAGACATATTCTATAAGTGTATGCTGTTTGTTGGTTCAGGTTGGAGAACTGCTGCTCTTGTGATTACATCTCTGTGTACGATGGATCGTCTGTGCAATCTCAAATGCTAGGCACAATCTGTGACTTCAACAACGACACCTCTTTGGCTGCCTACCACTCCACCTCTAACTACATGACAGTTCTCTTTCGCTCTGACCAATCAGTGGTCAGCAGGGGCTTCAGGGCCATGTTCAGCAGCTCCCTCGCATCAAACCAAGGTAGTCTGATTGATAATCTGGTGAAGTTAATCAAACACTAAACATTTATTCTGACATTGATATTATAGCTCCGGAGCCTCGGGTTGGTTTTATTTATGTTGTGGTGTTTCAGGTCGAGTGGACTGCTCCTCAGACAACATGAACATAGTGATCCAGAGATCCTACCTGCTCTCAATGGGCTACGATGGTAACAATCTGTACCTGAACGACCAGCATTGTAGACCTCAGGTCAACAGCTACCAGGTGGTGTTCAGCTTCCCAATCAATACCTGTGGGACCCAGCGAAAGGTAAATTAATTCACCAAACGCAAAGTGATTACCAGATTACGTAATGGCATATAAAAAGCTACATAGAGATCTAGCTAGTGTGCTGCAAACACTGGATATAGTCACATCAACTATCATTCACATTTTCCAATAATTTTCTGTTTCTTGTCCAATAACCTTTTTATCTCACGCTCTAAACAGTTTGAGAAAGGGAGAGTGGAGTACATCAACGCCGTCCGTGCCTACCGGTCCGACTCAGGCGAGATTACGCGGCAGTCTCATTTTCTGCTGCACGTGGAGTGTCGCATGGAGCAGGACACCATGGTCCAGGTTATGTACAAGACCAACGATGAGGGTAACGGTACCATAACAGGCACAGGCAGATTCAACAGCACCATGGCCTTCTTTACAAACAGCAACTTCTACAGTGAGATAACCCAGACTCCATACAAGATTACCCTCAACCAGAACATGTACGTCCAAGTCCGCCTGAGGAGGTCAGACAGCAGTCTACATCTGTTCCTGGACACCTGTGTGGCCTCTCCCTCACCTCATGACTTTCAAACCAGATCATATGACCTGGTGCGCAACGGGTAAGAAACAGGCACTGCTGATCTGACCTGCAGAAATTGTAGGGCCAAGAGATATTGCTGAGAAGGAAAATCTGTGTTTATACATTTTTCAAGGGGTGCTTATTCTTCAAGGACACTCATAGGCTCTTGATTAAAAACAACATTTGTTTCTGATGCACCCACAGATGTAGGAGGGACCCCACCTACTACTCCTACACCTCTGGTACCAGTAGCTACGCCCGCTTCACCTTCCAGGCTTTCAAGTTCCTGCGAGCTGATGAGTCAGTGTACCTGCAGTGTAAAGTCACCATCTGCCAAGCTTCTGACTACAACTCCCGCTGCCGCCGAGGCTGCCGCACCCGCAAGGCCAGGGACCTGGGATCCTCCCAGGGGAGCCACACCCTGATCCTGGGCCCCATCCAGCTCAAAGGTTAACTCTTAATAGGGCTATGATGTTATGATTTCTCTAGACAGATGTGGGACACCCTAACCTGTTCGCAAATTTGTATGGCTAATTTGCTGCTAATGTTTGCATTGGGCTGTTGAAAACACTCAAACAATTAGGAGCAGTGGAGCACTCTGTAATACTGTTCTGAATATGTTCCGGTATGTATATTATCACTCTGATTTAGACTGTGCAGACACAAATGTATGCAAAAACAGGTCTTTCTTTTCCCTCCCCAGATCTGGAGAAGCCAGATGAGAAAGTGGCTGAGAAGGAGGAGATCCAGGCTAAGGTGGAACCTTAAGACTAAGCTGACCAGCCTCAACTAACTACTCTAATCATTAATACTATAATTCTGATTAATTTCACCTGAGGCAATGAAGTAGCCAATATTCCCTGCTAATGTACACTATAATCTTGTATCGCTTTCCTACTTTGGCTAAATGATTAAAAGCATTCAACAGACAATTATTGGTGTCTGAACATCTTATTCCATGTGCTAGCATTGAAATATGTCAAATGTGTGAACTTCTGCATTCTGACTGAATGTCAATTCATAGATACCAAGAAAAAGGACAAAGGACAGAAAAGATCTGTTAGAAAACACTTTTACTTAGAAATGTGTTAATATTCCTCTCACATAAAACAATTTGTCATCCAAGGGGACATGATGATCGCCAAAACGCTTCTACATTCACCTGCTCTATCAAGATACAACACATTAAACAAACTCCATTACAAGTTCTTTCCCCCCTGTTAACTTTCCCTTTACCCAACCCCTCAATCATTGGACGCCTGTAAGCACGGTGACATGCAATTAGTCCTAGAAACAGTAACCATGTTCTCCACAAATGTTGCTATGCAGACACAACAGTATCCAATACAAAACAACCCTGCTAAGGCAGTAATCTTCACTTCAGTATAATTTCAACTTCATTGACACAACACCTAACCGACCGGGAAATGTAGATTACAATGCTCAATAAATGTCTAAGAAAGCACAGATCCCTAATATGCAATGCCTTGATTATATAAGGACAGAAGAAATCCAAAAGGCATGGCATGTATGCTAAAACATGGCATCTCTGGTGCTACTTGGCAATTCTGGACTGAACGGGATTGACAAAAGAGAAAAGATATGGTGATAATGCTTTGACAGTAGAGGTATTGGATCTCACAATGACATATTCCATTTAAATGTCACAATATAACACAATGTATAAGGTTATGATTTATTTTCCACGACACCCAATTAGCAAAAAGCTGATGGTTAAGGAAGGAAGGGCACGGTTTACAAATCCATCAAACGACAACATAACACCCGCATCTAAAAAAAACAAACAGAAAAAAAATGAAGATGTCAAATGTACAAATGTAAAGTGATTGTGAATATGGTAGGCACTGTTGGGAGGCATGAATGGTGCCGTCTTTGCACTCTGAAATGGTTTAGTGGGTTACGGTTAAAGCCGATAAACGAGCACTCTCATACAATGTTAGCATCTATAACTACAGTATGTTAGTAAGGCTGAAAATGGTGTTCATGTTCAAAAACCCACATAAGGAATGTTTAACGATCAAACCGGTCAAGTGAGTTGTACCTCTAAACCACTCCATCCCTACACATTACATACACATGGGCACTGTCAAATGTTATTTTCTTTCCTGTAAAAATCAAATTCACTATACAGAATTTGCAAAGGCTACATCATGTCCAATTTCAGAAAGATCAACAGCAATAAATAAAAATCACCATTATGGAATTAAATAAAAACACCTTCAATCATCTCCAGTCCTTCGTCACTGACCCGGTGACAAGTCACTGCTTATGCTGTCCCCTGGCAAAATGACAGGCAAAGTCGTATTTGCTCCTGCACTTGTGGCCACAGATGTTGCACTGGAAGGGGTTCTCGTAGCCGTGGCAGCCCATGTGGATGGTGTACAGGATGTTGTCAGGGAAGTAGATGTCACAGTGCTGGCAGTGGTGCAGCATCTGGGGGTCTTGATGCAACGAGGGCAGGCCCGGGACTGGTGTGCTGGGCTGGCTATTGGTGATGCTGGGGGTACTGGTGCGCCCGCTGTGCTCGCTACAGGGACCTGCCCCGGGGCTGCAGTTGCTGTGTGGTGGGGGCCTGGGCTCTGGGGTGATGGGGGAGGAGGAGGCAGCATGGGCAGTGCTGGCTGACGCAGCAGCAGAAGCGGTGGCTGGGAGAGGCTGCTGGATGAGGAAGGGCTTCTCGTCCACACAGGACTCTGCACCTGGAGATATGGGAGGCTGTTGGGTCTCGCCCTCAGCTTCAGAGGGTAGGTTGGCCAGTTGACCAGCCAGGGTGGAGAGCTGGTTGAGGGGGTTTTCCATGACCAGGTTGTGGTGGTGGTGATTGTCCCTGGAGCTTCCATCTCCACCAGCACCCTGGTCGTCGTAGGTCTCCTGGCGCAGGTGGGGCAGTTCGTGGGAGTAGTCGTCCAGGTGCTCAGCCTTGTGCATCACCATGGAGGGGGGGCTGAAGTTGATGAGGAGCCGGCGACCATAGCCCAGGCTGGTCTTCTTCTGCAGGACGCTCAGCATCTTCTTGTGGGAGAGAGAAGAGCGAGCACCTTTCATGGGTAAGAGCTTGTGGCGGCGGCGCCGGTGGTGTGAAAGGTTGCTGCGGTCGCTGCAGCGGAAGGAGCACAGCTCACACTTGTAAGGCTTTTCTCCTGTGTGGGAGCGCATGTGGGCCTCTAGGTGGCGCTCATAGGCAGAGGCAAAAGGACACAGATGGCATCTGTGGGGTTTCTCTCCTGTTTAATCAGAGGAAAGAGGAAGAATAAAGTCTTAGGACATTTTAAATGTCATGTTTTTTGCTTTTTGTCTGATAACTAACTAACTAGGCCTAATGAAAATAAAAGGGTGAAAGCTTTGTATAAGAGAAAATGCTCAGCGAGTGATCTTCATCTGGTAGCATCTGCATGGTGTTATCTGTTCTATTCAAGCTCACCTGTGTGAATGCGGATATGTTCAATGAGTCGTGCTGTGCCTCTGGTAGCATAGTTACAGTAACGGCACTTGAGTTTGCCGTCATATGTTCTCTCGAAGCCATCCACCAGCATCCCTGAGCCGTCATCAAGGGACATATCCGCTGAGGGGTGGTCTAATCCATTCTGACTGCAATCTGCACAGGTACAGGAATAATCACAACACAGGTTCAAGAGAAATATCGATATTTGTATTTATTATGGATCCCCATTTGCTGCTGCCAAGGCAGCTCTTCCATGGATCCAGCAAAATTAAGGCAGGTATATATTTATTAAAGCATTACAATACATTCACAACATATTAAGTGTGTGCCCTCAGGCCCCTAACTCTACTAACACATATCTACAACACAAAATCCATGTGTATGTGTGTGTATAGTGCGTATGTTATTGTGTGTTTGTATGCATGTACCTATGTTTGTGTTGCTTCACAGTCCTCGTTGTTCCAAAAGGTGTATTTTTATCTGTTTTTTACATCACATTTTACTGCTTGCATGTGTTACTTGATGTGGAATAGAGTTCCATGTAGTCATGGCTCTATGTAGTACTCTGCACCTCATATAGTCTGTTTTAGACTTGGGGACTCTGAAGAGACCTCTGGTGGCATGTCTTGTGGGGTATGCATGGGTGCCCGAGCTGTGTGCCAGTAGTTCAAACAGACAGCTCGGTGCATTCAACATGTCACCCCTCACAAGTACAATTAGTGACAAAGTCAATCTCTCCTCCACTTTGAGCCAGGAGAGATTGACATGCATATCATTAATGTTACCTCTCTGTATACATCAAGGGCCAGCCGTGCTGCCCTGTTCTGAAACAATTGCAATTTTCCTAAGTCTCTCTTTGTGGCACCTGATCACACGACAGAACAGTAGCCCAGGTGCGACAAAACTATGGCCTGTAGGACCTGCCTTGTTGATAGTGCTGTTAAGAATGCAGAGCAGCACTTTATTATGGACAGACTTCTCCCCATCCTAGCTACTGTTGTATCAATATGTTTTGACCATGACAGTTTACAATCCAGGGTTACTCCAGCAGTTTAGTCACCTCAACTTGCTCAATTTCCACATGATTCATTACACAATTTAAATCAAATCAAATTTTATTTGTCACATACACATGGTTAGCAGATGTTAATGCGAGTGTAGCGAAATGCTTGTGCTTCTAGTTCCGACATTGCAGCAATAACCAACGAGTAATCTAACTAACAATTTCAAAACTACTACCTTATACACACAAGTGTAAAGGGATAAAGAAAATGTACATAAAGATATATGAATGAGTGATGGTACAGAGCGGCATAGGCAAGATGCAGTAGATGGTATTGAGTACAGTATATACATATGAGATGAGTATGTAAACAAAGTGGCATAGTTTAAAGTGGCTAGTGATACATGTATTACATAAAGATGCAGTAGATGATATGGAGTACAGTATATACGTATACATATGAGAAATAATGTAGGGTATGTAAACATTATATTAAGTAGCATTGTTTAAAGTGGCTAGTGATATATTTCACATCAATTCCAATCAATTCCCATTATTAAAGTGGCTGGAGTTGAGTCAGTGTGTTGGCAGCAGCCACTCAATGTTAGTGGTGGTTTAGGGTTTATTGAATGATTTGTCCCAAATACAATGCTTTTATTTAGGACTAACTTATTCCTTGCCACCCATTATGAAACTAACTGTAGCTCTATGTTAACTGTTGCAGTCATTCAGTTGCTGTAGTAGCTGACATGTATAGTGTTTTGTCATCCGCATACATAGACACACTGGCTTTACTCGTTAGTAAAGACCAAAAAAAGTAAGGGGTCTAGACAGCTGCCCTGGGGAATTCCTGATTCTACCTGGATTTCTTGGGGGTTTCCAATAAAATAACACCATCTGTGTTATGTTAGACAGGTAACTCTTTATCCACAATATAGCAGGGGGTGTAAAGCCATAACACATAAGTTTTGCCAGCAGCAGACTTTGATCAATGCGGCTTTTGACATTATCGAAGTCTAACAAAACAGCTCCCCCAATCTTTTCATCATCAATTTCTCTCAGCCAATCAGTAATTTGTGTAAGTGCTGTGCTTGTTGAATGTCCATCCCTATAAGCGTGCTGAAAGTCTGTTGTCAATTTGTTTACTGTAAAATAGTATTGTCTCTGGTCAAACACAATTTTTTCCAAAAGTTTACTAAGGGTTGGTAACAGGTTGATTGGTCAGCTATTTGAGCCAGTAAAGGGGGCTTTACTGTTCTTAGGTAGGGGAATAACTTTTGCTTCCCTCCAGGCCTGAGGGCACACACTTTCTAATCATTACACTCCACTCACATTAATGGTTTTTAGAATGATAACAGAATCATGCATGAAACAGTCTGGATAAAACTGTTTGAATCAGATAGTTTACTCAGAGGACAAGAGGAAGAGTCAGTTGACAGTCAAAATGGTGGTTTGTGTTGATGCCATAGTAAGGCCTACCTGTAGCCCAATATTAGACCTCTGATTAATTATTTAATTAAAATGAGGTCTAAGGGCATTCCATAGCGACTGCGTTCGAGAGAACTCATAGTCAAATGGCTGTACCTGCTTAACAGCATGTGTCCAACATCCGGAGCTACTGATTGGAGTGCACCGTTTGTGTCGCCAAGCAGTGAACAATAAACTATTAAATATGGAAATGTTATTTTGTTCTCACTTTGCACACACACATTTCCTCTGCTTCCAGTCTGGGGTTGCCAGACAATCAGACTGTGTTACCTCTGGTTCACAGTCTGAGATGAATGCCATACATTTCCTCTCACAAGCTCTACAAACCAGAATGTTTTTTCTTTTTTTTTAAGTATATTTGAACTTACTTTACCGGTTGTTTGTGCAGTTGGTCCTTTTGCAGGTAGGGATGTGAGACAACATATCAACAGGAAAGTATAATTAAATACATTTTTCAAAGCGCTGGCAGTTCTTTCAGGTTTTCATCACCTGAAGCATGCGTAGAACCACGTAAACACGCGCACGAGCTCGCCAAGTATGCATGCACCTCGTACATGTATTTTCGTCTTAAGCGCATGCTTCATGTGATAGAAATCTCAACGCACTACCAGCACTTTGAAAAGTTGAATTATACATTCCTGTGGATATGTTGTCTCACATTCCTACCTATAAAAAGGACCAACCACATGGACAACTGGTAAAGTAAGTTGAAAAAGTATTTCATTCAACATTCTGGCTTGTAGAAGTCGTGAAAGGAAACTTTCATGATGCAAATGCAAATTTCTGCCCAACGTACAATTCAACATGGGGTCTTCAAGCTGCGTCTAGGGCAGCATGTCTGCCCATATTGCAAGCCGGATTAGCTAAACAAAACAGGAGTGAAAGACAGGCGAGAACACAACATGGAATCAATGTTTGGTTTTGATCTGGAGGGGGTAGTAGCATCTAACAATTGGATTTAAATTATTTCCTGGACACCGCTCCGCAATGCAAACGACGACCTCCTAATCAGAACAGTCTACAAATTACGGATATAGTTTAGGAAGCGGGAAAAGTGTAGCAAACAGGAACGGTCGGCAAATAACTTGCAAGGTGGGTAAAAGTTAAAACCAGACCCGAGTTTCCCTCAGGTCTAAACTGGGCTAGGCTTACCTGCTGGTAGGTCGTCCATCTCTTTGACTCCACTGACGGAGCCCGAGATCATGTTCACATGTTGAGTCTGCTGGCTGAGATACTCTTGGAAGTCTTTGACAAAGTCCAACGTCTCTGGCTTTTCCTCGCCCATTGGAAGGTAGAGATGCTTTCAGGTGCAATAAATCAACTGTATCCATAACAGCACATGATGATGACAGTGTCAAAAGGCAGACAGATAAGCGAAAAACAACATGACAATACATTGACATAACTTGTGATTTAGAACGCAGAGTTAATTTCAGTCTATGCTGCCCTTCAGGTCGTAAACTTTTTGACAAGACATGGATCACCCTAGAGAACACTGCTACTCCAGTTGCTCTCTCTTCATCTGACTAGTTCTCTCTCATAGTCCAAGAGCATCTGGTCGTTGGAGTGGTGGCACAAGGCTACTCATTTCTCCTAACTAGAGATACTCTCTCCTTTCCCTCTCTCACCTGTCCATCTACTCATTTTAATTCAATGTGGTCACTGTCACTTGTTCACTCAAGCTTGTCATCTATCACCCACTAGGTGCCCTTGGCGAGTTCCTCAATGAGCTTGACACCTTGATAAACTAATTTCCTGACGATGGCTCTTTGGCCCACCACCTCAAGCTCAACAAGATGGAGTTGCTCTTCCTCCGGGGAAGATATGCCTGCTCAAAGACCTCTCCATCACATTTGACAAGTCCACAGTGTCACCCTCCCAGAGTGCAAAGAACCTTGACATGACCCTGGACAACACTGTGTCATTCTCTGCAAACATCAAAGTAGCGACTCGCTCCTGCAGGTTCATGCTCTACAACATCTGTAGATTACGGCCCTAGCTCACAGAGGAAGCTGTGCAGGTCTTAATGCAAGCAATTGTCATCTCCCGTCTGGACTATCACAACTCGCGTTTGGCTGGGCTCCCCGCTTGTGCCATCAAACCTCTGCAACTTTTCTAGAATGAACTGGCTTCCAGTCGAAGCTCGCATCCACTACAAGGCCATGGTGGTTGCCTAAGGAGCAGCAAGAGGAATTGCCCCTCCCTACCCTCAGGCTATGCTCAAACCCTACACCCCAACCTGAGCACTCCGTTCTACCACTTCTAGTCTCTTGGCTCTCCCTGGAGGGCAGCTCCCGCTCATCCCAGTTCAAGCTCTTCTCTGTCCTGGCTCCCTAATGGTGGAACCAGCTTCCCCCTCAAGTATGGTTGGGCGATAATGAATTAGAATGTATGTTTTTGCGCAATATTCTAAATGCCTGTAATCGGTCTCATCTCCTTTGCTCTTCTATGCTGTGTGAACCTGTATACAACGAGATTGTAACTTTAAAAGTTGTGGGGCTTGCTAAAGCTCTTTCGTATTTTTGTGGTAGTGAAATAAGTTTAAAAAGTTGAATTTCAATTATATTATTTTAATAGTGAAATCCTTTTGAATTCCCATCGATAGTCAGTAGTAGCGGTCAGTAGTTGTGGTCAAAAGTTGGTGAGACAACATGGTAGTTATATGGTCAGATGTGTGGTTGTGGTCTGTAGATGTGTGGTTGTGGTCTGTAGATGTGTGGTTGTGTTCACTAGATGTGGTCAGAAGTTGTGTGGTTGTGGTCAGTAGTTGCTGTCAGTAGCTGTGGTAAGCAGCTTTGTGATTGTGGTCAGAAGTTGTGTGGTTGTGGTCATAAGCATGGTTGTGGTCACTAGATGTGGTCAGAAGTTGTGTGGTTGTTGTCAGTAGTTGTGTGGTTGTGGTCAGCAGTTGAGTGATCAGTAGTTGTGGTTGTGGTCACTAGATGTGGTCAGAGGTGGTGGTCACTAGATTAGTGGTCAGAAGTTGTGGGCAGTAGTTGTGTGGTTATGGTTAGTAGTTGAGTGATCAGTATTTGTGTGGTTGTGGTCACTAGATGTGGTCAGAAGTTGTGTGGTTGTGGTCACTAGATGAGTGGTCAGTAGTTGTGGTCAGGAGTTGTGTGGTTGTGGTCAGAAGTTGTGTGGTTGTCGTCCATAGTTATGTGGTTGTGTTCACTATATGTGGTCAGAAGTTGTGTGGCCGTGGTCTGTTGTCAGTAGTTGTGGTAAGCAGCTTTGTGATTGTGGTCACTAGATGTGGTCAGATGTTGTGTGGTTGTTGTCAGTAGTTGTGTGGTTGTAGTCAGTAGATGAGGTCAGCAGTTGTGTGGTTGTGGTCAGCAGTTGTGTGGTTGTGGTCAGCAGTTGTGGTCAGCAGTTGTGTGGTTGTGGTCAGCAGTTGAGTGATCAGTAGTTGTGTGGTTGTGGTCACTAGATGTGGTCAGTAGTTGTGGTTGTGGTCAGGAGTTGTGTAGTTGTGATTAGGAGTTGTGTGATTGTGATCATGAGTTGTGTGGTTGTGATCATGAGTTGTGTGGTTGTGATCAGGAGTTGTGTGGTTGTGATCAGGAGTTGTGTGGTTGTGATCAGGAGTTGTGTGGTTGTGATCAGGAGTTGTGTGGTTGTGATCAGGAGTTGTGTGGTCAGAAGTTGTGTGGTTGTGGTCAGTTGTTGTGGTCAGTTGTTGTGTGGTTTCTGTCAGTAGTTGTGGTAAGCAGCTTTGTGATTGTGGTCAGAAGTTGTGTGGTTGTGGTCACTAGATGTGGTCAGAAGTTGTGTGGTTCTGTGTGTCAGTAGTTGTAGTCAGAGGTTGTGTGGTTGTGGTCAGTAGATGAGGTCAGAAGCTGTGTGGTTGTAGTCACTAGATGTCTGGTTGTGGTCACTAGATGTGGTCAGCAGTTGTGTGGTTGCGGTAAGTTGTGGTCACTAGATGAGTGGTCAGAAGATGTGTGGCTGTGGTCAGAAGATGTGGTCAGTAGTTGTGTGGTTGTGGTCAGCAGTTGATTGATCAGTAGTTGTGTGGTTGTGGTCACTAGATGTGGTCAGCAGTTGTGTGGTTGCGGTAAGTTGTGGTCACTAGATGAGTGGTCAGTAGTTGTGTGGTTGTGGTCAGCAGTTGATTGATCAGTAGTTGTGTGGTTGTGGTCACTAGATGTGGTCAGCAGTTGTGTGGTTGTGGTAAGTTGAGGTCACTAGATGAGTGGTCAGTAGTTGTGTGGTTGTGGTCAGCAGTTGATTGATCAGTAGTTGTGTGGTTGTGGTCACTAGATGTGGTCAGCAGTTGTGTGGTTGTGGTAAGTTGAGGTCACTAGATGAGTGGTCAGAAGATGTGTGGCTGTGGTCAGAAGATGTGTGGCTGTGGTCAGAAGTTGTGTGGTTGTGGTCAGCAGTTGATTGATCAGTAGTTGTGTGGCTGTGGTCACTAGATGTCGTCAGCAGTTGTGTGGTTGCGGTAAAAAGTTGTGCGGTTGTGGTCGTGGTCAGAAGTTGTGTTTTGTTATCATTAGATGTGGTCAGCAGTTGTATGGTTGCTGTCAGAAGTTGTGTGGTTGTGGTCAATAGATGCGGTAAGCGGTTATGTGGTTGTGGTCAATAGATGTGGTAAGCCAGTGTGTGGTTGTGGTCAGCAGTTTTGTGGTTGTGGTCAGCAGTTGTGTGGTTTGTGGTCAGTAGATGAGAGGTCAGTAGTTGTGTGGTTATCCTCAGAAGTTGTGTGGTTGATGTCAGTAGTTGTGTGGTTGTGGTCAGCAGTTGAGTGATCAGTAGTTGTGTGGTTGTGGTCACTAGATGAGTGGTCAGAAGTTGTGTGGCTGTGATTACTAGATGTCGTCAGCAGTATTGTGGTTGCGGTAAAAGGTTGTGTGGTTGTGTTCACTACATGTGGCCAGAGTTGTGTGATTGTGGTCAGTAGTTGTTTGGTTGTGGTCAGAAGTTGTGTGGTTGTGGTCAGAACAGATGTTGTTTTGCTATGTTTTTAGGGAAGAACGCTATTTGCATCCATGAGCTAGCTAGCTTTTTTTTATGACCAGCACTGTAGGTGCGCAAGACAACTTTACCAGCCTCATAGGATAGTTGTGACATGAAATACGAGTGATAGTGTAATCAATGTGTAATAACTACATAAAAAATGTATCAATGCGTTGAATTATTGTGACGTGCAGTCATATTCAGGTCCTGATTGGTCAACAAGCCAAATAGTGTTATTTGATGTGTATCTTTTTTGACACTCCTCAAAAGACCCAAACACCGTTTGATCACAACTTCACAACTCCTGACCACAACCACAACTACTGACCACTCATCTATTGACCACAACCACACAACTGCTGTATGACGTCAGCATGCCACTTTTTGTCACTCTAAAAACTCTGGCAAACAGCGGTAACTTTCTATTGGTAGAAACTATTCCAAATAGGCTCTTTCCAATCAGAGGGGTACAGCCCAACCTTATTTTAAGAGACAGGAAAACTAGCATTGCATGGCAACACTGCTGCCTTTTGGCTAAAGAAAGTGTGAGAAACATGCTAACGCACAGTAAGTTTGTGCTTTAATATTAACTAAATACTGCACTCTGGCCCACAAAATGACTTTGCTAGATTCTTGATAGTGTTATTAGACAAAGCAAAGAAAGTGAACTTTAAAACATGTAGTTTTATTGGAATTTGCAGCTCTTGTTGGTAAATAATTAATCTGCTAGCTTTTGACATGATTTACCGCAGCTACAGTAAAAAAAGTAGAAAGTATTCGGCCCCCTTGAACTTTGCGACCTTTTGCCACATTTCAGGCTTCAAAACATAAAGATATAAAACTGTATTTCTTTGTGAAGAATCAACAACAAGTGGGACACAATCATGAAGTGGAACGACATTTATTGGATATTTCAAACTTTTTTAACAAATCAAAAACTGAAAAATTGGGCGTGCAAAATTATTCAGCCCCCTTAAGTTAATACTTTGTAGCGCCACCTTTTGCTGCGATTACAGCTGTAAGTCGCTTGGGGTATGTCTCTATCAGTTTTGCACATCGAGAAACTGAAATTTTTTCCCATTCCTCCTTGCAAAACAGCTCGAGCTCAGTGAGGTTGGATGGAGAGCATTTGTGAACAGCAGTTTTCAGTTCTTTCCACAGATTCTCGATTGGATTCAGGTCTGGACTTTGACTTGGCCATTCTAACACCTGGATATGTTTATTTTTGAACCATTCCATTGTAGATTTTGCTTTATGTTTTGGATCATTGTCTTGTTGGAAGACAAATCTCCGTCCCAGTCTCAGGTCTTTTGCAGACTCCATCAGGTTTTCTTCCAGAATGGTCCTGTATTTGGCTCCATCCATCTTCCCATCAATTTTAACCATCTTCCCTGTCCCTGCTGAAGAAAAGCAGGCCCAAACCATGATGCTGCCACCACCATGTTTGACAGTGGGGATGGTGTGTTCAGGGTGATGAGCTGTGTTGCTTTTACACCAAACATAACGTTTTGCATTGTTGCCAAAAAGTTCAATTTTGGTTTCATCTGACCAGAGCACCTTCTTCCACATGTTTGGTGTGTCTCCCAGGTGGCTTGTGGCAAACTTTAAACAACACTTTTTATGGATATCTTTAAGAAATGGCTTTCTTCTTGCCACTCTTCCATAAAGGCCAGATTTGTGCAATATACGACTGATTGTGGTCCTATGGACAGAGTCTCCCACCTCAGCTGTAGATCTCTGCAGTTCATCCAGAGTGATCATGGGCCTCTTGGCTGCATCTCTGATCAGTCTTCTCCTTGTATGAGCTGAAAGTTTAGAGGGACGGCCAGGTCTTGGTAGATTTGCAGTGGTCTGATACTCCTTCCATTTCAATATTATCGCTTGCACAGTGCTCCTTGGGATGTTTAAAGCTTGGGAAATCTTTTTGTATCCAAATCCGGCTTTAAACTTCTTCACAACAGTATCTCGGACCTGCCTGGTGTGTTCCTTGTTCTTCATGATGCTCTCTGCGCTTTTAACGGACCTCTGAGACTATCACAGTGCAGGTGCATTTATACGGAGACTTGATTACACACAGGTGGATTGTATTTATCATCATTAGTCATTTAGGTCAACATTGGATCATTCAGAGATCCTCACTGAACTTCTGGAGAGAGTTTGCTGCACTGAAAGTAAAGGGGCTGAATAATTTTGCACGCCCAATTTTTCAGTTTTTGATTTGTTAAAAAAGTTTGAAATAACCAATAAATGTCGTTCCACTTCATGGTGTCCCACTTGTTGTTGATTCTTCACAAAAACATACAGTTTTATATCTTTATGTTTGAAGCCTGAAATGTGGCAAAAGGTCGTAAAGTTCAAGGGGGCCGAATACTTTCGCAAGGCACTGTATAAAGAGTGCAGTTGATGGGTTACTAAAACAGCTCTATCTACAGATTGGTAGATGCCATTCCTAATCCGTTTTCAGATTTGACAAACAGAGAAGTAGGGGAAGTTGGAAGAAAATGGTAATGCAGCTGTACAGTAAGATCCATAGTGAATATTTTGGTTCCGCAAACAGATATGAATAGTAGAGAAGTAGACGAAGACTCCAACGTTTTGGGGTAGTAGTCAAAACGGCAGCTGTTTGCAAAAAGATTTTAGCAAGAGTGAAACCTCTTGCTTCCCCTCTTTCTCTATGGTTTACACCAAGCCCTCGCCTGCCTCTTAACTCTACCTACATGTACAGTCGTGGCCAAAAGTTGAGAATGACAAATATTAATTTTCACAAAGTGAAAGTTTGTATGATGGCAATTTTGCATATACTCAAGAATGTTATAAAGAGTGATCAGATGAATTGCAATTAATTGCAAAGTCCCTCTTTGCCATGCAAATGCACTGAATCCCCCAAAAACATTTCCAATGCATTTCAGCCCTGTCACAAAAGGACGAAATGACAACATGTCAGTGATTCTCTCGATAACACAGGTGTGAGTGTTGACGAGAACAAGAATGGAGATCACTCTGTCATGCTGATTGAGTTCGAATAACAGACTGGAAGCTTCAAAAGGAGGGTGATGCTTGGAATCATTGTTCTTCCTCTGTCAATCATGGTTACCTGCAAGGAAACACTTGCCGTCATCATTGCTTTGCACAAAAAGGGCTCCACAGGAAAGGATATTGCTGCCAGTAAGATTGCACCTAAATCAACCATTTATCAGATCATCAAGAACTTCAAGGAGAGAGGTTCAATTGTTGTGAGGAAGGCTTCAGGGTGCCCAAAAAAGTCCAGCAAGCGCCAGGACCGTCTCCTAAAGTTGATTTAGCTGTGGGATCGGGGCACCAACAGTACAGAGCTTGCTCAGGAATGGCAGCAGGCAGGTGTGAGTGCATCTGCACGCACAGTGAGGCGAAGACTTTTGGAGGATGGCCTGGTGTAAAGAAGGGCAGCAAAGAAGCCACTTCTCTCCAGGAAAAACATTAGGGACAGACTGATATTCTGCAAAAGATACAGGGGTTGGACTACTGAGGATTGGGGTAAAGTAATTTTCTCTGAATCCCCTTTCCAATTGTTTGGGGCATCCGGAAAAAAGCTTGTCCGGAGAAGACAAGGTGAGCACTACCATCAGTCCTGTGTCATGCCAACAGTAAAGCATCCTGAGACCATTCATGTGTGGGGTTGCTTCTCAGCCAAGGGAGTGGCTCATTCACAATTTTGCCTACGAACACAGACATGAATAAAGAATGGTACCATTACATCCTCCGAGAGCAACTTCTCCCAACCATCCAGGAACAATTTGGTGACGAACAATGCCTTTTCCAGCATGATAGAGCACCTTGCCATAAGACAAAAGTGATAACTAAGTGGCTCGAGGAAAAAAACATAGATATTTTGGGTCCATGGCCAGGAAACTCCCCAGATCTTAATCCCATTGAGAACATGTGGTCAATCCTCAAGAGGCGGGTGGACATACAAAAACTGACAAATTCCAAGAATTGATTATGCAATACTGG
Organism: Oncorhynchus mykiss; assembly: GCF_013265735.2. NCBI lineage: Eukaryota > Metazoa > Chordata > Actinopteri > Salmoniformes > Salmonidae > Oncorhynchus > Oncorhynchus mykiss. The sequence continues at coordinate 26,443,032 of NC_048587.1, read as the reverse complement.
GCTGCCATCAGTCAGGATGTGACCCAGAAGCGAATTGACAGCATGCAGGGGGGATTGCAGAGATCTTGAAAAAGAAGGGTCAACACTGCAAATATTGACTCTTTGCATCGACTTCATGTAATTGTCAATAAAAGCATTTGACACTTATGGAATGCTTGTAATTATACTTCAGTAATCCATAGTAACATCTGACAAGAAATATCTAAAGACACTGAAGTAGCAAACTTTGTGGAAATTAATAAATGTGTCATTCTCAAAACTTTTGGCCATGACTGTACATATTACCTCAACTAACCTGTGCCCCTGCACATTGACTCAGAACCGGTACCCCTTGTATTATAGTCTTGCTTGTTATTTTACTGTTGCTGTTTAATTATTTGTTACTTCTATATTTTCTACTGATCTCTTCTTTATTTAACACTTTCTTTTCTTAAAGCATTGTTGGCGAAGGGCTTGTAAGTAAGCATTTCAATGTAATGTCTACATCTGTTGTATTCGGCGCATGTGACAAATAAAATGTGATTTGCTCTAACCACTGCCGTCCGTAATGCCTGTTACAAGAAGTTGAATGTGCATTATGCATGGTTATAGTTGAATTTGTAATAAAAAATGTCATTTTCATAGACAGACTTCAATGCCAGATCAGTGATTATTGCAACAAGAAAAATAGCAGGTTAAACTATTTTGATAAAATAATTAAATTATTAATGGTTATGGATTATATTTAGCCTGGGTATAACTTCACAAGTCCTGAATTCATTAGATTATTGCTGACTGTTTGAAATGCAGTATATCTGACCTTTAATTGTACAATACTTATTTTGAGAATTAAAAAACTGAAAATCTAGATATACATCGTTAAGTTAAAAACAAAAAAAATCGATATGATTTTTAGGCCATATCGCCCAGCCCTACCCTGAAACTATGACAGCAGTGTCCTGCCCATCTCCCGAAAGCACCAGAAAACCTCTTCAAATAGTATCTTAAATAATCCACCTCCTCACTTCAAACCTCCCGTCCAAAAAAACATTTCCTGAACCAACACTTGCACTTAACTTCCTCTCCCTTCTTGCTCTGTACTTTCTATGCATGTGATTGTCCCACCTACCAGTAGCTAAGTATCTTAAGATGAATGCAATAACTGTAAGTAAGTCTGCTAAATGACAAAAAAAATGTTGCTAAATGACAAAAGAATGTTGCTAAATGTAAACTTTAGCAGGTCATTTTAGCTAGCCAATGTCATCGACAGAACATCGATTCCACCATTGATTGCTGGAACACTCAGCTGGCCAGGTAACCAAGGAGCTAGCTTACTAGCTAGCGAATCAACTTACCTTTTCAAAATGTAAACAAATTGTTAGCAAGTATTAATTTGTCTCTAGCCAGCTAGTGAAAGACAGACGATTATTCGTGGCAAACTCAGTAATTGACCGGTGACGACAAGTGTCCAAGTGACTGATCAGTTCCGTTGAAATAGCGTTCATGTTGTTGTTGCTAACTTCAGGTTAGCCAGCTGGCTACTGTCTTTCGACCTAAACAACTGTTCCGTTTACATAGGCATCACTCGACTACGGCTGCATCGAGTTCCTATGGCGAATAGCTAAGCGTGCTACAGAATCAGTCGGTTGGTCTCTAATCACATAAATGTGCAATATCGAGCTAGCGACGTTATCTGAATCAAAACAATGAAGCAATTTGTGGAGGTGAGAGTTCACCCAGTGCACCCGCGAAATTCGTCCCACCTCAAGGTGCAATAATTGCGCGAAGAACAGTTCCTAGGAAATAACTGCTGTAGTAGCTCACATACTGTGTACCTCAGTGGATGTAGCCCACCAAAGACACTTTTAAAACTCTGTGGTAGTACAGCAGGGTGAGTTTAATTATTTCTCAAGATCTTATTAAATACAAGCAGACTGCACTAATCAACTAGATGGTACATACGTCTTTCCAAACTTTGTTTTGCTGTCAGTGCCAAATAATAGTCACCTGTAATTGACCCAATTTTGACAGGCTTAACATTGCATTCTGCTGCATTCATTGCATTATTATTTAATTGAATTGTGGAAACTGTTGCTTTAATTTGTCAGTGTTCACTAAATATAAAATGTTGACTATTTTGTACCCATAACATTAGGCGATTAAACCGCTCACACTTCCAAACATAGACCTTTAATTACAAAGCGCTACATTTGAGCAAAAGCAATTTCATTACTTTAAATAGCTTTGACTCATTTATGTTTCATCACTATCAATAATTGAACAGTTAAGACATTTGGAGAAGATCATATTTCCCCATTTGTGTCAAGTTGTAGGAAAACCATTGAGAAGCATTGAAAAGAGGGTGATAAACTAGCAGTTTGAGTGAGGCCATTGTATCCTTTTCAGTGCCACATTGCCTTGTGATGTTACAAGAGCAGTACAGCAAGTAATGTACACGATCTAACAGCGAGGCATGGTGGCATGAACTGTTCAAGTTGAACCAAGGACCACTCAGAATAAAATCTTTACAATGAAATCTGAAGTCTGTCTCTAGCAGCACTATCATGAGCAGATTTAGAAATACAGTGGATTTTTATTCCAGTTCAGTTTCTGTACACTAGATGGTGTATTTTGTCCATAAATTAGCAGTGTCCAGCATGCATCCATCCACTCATAACATAAACATGAACACAAGGGTATAACTTGAAATAAACTTCCACTCTAAATATTGGTGAAGGCAATTGTTGACATCAGGTATATTAAGATTCAAAATGTCTACATGATAAGTCTGCTAATAGACCTGCACAGAGTTTCACTGCCAAGATAACAAGGCTTCTCCATGTCAGCTGACAATAGCAGTCCCAGGGGACTAGCGGCTGGGGCCTAAGGCAGACATGACAGTCCAGCTCACTGGATTAAACTACGACCCAGAGAGCAGTCAATAACATCACCTAATAGCTTGTCAACACTAATGTTATTTTATTGCAATTTAATTATGCTCAGGTTTCCAATGGGGCAGATGCCTTTAAATCATTTAGACACACTGACAATAATTTGTCAGTTGGAAAAGACAAAGCACATTTTTGTGTGTTTAGGGGGTTTCATTTGTTCAGGCCTAAATATTTTTGTTTTTGTAAGCCTTCCACATGGATTGTTTTTGCAGATAGGCCTTATCGAAAGAAGACCCGACAGCATAGTTAGTTGGGCTGGCAGCACTTAAATTGGACAACAGACTTAGTAGTGTGATCAAAAATTATGTTTTTATTTTACAGTCAGTGTTCTAGTCCCACAGTGTAGAAGTGATGACGATATTTATAAATACACAGTCCAGTAATTCAAGTCAAACTAAATGGTAATTTCAAAAAGGTTTTCTAGTTGACAAGAAGACAGTACTAAAAGGATCCAAAATTGTATTTGTCACGTGCCGAATACAACAGGTGTAGACTTTACTGTGAAATGCTTACTTACGAGCCCTTTCCCAACAATGCACAGTTAAAAAGTAAGAAAAATTTACCAAATAAAACAAGGAAATAGTAACACAATAAACTAACAATAACGAAGCTAGAAACATGGAGTACCAGTACCGAATCAATGTGCAGGGGTTGAGGTAATATACAGTTGAAGTCGGAAGTTTACATACACTTAGGTTGGAGTCATTAAAACATGTTTTTCAACCACTCTACAAATTTCTTAATAACGAACTATAGTTTTGGCAAGTCAGTTAGGACATCTACTTTGTGCATGACACAAGTAATTTTTTCAACAACTCTTTACAGACAGATAATTTCACTTATAATTCACTGTATCACAATTCCAGTGGGTCAGAAGTTTACCTTCACTAAGTTGACTGTGCCTTTAAACAGCATGGAAAATTCCAGAAATTGATGCCATGGCTTTAGAAGCTTCGGATAGGCTAATTGACATAATTTGAGTCAATTGGAGGTGTACCTGTGGATGTTTTTCAAGGCCTACCTTCAAACTCAGTGCCTGTTTGCTTGACATCATGGGAAAATCTAAAAAAATCAGCCAAGACCTCAGAAAAAAAATGTAGACCTCCACAAGTCTGGTTCATCCTTGGGAGCAATTTCCAAACGTCTGAAGGTACCACGTTCATCTGTACAAACAATAGTACGCAAGTATAAACACCATGAGACCACACAGCCATTATACCACTCAGGAAGGAGACGCATTCTGTCTCCTAGAGATGAATGTACTTTGGTGTGAAAAGTGCAAATCAATCCCAGAACAACAGCAAAGGACCTTGTGAAGATGCTGGAGGAAACAGGTACAAAAGTATATATATCCACAGTAAAACGAGTCCTATATCGACATAACCTGAAAGTCCGCTCAGTAAGGAAGAAGCCACTGCTCCAAAACCGCCATAAAAAAGCCAGACTACCGTTTGCAACTGCACATGTGGACAAAGATCATACCTTTGGGGAGAAATGGCCTCTGGTCTGATGAAACAAAAATAGAACTGTTTGGCCATAATGACCATCGTTATGTTTGAAGGAAAAAGGGGGAGGCTTGCAAGCCGAAGAACACCATCCCAACCATGAAGCACGGGGTGGCAGCATCATGTTGTGGGTGTGCTTTTCTGCAGGAGGTACGGGTGCACTTCACAAAATAGATGGCATCATAAGGAGGAAAATTATGTGGATATATTGAAGCAACATCTCAAGACATCAGTAGGGAAGTTAAAACTTGGTCGCAAATGGGTCTTCCAAATGGACAATGACCCCAAGCACACTTCCAAAGTTGTGGCAAAATGGCTTAAGGACAACAACGTCAAGGTATTGGGGTGAACATCACAAAGCCCTGACCTCAATCCTATAGAGAATTTGTGGGCAGAACTGTAAAAGCGTGTGCGAGCAAGGAGGCCTACAAACCTAACTCAGTTACACCAGCTCTGTCAGGAGGAATGGGCTGAAATTCCCCCAACTCATTGTGGGAAGCTTGTGGAAGGCTACCTGAAACGTTTGACCCAAGTTAAACAATTTAAGGGCAATGCTACCAAATATTAATTGAGTGTATGTAACTTCTGACCCACTGGGAATGCGATGAAAGAAATTAAAGCTGAAATAAATTTGCATTCTCTCTACTATTATCATGACAATTCACATTCTTAAAATAGAGTGGTGATCCTAACTGACCTATAACAATGAATTTTTACTGGGATTAAATGTCAGGAATTGTGAAAAACGGAGTTTAAATGTATTTGGCTAAGGTGTATGTAAACTTCCGACTTCAACTGTATGTAGGTAAGGGTAAAAGTGATTAGACAATCAGGATAGATAATAAACAGAGTAGCAGTAGTGTATGTGAAGAGTGTGAAATAGTATGAAATTGTGTACTGTATATTTGTGAGTGTGTGTACAGTATGTGTGTGTTATCAATATGCATGTGTGTGTACGTGAGTGTGTGGTTAGAGTCTAGTGAGTGTGCATAGAGCCAGTCCAGGAGAGTCATTGCAAAAGAAGGGTGTCAATGCAAATAGTCAGTGTAGCCATTTGATTAACTGTTCAGCAGTCTCATGGCTTGGTGGTAGAAGCTGTTCAGGAGCCTTTTAGTTCCCAGACTTGGCACTCTGGTACCTGTTGCCGTGCGGTAGCAGAGAGAACAGTCTATTGCTTGGGTAGCTGGAGTCTTTGACAACTTTTAGGGCCTTCCCCTGACAACGCCTGGTATAGAGGTCCTGGATGGCAGGGAGCTCGGCCCCAGTGATGTACTGGGCCATACACAGTACCACCTCTAGCGCCTTATGGTCGGATGCCAAACAGTTGCCATACCAACCGGTGATGCAGCCAGTCAAGATGCTCTCAATGGTCCAGCTGTATAACTTTGTGAGGATTTGAGGGCCTATTCCAAATCTTTTCAGCCTCCTGAGGGGGAAGAGGCGTTGTCGTGCCCTCTTCACGACTGTGTTGTTGTGTTTGGACCATGATTGGTCCTTAGTGATGTGGACACTGAGGAACTTTGAGCTCTCGACCCGCTCCACTACAGCCCCGTTGATGTGAATGGGGGCATGCTTGGCCCTCCATTTCCTGTAGTCCACAACCAGCTCCTTTGCCTTGCTGATGGAGAGGTTGTTGTCCTGGCACCACACTGTCATCTCATCGTCATCGGTGATCAGGCTACCACTGTTGTGTCGTCTGCAAACTTAATGATGGTGTTGGAGTCATGCGTGGCTACGCAGTCGTTGGTAAACAGGGAGTACAGGAGGGGACAAAGAACGCACCCTTGAGGGGCCCCCATGTTGAGGCTCAGCGTGGCTGATGTGTTGTTGCATACCCTCACCACCTGGGGGCAGCCCATCAGGAAGTCCAGGATCCAGTTGCAGAGGGAGGTGTTCAGTCCCAGGGTCTTTCGCTTAGTGATGAGTTTGGAGGGCGCTATAGTGTTGAATGCTGAGCTGTAGGTAATGAACAGCATTCTCACATAGGTGTTCCTTTTGTCCAGGTGGGAAAGGGCAGTGTGGAGTGCAATAGAGATTGCATCACTGCAGATCTGTTGGGGTGGTATGCGAATTGGAGTGGGTCCAGGGTGTCTGGGATGATGGTGTTGATGTGAGCCATGACCAGCCTTTTAAAGTATTTCATGGCTACAGATGTGAGTGCTACGGAGTGATAGTCAATTAGATAGGTTACCTTGGCGTTCTTGGGCACAGGGACTATGGTGGTGTGCTTGAAACATGTAGGTAGAGACTGGGTCAGGGAGAGGTTGAAAATATCAGTGAAGACACTTGCCAGCTGATCTGTGCATGCTCTGAGTACACGTACTGCTAATGTGTCTGTCCCTGCGGCCTAGTGAATGTTAACCTGTTTAAAGGTCTTACTCACATCGGCTATGGAGAGTGTGATCACACAGTCATCCGGAACAACTGGTGCTCTCATGCATGGTTCAGTGTTGCTTGCCTCGAAGTGTGCATAGAAGGCATTTAGCTCGAGGCTGGATTTCCCTTTGTAACCCACGATAGTTTGCAAGCCCTGCCACATCCGACGAGCGTCAGAGCCGGTGTAGTAGGATTTTGCATACTTGTTTATTGCCTGGCTACTTACTGTAGCAACCTAATGGATAGAGCAAAATGCTTAAACACTGCAAAAACTGCAAAAAAAAAAACAGACAGCTTAGTCTATACTCATACTATTATTAGGTAGGCCTAGGTATTAATATACTAATACCTGAGAGCTAAATCAACAGCATGTTTTTTATAGGCCTACACAACCAGCGTTCTCGACTAACATGAGTAAATGGCCTGAAACAGTAGTCCAATAGGATATAGTCTACCAATTACAAGGTGGATCCACACATGAAACAAAAATACACCTCAGAATGAGATAGGCCTGCAATAACTATTTATTTTAAATAAACAAATAATGGTAATTGGATTTTAATTTGTACAAAAGACTAAACGTAATACTATGTTACTGACATTTCAGAATGGATTAAAGGGAAACTACACCATTTTCAACTTCATATTTATCATCTCCATCACCACCCCAACGTCAATAAAAATATAGAGGAAGATAAGTGTTTCCAATGATGTCATCGATATGCATCGTGTGATTTTGACCAATTGTGAGTAGGCATTGCCTACAATTTGTCTACTAAATTGGTTGGTAATATCATTGGAAACACATATTTCTCTATCTTTTTTTTACTACAAAACATAGAAATGTGCCATTTTCACATACTGAATGTTGATGTTGGAGTGGTGCTGGAGATTATGAATATGAAGTTGAAAAATGTTAACCTACGTGCATTACACAGGTAAAGTAGTGCATGAGACAGGCACATGCTCTCGAGATGAACACACAGACTCTAAAATTGGTAAATTGAGGAAGTAATGTTATAAACTGAACCGTGTTTTTTTTGTCAAAAAATAAACTTTTTAATGACTTGTTCCATGCATGAATTTAAAGAAGCACTAGGCACATTGACACAAGCTACAAATGCGAGTGTCACGTCCTGACCTTAGTTCCCTTTTTATGTCTCTATTTTGGTTTGGTCAGGGCGTGAGTTGGGGTGGGCATTCTATGTTTTTGTTCTGTGTGTTGTATTTCTATGTGTTTGGCCTGGTATGGTTCCCAATCAGAGGCAGCTGTCAATCGTTGTCTCTGATTGGGAACCATACTTAGGTAGCCTGTTCCCACCTGTGTTTGTGGGTAGTTGTTTCCTGTTTTTTCACCTTACATGACTGTTTTGTGTCGTTCACGCTCTTTGTTGTTTTTTTGTCATTCAGTGTATTCTATTATGTAATAAATAACATGAACACGTACCACGCTAAGCTTTGGTCCTCACCTTCTTCCAACAACAATCTAACTTAAATTATACGTGACAGCGCAAGATAACAATCAATAAACTAGCAGGAATGCATTACAGCAGTATTTCTACAATGAGTGCAAGCCCGTATTGTCACACTTTCATAAACGTATTCCTGAAAATTAAAGTAAAAAGTGCATTTTGGACTAGTTTCCAGAAATAGTCACCTTCATGCCCAGTTTGCGGAGTGGTAGGCAGGCTATTTATACAGAGGCCCACTAGGCCTAGCACTGCACATGGCCTACTAAAGTTATTCACAGTGAGAATGATTAGCCAAATTCATGATCATTTCAAATTAATGATATGCCCACTATGATGTAGTGTAGGCTGTATAGTAAAGGTCATTGTCTATTAATGAGGCTTAGAGCAGGTCTACACTGATGCCTAAGTTGACATTTACAGCCATTAATACTTAGGCCAGGCACTTTGGAAAAGTAACATTGGAAAACTAAATGGGAATAACTTCATATGCTCCAGGAACACGTATAGTTTATTGAATGAACTGTATGCCGACAACCGATAACGTAGCTTATAGCATTGTGTGTCAGGCCACTGCTACTCATTAGTTGATTAGGTAAATTATCAACTTTTTTGTTTTAACATGCTAATTGACATAGTTTAGTGTTTTATAAAGCACAATAGTCATAGAAGTTTGCAAAAAAAAAACGTTCAAAATCAGTCAATTTGGTCAAATTATGTCAAATTGTGTTTCTGTTTTGAATTTGTCTACTGTCTGTCACATATAGGCAGGGTGAAACAGGCCTAGGGACAACACCTGCCTTTGAGGAGGTTGAAGAGTTATCCACTTGCCCTAATTCACATTTAAAAGGGCTGGATGAAAAGACTTCCTTCTCTTCACAACGGCTCGGTTTATGTTCCGTTTGTGGTTTTATAGAACATGAAACAAGTAATTCCCTCCTCCTGAAATAAATTGGGATTTAATTTGAGAAGGCCCCTAAGCAGTTTTCTAAGACTTCAGTCATATGTTGGGCTCTTGTAAAAGCTGCATTGGACATTAGCCTCAAAGAAAGGCTTTTTAATCCATGACAAGTGCAGCCATAGTAACGATAGCCAGAGCCGTCACTATGGCAGAAAGGTGAAGGGGGACTTTGACGGGATTTATTCTTTTAGTAGCGAGACTATGCCTTTCTTGAGATCCCTCGCTCTGCGTGGAACATTAGAAAAAGGCTGGAGAGATGGGGAATAGGATAAAGGAGGTATATATTAAGCTTTTCTTTTCCTTCACCACTTAATTTCCTTGCAGCCGTGCCTCGCGCCACTGTAATTAATGTAATTGCCGCCTTTAATGAGAATGTTATTATCTGGATCACACTTTACATTGGCAAACAAGGCTGGCCCTCCCTCCACCCGCTTCTTTTTTTTAACGCAGCAATGAGACACCCCCCAATTATACAGAGAACAAAACAAGTGGCCTTTCACAAAGCTACTGTGAAGCCCCCGATTGGTAAGGTTTGGAGCAGTCTATATCTGCACAAAGGACGGATTAGATTCAATATAAGCACATCAAAAAAACAATTTCCTTCAATAATTTCCTTGATTATAGAGAATTCTCTCACCACAGTCTTTACTAAATTGTCTTTTCTCCAAAGACAAACTTTCATCTTCTAATAGATGTAGCAACTCAGTGGACAGACAAACATTTTATTGACCAAGGCTGCCAAGGCTTTGGGAGGGGTAATGAGCAAAAAGAGAAATGTGACACTTCTATGACAGTGAAAGGGCTTATTTTTTGTCTCATCTTAACACAAAGCAATTTATCCTTTATAAAATATTATGTATCATGTAACCCTGAGACTTCATATTTCTGCTCCTTTTGTGTTTCAACAGGAATTGTTGAGGCCTTTAAACCTATAACACCCATCACAGACACAGCGACACAGACGCATGTTAAACAGACATTTTACAATAGTGGTGAACAGCATTGATGTGACTTTATGAGGCGAGGCGCAATAAAGCCGTTGTCACCTTAAGAAGTCTGAAGTCGGAATGTTCCTGTGACTGCCTTATTACGGCATTTAAGGCCCCACTAGAATAATTTACACTTCCCCCGTGATAGCCCAGTTCGGCTCTGTCTGATTTTTCACAGGACTGAAATATGAAATATTGAAAACAATCAAATAGACTGTCACCAGTGACACATTGTACAGTTACTCTTGAAAGACTATCATTCTTTAAATATATTCAAAGCCATTTCTTCTTTATAGGCAAGTGATTATTCAATGATAAGTTCGTAATCAATTCATTTGACTATTGGGCTTTGGTGAGGACGGAGCCTCAGGGAACCACTACTGGCCACATCTATTCTTTTGCATATCCTATTACTTGTGATGTTGTTTGGGACTGACTGATGTTCTGGTGCCTGACCACATGACTCTTAAAGGTTTCTAACATCAGAAACAGGTTGCCACCTGGATCCAAACAAGTCAGAGAAAGAATTTGACAATATTTTGGACTGAAGTGGCATTTTAGCAGTATTTATTTGAGAGCCTGACTACCAAAACCACGGGCCACAAATAAAGAAGATGGTATAATAGCTTTTGACTGGCCAGCTCGCTCCTGCCGTTAAATGCAGTGTCCAGTTGTGAGTTATCGTGGCCAAACGTCATTTGTACAGCCTGAAAAGTGGGGGCATTTTTCTAGCTTGTCACTCCTTGGCTATAGCTCATTGTCCTGAATGATGCCTCTGAATGCACAGTTGCCCTAATACGAGCATTTCACTCGCACCGCAAGAAGGGTTGTAACGGATTAGCCTGTCCATAGGAGGATAATATAGTGTATCCACTGGCACATCCTTAAACACTAATGCTCTGCTGGTTTCTGGTAACATGTGAAGCAGCAGCTTGCAACATGTCGGCTACACTGTTCAAAACAGAAGGAGGCCGATGTTCTCCCTTTTGGATTAAATGGATTCACCGCACAAATCCTAGTTTCTTGGTCATATATAATGGGCAAAGTCTGTGTTTCACTGATAAATTAAGATGTAAAAAATGGGTGTACCTTGATTTTTAGAGTTTGACATATTGTTGTGTTACTTCGGGGAAATAACCATTTGGAAGTAACATGAAACAGGTTACCGTTATGGTTAGTGTAGCCTGCAATGTATGTCCTATTCACTTACCTTCCTGGTAGAAGATAACTACACTTTAAATTAACAGTTTTGTGGAGATCACTAAATGGTTTGAGTGGAGTGGTCATTGAGTCAGGCTAGGTAAAGAAAGAGTAGTCTGAATTAGACAGTGTTCCTAATGTGGGGGAAGTTGTAGATTAATGAGGGCTCTGCCCTTTGAGTGTATTGATTAAAGCCAATCTTGACTGGAAATTATTTCCCATGCTCCCCTGCTGGTTTCTGTTCTATTCTATCCAATGACTCATGAAGTTTGCCCAAGGGCCTTATCCTATAGACGCTGTCATGCTCTGATTTTTGAAACATCAAACCTTTCCATATAAAAACCATCAACATTCATATAGGCCTTGCAGTTTTTTACATACCAACCACGTAACCTGGAATAACTAGCTCTAACGCTATGACCAAGCCCCAACCCCAACCCTAACCTAGGCAAAGCCCCAGCCTCAGCCCCTGCCCTAGTCCCAGATTCAGCCCTGTCCAAGCCCCAGCCTCATCCCCAGTCCAGGCTGCTGCAGGCATCGTTAGTCAGGCAATGATGGGAGCGGCCCGGCCTAATAGGAGGCTTGACTGACCCCTGACCTCTGATCGATCCCCTGGCTATGTCCAGCTGGGCCTCCCTAAAGCCAGTGAGCTGGAGAGATGTTTAAAAGCTAACTCTCCGGCCCCTATCAACTCCCCTACGCACTCATTAATTACGTAATTTACCTGTGACAGTGACAAACCTGCTACGCCACACCATAATTTATTATGGTCACTGTATAAACACATAAAATACAGACCAAACCCTGAGGAAGTGTGTGTGTGAGGGGGGCATTCAGATTCACCATGTACAGTATAGGATAATGAGTATGGATGCATCCTCTATAGGGGGGTGTATAGACTGCTTTGTCTGGCCCTATTGTTAAGCCATGACTGAGGATCTTTATTTTTTATATGTTTGTGCTGTCAGTTTTTTTCTCATATGGACACGAATGAAACCCAAAGTTTTTCAATGATACATTCATAAAACACCAAATATCCTGTCAAAGTGACAAGTTTAACATTTTGGTCACTGGAATATGAAAGTCATCTTAAATATACCCCATTGTTTCCTCAGCATGTAATCTTTGTATCTTAAATGTGACATATCATTTCCAGTGCCCCATTGTATAAACCCCTCTCTGTTGTCCTACTCTTATTTTGTCATAGTAGCTGTATTTCTCTGTATAATTTTCCTGTTTCTCTTCCTTTTCTGGTCAGTTGTTTCTTAATTTCACATTATTTTTCTTCATAACATTTCCCTCTTTTCTGACCTCTCTCTGTTGACCATCCTCCTGTCTTCTTTGTGCCTTCTCAAAATACCCCCTCTTTACTTTATTTTTCTTATTGCCTTCATCCTACCCTTCCTTCATCCCCCTCTCTCACTACTTTCTCACTCTATCTATCCTGTGGCTCCTGTCCTGCTCCCATGGTCTTAAGTGTCCTTTTCATCCCTCCCTTACCTTCTTCTTACTGCAACCTCCATCTATCTGTCTCCCTCTCCACAGCTCTCCCCCACAGCAGCATTTCAATGCCAACTCAATCGAGAGGAGTGACCCATAGACATAAAGAAATGGCTTTAAGGCTTTCGAAGTAAACCGAATCTGCTGCAGGTCGCACTGGGGGAAAATAAGCGGGGAATGTAAGTAAGCACAAAATAGTTTTTCATTAATAATCCAAATGACAACAGGCTTCTCTAATGGTGTCGGAGGGTTGTAAACTAATGTTACAAATGTTTTCGCTATTAAAGTGAAATGGAAAGCCAAATATATAACACTGCTAGCAGAAAAGTTGCGTTCTGGGGCCTGGGAATGGATTCCTCTCTGGCATGGGGAGATTGAGGACACAGTTAGGTGCTAGTGATGGTGGTGGTGGTGGGAGGGAGAGAGGAGTTAACGTTACAGTCAAGGTCTTTCCAGGGGGGAAAGACGTACAAAATCAATTGGTCAATAACTGCCCCCATTTTCCTAAGTGTGTGCAGGTAGGCAGGGCGTCATCTGTTCTTCTTGTGCAATGCTTATTTGAACTTGTGTTTTTACAAATAATCAATGCTCCATTTTGACTGGTTAATAGACAGGCCAATAATAGCACACCTACTCAGAGAGAAGAAAGGGAAAATAAATGAGAGAGGAAGTGAAAGGCACACAAACAACAGAAAATTGACAAGTACCAGGATGTATGGTTGTCGCCCCCACACTACTTGGAGCCTAAAACAGACAGCATCTTTTTCCTTCTCATGAAGTTATTCAGTTTTTATAGTACCTTTTCCCAAATATTATTTTTTTTCTATTAATGAACTGAGAGGGCGAGGGAGGGACAGTTACGCTGGGGCCAACATGGAGCGTTCAATTGTCCTTACTGTGTGTATACCTGTGCGCGTGGGTGTGTGTGTGTGTGTGTTTGGTCGATTTATGGTGCTTCTGAGACAGAATAGTTATTTCTAACAATTAAATGGTTAATTTTCCCCGCTGCCACGAGGATTTTGTGATGGATCTCTATACCAGGTAGTGTCAGGGGAAGGTCCAAAATCTTGTCAAAGACTCTAGCCAGCCAAGCCATAGATTGTTCTCTCTGCTAATGCATGGCAAGCAGTACTAATGCACCAAGTCTGGAACCTGCAGAACCCTGAACAGCTTCTACCCCCGAGCCATAAGACTTCTAAACAAGGCCGCTAAATAGCTAATCAAATGGCTACCCGGACTACCTGCATTGACATTTTTCTTGCACTGACTCTATGCGCACACACTGGACTCTACATAGTCACTCCCACATACTTACCCTGACAACACAAAACACACACACACACACCATACACCCACACATACATAACATGCACACACAGGCATACTGACGCCAAACACACACACACTCACACTCACTACATATCCTGTTGCCTAGTCACGTTACCCCTACCTATGTGTACTGTACTGTACATAGTTACCTAAATGACCTCGTACCTACTAGAGGTCAACTGATTATGATACCGATTAATCGGCCAATTTTTTTTTTTTTATTACAAAATGTAATTATGACACTTACAACAATACTGAATGAACACTTTTATTAAGTTAATTATTAACTTTATATAAAACAGAAATAAAATCAATTTAGCCTCAAATAAATAATGAAACATGTTCAATTTGGTTTAAATAATGCAAAAACAAAGTGTTGGAGAAGAAAGTAAAAGTGCAATATGTGCCATGTAAAAAAGCTAACGTTTAAGTTCCTTGCTGAGAACATGAGAATATATGAAAGCTGGTGGTTCCTTTTAACATGAGTCTTCAATATTCCCAGGTAAGAAGTTTTAGTTGTAGTTATTATAGGAATTATAGGACTATTTCTCTCTATACCATTTGTATTTCATTCACCTTTGACTATTGGATGTTCTTATAGGCACTTTAGTATTGCGAGTGTAACAGTATAGCTTCTGTCCCTCTACTCGCCTCTACCTGGGCTCAAACCAGCAACACATCGACAACAGCCACCCTCGAAGCATCGTTACCCATCGCTCCACAAAAGCCGTGGCCCTTGCTGAGCAAGGGGAACAACTACTTCAAGGTCTCAGAGCAAGTGACGTCACCAATTGAAACGCTATTAGCGCGCACCCCACTAACTAGATAGACATTTCACATCTGTTACACCAGCCTAATCTCGGGAGTTGATAGGCTGGAAGTCATAAACAGCTCAATGCTTGAAGCACAGCGAAGAGCTGCAGACAAACGCACAAAGTGCTGTTTGAATGAATGCTTACGAGCCTGCTGCTGTCTACCACCGCTCAGTCAGACTGCTCTATCACATCATAGACTTAATTAGAATAAACACACAGAAATACAAGCCTTAGGCGATTAATATGGTCAAATACAGAAACCTTCATTTCGAAAACAAAATGATTATTCTTTCAGTGAAATACGGAACCGTTCCGTATTTTATCTAACAGGTGGTATCCATAAGTCTAAATATTCCTGTTACATTGCACAACCTTCAATGTTATGTCATAATTACGGAAAATTCTGGCAAACTAGTTCGCAACGAGCCAGGCAGCCCAAACTGCTGTATATACCCTGACTCTGCGTGCAATGAACGCAAGAGAAGTGACACAATTTCCCTAGTTAAAAGAAATTCATGTTAGCAGTCAATATTAACTAAATATGCAGGTTTAAAAATATATACTTGTGAATTGATTTTAAGAAAGGCGTTGATGTTTAAGGTTAGGTACACATTGGTGCAACGATGGTGCTTTTTTCACGAATGCGCTTGTTAAATCACCCGTTTTGCGAAGTAGGCTATGATTCAATGATAAATTAACAGGCACCGTATCGATTATATGCAATGCAGGACAAGCTAGATAAACTAGTAATATCATCAACCATGTGTAGTTAACTAGTGATTATGTTAAGATGGATTGTTTTTTATAAGATACGTTTAATGCTAGCTAGCACCTTACCTTGGCTCCTTGCTGCACTCTCATAACAGGTAGTTAGCCTGCCACGCAGTCTCCTCGTGGAGTGCAATGTAATGTAATCTGCCATGATCGGTGTCCAAAAATGCAGATTACTGATTGTTATGAAAACTTGAAATCGGCCCTAAGTAATCGGCCATTCCGATTAATCGGTCGACCTCTAGTACCTACACATCGAATTTGTACTGGTACTCCCTATAAACACTATTTATACAAAAGTAAGTGGATACCCCTTCAAATTAGCGGATTCGGCTATAAAATTTAGCACATGGCCATGCAATCTCCATAGACAAACACTGTCAGTAAAATGGCCTTACTGAAGAGCTCCGTCATAGCATGCAACCTTTCCATCAAGTCAGTTCATCAAATTTCTGCCCTGCTAGAGCTGCCCTGGTCAACAGTAAGTGCAGTTATTGTGAAGTAGAAACGTCTATGAGCAACAATGGCTCAGAAGTGGTAGGCCGTCAAGCTCACAGAATGGGACCGCAGAGTGCTGAAGCACATAACGTGTAAAAATCATCTGTCCTCGGTTGCAACACTCACTACCGAGTACCAAACTGCCTCTGGAAGCAGCGTCAGCACAACAACTGTTCTTCGGGGCTTCCATGGCCAAGCAGCCGCACACAGTCCTAAGATCACAATGCACAATGCCAAGCGTCGGCTGGAGTGGTGTAAAGCTTGCCGCCATTGGACTCTGGAGCAGTGGAACTATGTTCTCTGGAGTGATGAATCACGCTCCACCATCTAACGAGTCTGGGTTTGGCGGATGCCAGGAGAACACTACCTGTCCGAATGCATAGGGCTCCCGAGTGGCGCAGTGATCTAAGGCACTGCATCTCAATGCTTGAGGCCTCACTATAGACACCCAGGTTGGAATTCAGGCTTTGTCACAACCGGCCGTGATTGGGAGTCCCATAGGGCTGTGCACAATTGGCCCAGTGTCGTCCAGATTTGGCCAGTGTAGGCATTCATTGTAAATAAGAATTTGTTCTTAACTGACTTGCCTAGTTAAATAAAGGTTAAATTATTATTTATTTTGTATTATTTAAAAATAATTAAAATAGTGCCCACTCTAAAGTTTGGTGGAGATGGAATGATGGTCTGGGGATGTTTTTCATAATTCGTGCTAGGCCCCCCTTAGTTCCAGTGAAGGGAAATCTTAACGCTACAGCATGCAATGACATTCTAGACAGTTCTGTGTTTCCAACTTTGTAGCAACAGTTTAGGGAAGGCCCTTTCCTCTTTCAGCATGACAATGCCCCCGTGCACAAAGCGAGGTCTATACAGAAATGGTTTGTCGAGATCATTTTGGAAAAACTTGACTGACCTGCACAGAGCCCTGACCTCAAACCCATCGAACACCTTTGGGATGAATTGGAACGCCGACTGCGAGCCTAATCTCCCAAGATCAGTGCCCGACCTCGCTAATGCTTGTGGCTGAATGGAAGCAAGTCCCCGCAGCAACGTTCCAACATCTAGTGGAAAGTTTCCCAGAAGAGTGGATCCTGTTATAACAGCAAAGGGGGGGACCAACTCCATATGAATGCCCATGATTTTGGAATGAGATGTTCGATGAACAGGTGTCCACATACTTTTGGTCATGTAGTGTAAGTATGAGTGTCATAGAGTTGTGTTCAAATGTAATTGACCCCAACACTTCTCGAATTAGAGCAGATAAGAAAATCTGGTTCCATTTTAACGTGGAGTGCAGTGCGTGTCTGTTATGTGCCACTGCCTCAGCAAGACCTAAGCCTTTCTTTGTAGTGAATTTTTATTTTACCTTTATTTAAACAGGTAGGCTAGTTGAGAACAAGTTCTCATTTACAACTGCGACCTGGCCAAGATTAGGCAAAGCAGTGCGACACAAACAACAACACAGAGTTACACATGGAATAAACAAGCGTAAAGTCAATAACACCATAGAAAAAAAAGAAAGTCTATAGACAGTGTGTGTAAATGGCGTGAGGAGGTAAGGCAATACATAGGCCATAGTAGCAAGTAATTACAATTTAGCAAATGAACACTGGAGTGATAGATGTGCAGATGATGATGTGCAAGTAAAAATACTGGTGTGCAAAAGAGCAGAAGAGGAAATAAAAACAATATGGGGATGAGGTAGGTAGATTGGATGGACTATTTACAGATGGGCTATGTACAGCTTCAGCGATCGGTTAGCTGCTCCAATAGCTGATGTTTAAAGTTAGTGAGGGAAATATAAGTCTCCAGCTTCAGCGATTTTTGCAATTCGTTCCACTCATTGGCAGCAGAGAACTGGAAGGAAAGGCGGCCAAAGGGGGTGTTGGGATTGGGGATGACCAGTGAGATATACCTGCTGGAGCGCGTGCTACAGGTGAGTGTTGTTATCGTGACCAGTGAGCTGAGATAAGGTGGAGCTTTACCTAGCAAAGACTTATAGATGACCTGGAGCCAGTGGGTCTGGCGACGAATATGTAGCGAGGGCCAGCCGATTAGAGCATACAGGTTGCAGTGGCGGGTGGTATATGGGGCTTTGGTAACAAAACGGATGGCACTGTGATAGACTGCATCCAGTTTGCTGAGTCAGTGTCTCGAGTGGGTACCTACTCCGGTCCTGGCCCTACTACTCAGCTCTGTCTAAAATAACACTTTCCATCCTCCAAGTGATCACATCCTAAATACTCTTTCATTATGCAGTGTCACAGAGAGATAATGTAGCCCTCTGTAAATAGTTTCATTGAGTACATGTCTCATTGGTTTTCTATGTCAAGGCCTGCATAGACAAGCACTGTAGTAGATGACTATGAACGTCTTTATGTCAGTTAACTTTGGTCAGATTTTCAAATAGGGGGTGCATTTACATTGCAGCTAGATGAGAAAGTGTGCACTAGTGTTACCAAATTGACTGTGCATAATGAGCTAGTTGCTAAGACTCAAGAAGTTCTTCACAATGACTAAAAGGCAAATGACATGCTTGCTAAGTGCTCCATACAATGTTTGCTATTTTGAAGTGTTCAGTCTTCTGGCAGATTTTTCACTCGATCAATACACGAATCCTTGGTGTGACTAAAGAGAACTGAACCAAATGGGGCCTATTTTTTTTACTATACACTCGGTTGAATAGGTCGCTTGGGTCACATTTAGATATTGTTAAGTGGCTTTGAATAGCTCCCTCGATTTCACAGTTCCAAATGACCCGCGATAATCAGCCCATTAAATTGAAACCATTCCCCACATCTGACACACTTCCAGTCGCTGCTCATCTGAATAACAAATCAGGCCTGGAGTGCTGTCTCAAAAATGTACTCCTAGCACCTTTCATTTACCCATATCTCTATGTTTAAAACTACAGATGGGGAGTAAGCCTGGGAGCAGGGGGGAAAAAGGTCCTGTCAAAAGTGCCAGTGCCTTTGTGAAATGGCCCGATTTTCTTAATTCATCCCTTAGGAGCGGATAAGTCTATCAATCTGTTAGATTGGAAAGCCATTAGGTGCTGTGGTTTATGTGTTTCAAGCTGTTAACTAGAAGCTGATTGATTATTGTTCCTTTGATGGGATATGCTGATCTAATCTCACTGTGCTAGAGTTTGCAATAAATTACACAATTCATTTCCCCCATTTAGAGGGAGAAAATCACACCTCCAGGCATGCCTGTGCTCGAGAGACAAAAGAGCAGGGAACCTATTTTATGGTGCCATTTAGCCAGCAAGCTTTCAGCAATCCCAGCTTCAACCCCCCCCCCCCCCCCCCCCCCCAAACAAAAAAATCGAAGCATAATCAAGGTGTATGTTTAGAAAATGTATTGTTATAATTTCCCCCCATAATCTCTTCCATTTTCGAGCCACAACCACAACATAGATCATCATCTTAAAAGAGAAAATGGATAGCAGTTTAAAATTTATCGGTCTTTGATTCTCAATTATACGTGTTTATGACTTCATCTGTCTTCAGTGACTTCAACCTTTTCCATTATGGTGGAATATTATTTGTACGGAATCCATTAAATTCACAAGGCAGGACTCTAATGGTGGGGCTGCAGCAATTTGCAGAGGGAAAAGTTTTTGAAAGGTTGGCTTTAGGAAAAGCGCAGCTGTTATGACACTAGAAATTGCTTTATTGATGGGCTGCTCTGCTGCCTGTGCATTTGGCCATTTGTTACTCTGCCCATATCTATATCTCAGCCTGACACTGATAAGAACCTTTCTTTTTCCCGTATCAGATTACTGGGTTGTAATGACACGTCGAGGCAGGTTGGGTGAGGGCGTGTAAAATCCAGGGCTCAGTGGTGATTCTGGCCGTTTTGGAGGAGGAGGACGGGAAGCCTATAGGAGCCTGCACAATTCTTGCTCATAATGGTGAAATACAGCTACATCGCTCTGACTGTGTCCATCAGAAACCAATAGAGGTCATCATCTCTGTGGAGAAACGATAAAGGGAAAGAGGGGGTGATAAAGGGAGAGAAGGAGAGAAAATAGAGATAAAGGGGTGGAATGCCCTGTTTTTTAAAAAGTGTTTTTATTATTTATAATATGACGCCACATAGTAACCTCATAGAACTACCACAAATACTTGAAATGTCTTTGAGTCTGAGTGAGAGCCCCAGATGATCTCAGGACTACAACATCCACCACAAGCTTTGTCAGTAGAGAACAAGGCCACAACTATACAAATCCACAATACATCCACCTCAGACCCACACCACAGCATCCATAAGCAGGCCAAAGCTAAGGTCGAGTACAATAGATTAACTTAACATGGACTGGACAACATGTCATTTTTACATAGGAAGTGCTACGTTTTTTCCATCACTAAGTAGGGTCCCCATCGTCCCAATGCATGTTTAAAGCCTCCTCAACCTTCTGAATGACATTGAGATCCCAGCTCAGTCCATTGGCTGTAACCTGGTGCAGACACCTTTCTCCTAATCATGCTTTAACTCAGGCCTCGCCCCACCACTCACCAATCTGCAAAATCCCAATTAAGGTTTCCCGGTTCATCGAGGGGCCACCAATTGCTTTACAGGTTAAATGCAATGCTTAAATCCAGGCAATCTCAGTGACCTTTAGTAGTTTAATGGTTTGTTCAAACGGGCAAGGCCATTAAAAGCAAAAGAGGGACACGTGATCGTCAGGTTACACTGACCGTTACTACCAAGATCATGTGCTGCTGAATATCTTTAACTTTATTGAACAACTGGGGTGAAGGTGCTCAGAAACGTAGTCTCTAAATGGAGAATATGATACAGCAGTGTCCCATTATTACTTTGACCTGACTCTTCTCTGACATTGTGCCGTGTCTTCAGTGGTGGAAAAAGTACTTGATTGTCATACTTGAGTAAAAGTAATGATGTCTTAATAGAAAATGACTCAAGTAAAAGTGAAAGTCACCCAGTAAAATACTACTTAAGTCTAAAAGTATTTGGTTTTAAATAGAATTTACTGTATATAATTATCAAAAGTAAATGGAATTGCTAAAATGTACTTAAGTATCAAAAGTAACAGTACAAATGATTTCATATTCCTTGTACTGTATTAAGCAAACCAGATGGCAGAATTTTATCTATTTTATATTGACAGATAGCCATGGGCACACCAACATACAGAAATTATTTCGAAACACAGCATTTGTGTTTAGTGAGTCTGCCAGATCAGAGGCAGGGGATGACCAGGGATGTTCTCTTGATAAGTGTGTGAATTGGACCATTGTCAAAATGTAACATGTACTTTTTGGGTGTAAGGGAAATGTATGGAGTAAAATGTACATTATTTTCTTTTGGAATGTAGTGAAGTAAAAGTAAAAGTTGGCAAAAATAAAAAATATTAAAGTATAGATCCCCAAAAAACGACTTAAGTAGGTCTTCAAATTATTTTTACTTAAGTACTTTGCGTGTGTTATCCATAGTCTAGCTAGTAGTTACAAAGCCATGAGGCATAAGGTTTGCAAAACAGTCTAGAAACCAATCAAGGAACATATCATCAACACCATCATCATTTTGGAAGGGCTGTTCGGGCTGGGACTAGTCAAAGATATTACCCTTTTTCAAGGTCTATATAGCAAATGCTCTGGCAAACCAACAACCAGCAAAATGAGCAGAAACCTGAAAACACTATCCCACCTGGAAGTGAGTGAGTAATGTCTAGTCTGAAGCTACTTTTAAAGCCAAGAAGAAAAATAAATTACTATGATATATTTTACTTTATAAGGACTGACTGCTAAATTAAGGGTACCAAGCTTGCTAGGACAGAACAGATCAAGTAGCACTGATGTGTGAAGTGAGAGGTGTCAAAGCCCTTGAGCCCAACAATGGCATGAGAGTTTCACAGCCTCCCCCACCCAAATGCAGAGGCCTTTTAAGCCCCCTCCATCTGTGCAGATGTCATTACAATACAGTACCCCCTGGATTCATCTCTAATTTGAACTGATATTCAGCCAGGACACTTCAATTGTAAATTACCTCAATAAGAAACAATATTGTTGCTTTGATCACATCAGAAGATGTCCTCCTTGCAATCTCCGAAATACAACAGCCACATGACAACTTTGTTTGGGCGTCGTAAAAGACCATTCACTGAAACCGAAGAGATATCTAGCTAATGACCTTTTCCACGTGGGAAAAAAACGGTGGGCAGAGACTTGCTAGCTACATTAACTAGCTAGCTGGGATTTTCTACATGGATTCTGCCTCCAGAAAAAAAGCTTCTCCCAAGGTGGTGTGACACCTACTCCCGTTTCCTGCTGCACTGTTGCTTGAATTCCACCTGGCGATCTGTTCACCGTCTACCCTGGCCTGTCTACCCCTGTCCGGTACAGGTACCCCCGCCACACTCCCCCCTCTCTCCCGAGCTTTCGCTCGCCTCCAGCACACACGCACTGTTGGGGCGAGTAACTCTGAACATACCATGGCTAGCCCCAAGTCGTTGCTTTATGCTATTTGCCTCATGACGGTAGGCCATCTTTGTTAATAAGAATTTGTTCTTAACTGACTTGCCTGGTTAAGTAAAAAAATAAAAAAAATAAATAGAAAATGACTCCTGCTTGCTTTGTTGACTATGAACTTGCTTGTTTACCCAACCATGGGACAGACTATGTTTGTTCCCACACTCAGTACTCTGACTCTCTATTCGTTACACAGACTTTTGGCCTCCCATCCTATTCTAACCACCTCTGGCCAGCTTTGTATTCATGTTACCTGATGAAATTGCTGTACAATATGATCATGTTGCCATCTAATGCCCATTAAAATGTCATAAATCAGAGCTCAGAGCTCTCCTGTGCTCTGTCGTGCACAGACTGTATTACTGCTGATGATATCTGGAAATGTGCATGTACACTCTGGCCCATCTACTGTTGCTAGCTCTAATTCTGGCTTGTGCTCTGATATCTGCTTCACTGATTTCTGCTCGTGTAAATGCCTGGGTTTTCTGCGTGTTAACACTAGAAGCTTATTACCTAGAATTTAACACTTGAAAGTGTGGGTTCACAGCTCCTAAACAGATGTGTTGGTCATTACTGAGACTTAGTTAAGAAGTGTTTTTAACACTGATGTTAACCTTTCTGGTTATAACCTTTTTCGGCAAGACAGATCTTCCGAAGGTGGTGGAGTGGCAAACTTTACCAAGGAACAGCTTCCGCGCGGTTGTCTCCACCAAGTCTGTCCCCAAACAATTTGATTAGCTGGTTAAGCATTACACTTTCAAATAGCTCTTTGTTGACTGTTTCTGGGTGTTATCGTCCACCATCAGCACCGGCCTGTACCCTAAATTCCGAAAGCGCTCTTCTGGTCCCTTACACTAAGTTTGAATTTGTCCTGCTAGGTGACCTAAACTTGGACATGCTTAAACCACCTAACCAAGTCCTAAATCAATGGGACTTCCTAAATCTTTGTCAGAGTATGACCAACACCAAAAGGTATGACTCCAACCTCCCAGAAAAGACTCCTAGATGTTATCCTCACAAATAATCCTGATGTGTATCAGTCTGGGTGTTTTCTGTAATGACCTTTGTGATCAGTGTTTTACAGCCTGTGTTCGTAATGGCTGCTCAGTGAAACCAGCTGTCCTGACTTGTCATAGACGCTTGCTAAAACACTTTAATGAGCAAGCCTTCCTTCATGACATGGCCTCTGTGAATTGGTATAGAATCAGCTTGATCCCCTCTATCAAAGACGTTTGCACCTTCCTTTTTATTTTATTTTCAGTGGTATTGTTTACTAACACTCCCCCATAAAGAAAATTTGAATTAATAACAGCCCCTGGTTCGACTGTGATCTGGCAGAGTTACTCCACCTCAAGAATTCCATTTGGTGAAAGGCTCGGTACACGCATACTCAGGCTAACTGGCTCTCATTCAGGCAAATTAGAAACAAGTGCACTTAGGCTACCCGGAAGGCCAAAGTTAGTTACTTTAAGGAGCAGTTCTCTCTCTGTGGGTCGAACCCCAAGAAGTTCTGGAAAACGGATAAAGACCTGGAGAATTAACCCTCCTCCTCACAGTGGCCCATGTCCCTTAATGTTGATGATGTGGTTTTTACTGACAAGGAGCACAAGGCTGAGATCTTTAATCACTAATCCAACATTTCCTCATCTCCCACCCCTGCTAATGCGACTGTCCCTGATGTTCCTCCCTCCTTTTTCCCTGCCCCGCTACAAAGTTTCTCCCTGCAGGCGGTTACTGAGTCTGAGGTGCTAAAGGAGCTCCTTAAATTTGACTCCAAAAAACATCTTGGTCAGATTTTAGACCCTTTCTTCTTTAAGGTTTCTGCCCCTATAATCGCCAAGACTATCTCTGACCTTATTAACCTGTCTTTCCTCTCAGGGGAGGTTCCCATTGCTTGGAAGGCAGCCATGCCGCGTCCTGTATTTTAAGGGGGAGATCAAGCTGATCCTAACTTATCGGAGTTCTATTTTGCCCTGTTTATCAAAAGTGTTGGAAAAACTTGTCAATAATCAACTGACTGGCTTTCTTGATGTCTATACTATTCTCTATGGTATGCAATCTGGTTTCCGCTCAGGTTATGGATGTGTCACTGCAACCTTAAAAGGTCCTAAATGATGTCACCATTGCCCTTGATTCTAAGCAATTTTGTGCTGCTATTTTTATTGACTTGGCCAAAGCTTTTGATACGATAGACCGTTCCATTCTTGTGGGCCAGATAAGGAGTATTGGTGTCTCTGATGGGTCTTTGGCCTGGTTTGCTAACTACCTCTCTCAAAGAGTGCAGTGTATAAATTCAGAACATCTGCTGTCTCAGCCACTGCCTGTCATGATCCCAGTATATATACACCTGTTCTGAAAGGCCCCAGAGTCTGCAACACCACTAAGAAAGGGGCACCACCAAGCAGGTGGCACCATGAAGACCAAGGATCTCTCTAAACAGGTCATCGACACAGTTGTGGAGAAGTACAGATCAGGGTTGGGTTATAAAAAATATCTGGAACTTTGAATATCCCACAAAGCACCATTAAATCCATTATTAAAAAATGGAAGATTATGGCACCACAACAAACCTGCCAAGAGAGGGCCGCCCACCAAATCTCACAGACCAGGCCAGGAGGGCATTAATCAGAGAGGCAACAAAGAGACAAAAGATAACTCTGAAGGAGCTGCAACGCTCCACAGCAGAGATGGGAGTATCTGTCCATAGGACCACTTCAAGCCATACACTCCACAGAGCTGGGCTTTATGGAAGAGTGGACAGAAAAAAAAACATAGCTTAAAGAAAAAAATAAGCAAACACGTTTGGTGTTCGACAAAAGGAATCTGGGAGACTCCCCAAACATGAAAGAAGGTTCTCTGATCAGATGAGACTAAAATGTAGCTTTTTGGAAACTGGTCTGAATTGACTGGTCTGAATTGAAGGAATGATGGATGGCGCTAAATACAGGGAAATTCTTGAGGGAAACCTGTTTCAGTCTTCAAGAGATTTGAGACTGGGACGGAGGTTTACCTTCCAGTAGGACAATGACCCTAAGCATACTGCTAAAGCAACACTCCAGTGGTTTAAAGGGAAACATTTAAATATCTTGGAATGGCCTAGTCAAAGCCCAGACCTCAATCCAGTTGAGAATCTGTGGTATGACTTAAAGATTGCTGTACACTAGCGGAAACCCATCCAATTTGAAGGAGCTGGAGCAGTTTTTCCTTGAAGAATGGACAAAAATACCAGTGGCTAGATGTGCCAAGCTTATAGAAACGTACCCCAAGAGACTTGCAGCTCTAATTGCTGCAAAAGGTGGCTCTACAAATTATTGACTTTGGGGGGTGAATAATTATGCACACTCAAGTTTTCAGTTTTTTGTCTTATTTCTTGTTTGTTTCACCCCCCAAAAATATTTTGCATCTTCAAAGTGGTAGGCATATTGTGTAAATCAAATGATACATCCCCCCCAAAATCTATTTAAATTCCAGGTTGTAAGGCAACAAAATAGGAAAAATGCCAATGGGGATGAATACTTTCGCAAGCCCTGTATACCCATCGCAAGACCCACTGGTTGATGCTTATTTATAACACCCTCTTAGGCTTCACCCCCCCCCCCCCCCCCAGTTTTATCTTCATCTCTTCATTCAAAGACTCAATCATGGACACTCTTACTGACAGTTGTGGCTGCTTCGCGTGACGTATTGTTGTCTCTACCTTCTTGCCCTTTGTGCTGTTGTCTGTACCCATGTTGTGTTGCTACCATGTTGTCATGTTGTGGTGTCTCTCTTGTCATAATGTGTGTTTTGTCCGTATTTTTATTTTGTTTTTTATTTTTATCCCAGCCTCCGTCCCCACAGGAGGCCTTTTGCCTTTTGGTAGGCCGTCATTGTAAATAAGAATTTGTTCTTAACTGACTTGCCTAGTTAACTAAAGGTTAAATACAAATTTTACAATTTAAAAAATCATCAAAAGTATTAATAAAATGTGTAAAAAATACTAAATATTGACTTCCATTTCAGGATTCAGTCGACATTGTCCTAAAATAGTAACAAAAGCTAACAACAATACTGACGACCTAGCATATTTTGGTGAAGCCACCATCTTTAGTCCTATGTAGGCTACCTATTGTTTCTTGTTTTCCCCCTCTGTGCTTTCGCCATTAAATCTATGTATTTTATCATAATCTTGAGATTCTTGACCCAAAGAAAATAATTCTCACAAGATATCAAAATAAAAATCTATATTTAATATAGGGGCAATTACTAAGTGAAGTTAGCTACACAGGGCCGTTGTCACCAGACTCTGTGTTTTTCATCATATAGGTCATTAGACAATGATGGATGTAAACCTATAAAGTATCTAAACTGGACCTTTTAACAAACCATGAGCAATACTATCATTTCTCTAATAGAACCTGCTGACCGTGTCATTCCCTGCTACCATTTGTCATTTTTCTTGTGAAATAATCAATATCGAGGCACTTGGAAATAAATAATATGAAAGTCATAGTAGTCTACCAGAGGAGCAACAAAATAGACTTATGGAACATTCTAAAGTTATTGCTTTACAGTTTATGCATATGGTACATATTTTTCTCAACATAATTTTCTAAACATAATCAACCTTTGATTGCATTGTACAAAGATGCACCTTTTACGGCAATGATGCGGACAAAGCTATAACTTAACTTGACTAAATAGCCTACTAAATTCCCATTATCCTGATGATGAGCCTATCTATATACTTTATATTTGACAAATTACTAGCCTGCAGAAATAAGGGACTCTGAAATAAAGTTAGATGGTTAAAACAACATGTGGCGCAATGTAAATCTGATGTAGGCCTAATGTCCATTACTGTCAGGCTATTGGTGTAATAACATCACATGTAGGTCCCGGCCTATTTTTGCTGCAAACTGGACTCAGGGGTAGGCATAACATCATAAACAATAATCCGGGACTCTCAGATTACTTTGATATGTTACGTTTGGTAGAGTATGTATTCATTTGTGGATTTTCAGCATCCATTTTGTAAGATATGTTACAAATTACAATTTGTATGACATGTTATGCATAACAATAACAATTATGAATTGCAATCAATACAATATGTGATGAATTTTCAATACGTATGATATGTTTACGAATTCCAAACTGTTGTTGCCAACATTAGCTAGGTGGCTAACACTAATGTTAACTAGGTTGCTAACATTAGCTAGGTGGCTAACACTAATGTTAACTAGGTTGCTAACATTAGCTAGGCTAAGGGTTAAGGTTAGGGTTAAGGTTAGAAGTTTGGTTAAAGGGATAAGGTTAGGGTTAGCTAACATGCTAAGTAGTTGCAAAGTAGCTAAAAAAGTCTACATGATAAAGGGGAAAAGAGCAATGGAGAAACAACAGAGGAAAGGCCAAAGGGTTGGTCTACCATTTCGGGCAGCCCTGTTTTTCATCCAAGAAATTGCCTTATTTTGCTTTGCGCCTCCTTAACTCATAGGCCTATGCTTCGCTTGGGTTTTGGATTTCCTTAACAAAAGTCATGAAGTTATGTATGCCATATCAAAAACGTTCTTGACATTGTGTTCCATATATTTGTCACAGTAAATATGTGAACTTGCATTTATTGCGTATGGATTTGTAATGTCTTCTTCGCATGTAATTTTTGGGTGTCCACACAATTTTTGGGTATCCCACAACCAATTTCATAGGTGAGCATAGAAAATGAAAAGGCCTAACTTATGGTGACAAAATAGGCTACCTGTGATGATTAACATGTGACAGGAGATGGCAATTACATCATATAGATGCGGGATAGCTGCACTTAAGTGGTCATTTAAAGCGGAGATCCGTGATAGGCGAAACAGCGCCACTGACCTCCCCAGGCACATTTGTTATTGTTTTTGGTTTGAAAAAAATGAACATCCAGCATTGTGGTAAAAATTTTTTTTATCATAGTACGTACTCTGCTGTTCTATAGTGCATAGCAATGATGTCCTAGGGAAAAAACAAACATGGTTTGTTGTTTGAATGTAACGGGTTTCTTCCTGGGAAGGAGAGGCGGACCAAAACGCAGCGTGGTTAGAGTTCATGTTATTTTAAAATGGTAACTCAACATGAACAGAATACAAAACAATAAACGTGAAAACCGAAACAGTCCTAACCAGTTCCAAAAAGACAAAGACAGGAAACAATCACCCACAAACCCCAACACAAAACAAGTACCCAAATATGGTTCCCAATCAGAGACAATGACTAACACCTGCCTCTGATTGAGAACCATATCAGGCCAACCACAGAAACAGACAAACTAGACACACAACATAGAACGCCCACCCAGCTCACGTCCTGACCAACACAAAAACAAGGAAAACACACAAGAACTATGGTCAGAACATGACATTGAAGTAATGTTTTAATATCCCAAACAAAAATATCCCCCCAAAAAATGTGGCAGTTTCACCACTGTCGATTCCAGCTTTAAAGATGTGCAATAAGGTTTTGTATAATTTCAGCCAGTAGTTGAAAGTGGGGCTCAAGAGCCAAAATGGTCCCCAAAAATTTTGCACAATTGTGTATGTCATCCATTTCATTTGATATGCTACTTCCTGCTATTTTTTTGTTATATCATATTTTTTTTTCATATCATATGAAATTCCTGTGATATGTTACAAATTCCAATTTCTACAATATGTTCAATCACTTTAAATGAGCAGGTGTTAATTAAGACCACCAAAGGCTTATGGGGGAAAATAATCTCCATGCCACTCAATAGGTTATACAGCCTTTATCCTGTAATTTATAAATACTGTCATGACTATGGTTGGTTGGCATGGTCACACAAGCAGCAGCCTTTTAGGCCTACACCACAGGGTACTTCCTCCAATAATGGCAACAGGATTTCACCTTCCTCGCCATCATAATTAAGCCTATGAATGTGTATTCACTTACATTTTTGACCTAATTAGCTTCCTCTTGGGGCCCACTTGCCAATGATGATGGTGATTTCAATGATGATTAAATATCATAGCAAAATCTAAATGAAAATAATAACAGATCGGCTATGATACATTAGGCTGCATTTTGTGTTGCAACACAATCTCACACTCAATTCATGCAAATATGTCCAAAAAACATTTCAGCAGATTTTGTGTGTTTTTGTGTGCCTTAATTAGTGTGAAAATACACACATTTTGTGCATCTTAATTTGCGTTAAAAGACACACATTTTTGTGCGACTTCATTCACAGGACAATACATTTGTTGGGGGAAAACTATGGAACAATCTTTTGACAGTTATTGGAGCAATGCATTCTGGGCAATGGTGTTCCACACTGCCATTTTTTGGTCTCCCACATGTATTTATATATATATAAAAAAACGTGTCAAAAACCCAATATTGTTAATCAACCAGGTTGTCACCGAAATAATTATAACATAATGATAGTTTAAAAATATATATTTGATTAATGCCAATGCTGTTTTCAATATTTGTTTACGCTTAATAATTTGGGATACTGGTGCTATGTCAGATTTTATGAGGGTTGCCAGATTGTAGTACAAAGCTGCATTTGTCTTTTTTTTTGTGGTATCAATGAAGGTATTTGTTTGGGGAATGGCGATACATTTTCATGATGGGAAATCTGGTTTAAATTCCCCTGGTGCAACTGCATGGTATTTGCAACTATAACAAGTCTGGACTATGATCAATTAAGCCATATCAATGCAGTTAAACAGGTCATGTAAAATAATGAATTATGTTGGCTTACACTTACATTTATATCACCTTAAAAAGGGTTTATTTAAAACCTATGTTGGGAAAAGTGGCATAGGAGAGTCTGAAATGAGCAGAGGCAGTTGGCCTACAATGCTGGCATATGCCGTTTCATGATGATTATTATGGTTGTGTCAATCATCTTATATACTTAGGCTATTGTAACAAGGCATATGCCAGCATTGTAGGCCAACTGCCTCTGCTCATTTCAGACTCTCCTATGCCACTATTCCCAACATAGGTTTTAAATAAACCCTTTTTAAGGTGATATAAATGGTATCATTATTACAGGGCTGTGAAACCCATAGCCAAATGGCTTCAGACTGAGCATTTCTCATTATTTACAGTGCATTCGAAAAGTATTCAGACCCCTTGACTTTTTCCACATTTTGTTACGTTACAGTCGTATTCTAAAATTGATTCAATTGTTTTTCCCCCCCTCTCGTCAATCTACACACAACACCCCATAAAGACAAAGCAAAAACAGGGTTGTAAAAATGTTAGCTAATTTATTCAACATCAAAAGAAACGGAAATATCACATTAACATAAGTATTCAGATCCTTTACTCAGTATTTTGTTGGAGCACTTTAGGCAGTGATTACAGCGTTGAGTCGTCGTGGGTATGACCATTCTCTGTAAATCCTCTCAAGCTCTGTCAGGTTGGATAAGGAGCGTTGCTGCACAAATATTTTCAGTTCTCTCCCGAGATGTTAGATCGGGTTCAAGTCCGGGCTCTGGCTGGGCCACTCAAGGACATTCAGAGACTTGTCCCGAAGCCACTCCTGTGTCGTCTTGGCTGTGTGCTTAGGGTCATTGTCCTGTTGGAAGGTGAACCTTCACCCCAGTCTGAGGTCCTGAGTTCTCTGTAGCAGGTTTTCATCAAGGATATCTCTGTACTTTGCTCTGTTCATCTTTCTCTTGATCCTGACTCGTCTCCCAGGCCACTGAAAAATATCCCCACAGCATGATGCTGCCACTACCGTGCTTCACCTTAGGGATGGTGCCAGGTTTCCTCAAGACACTAAGCATTCAGGCCAAAGAGTTAAATCTTGGTTTCATCAGAATCTTGTTTCTCATGGTCTGAGTGTCCTTTACGTGCCTTTTGGAAAACGTCAAGCAGGCTGTCATGTGCCTTTTACTGAGGAGTGGCTTCCATCTGCCCACTCTACCAAAAAATGCCTGTTTGGTGGAGTGCTGCAGAGATGGTTGTACATCTGGCAGCTCTAGGAAGTCTTGGTGGTTCCAAACTTCTTCTGTTTAAGAATGTTGGAGGCCACTGTGTTCTTTGGGACCTTAAATGCTGCAGACATTTTTTGGTACCCTTTCTCCAGATCTGTGCCTCGAATCCTTCAAACTCATGGCTTGGTTTTTTCTTTGACATGCACTGTCAACTTCAAAACCTTATATAGACAGATGTGTGCCTTTCAAAATCATGTCCAAACAATTGAATTGACCACAGGTGGACTCCAATCAAGTTGTAGAAACATTTCAAGGATGATCAATGGAAACAGGATGCACCTGAGCTCATTTCGAGCCTCAAATCAAATAATATTTTATTGGTTACATACACATATTTAGCAGATACTATTGCGGGTGTAGCAAAATGTTTGTGCTCCTAGCTCCAACAGTGCAGTCGTGTCTAACACTGCAGTAGTATCTGAAAATGATTCAGAACAATACACAAAAATCTCACAGTAATGTAATTAAGAAATATATAAATATTAGATTGAGCAATGTCGGAGTGGCATTGACTAAAATACAGTAGAATATAATATAGTATATAGATATGAGATTAGTAAAGCGGTATGTAAACATTATTTAAACATGATTAAAGTTGCCAGTGATTCCAAGTCTATGTATATAGGGCAGCAGCCTCTAAGGTGCTAGTGATTGATATTTAACAGTCTGATGGCCTTGAGATAGAAGCTGTTTTCAGTCTCTCGGTCCCAGCTTTGATGCACCTGTACTGCCCTTGCCTTCTGGATGATAGCGGGGTGAACAGGCCGTGGCTCGTGTGGTTGATGTCCTTGATGATCTTTTTATTTTTGGCTTTCCTGTGACATCGGGCGCTGTAGGTGTCCTGGAGGGCAGGTAGTTTGCCCCCGTTTATGCGTTGGGCAGACCGCACCACCCTCTGGAGAGCCCTGCGGTTGCGGGCGGTGCAGTTGTCATACCAGGCAATGATACAGACCGACAGGATGCTCTCAATTGTGCATCTGTAGAAGTTTGTGAGGGTTTTGGGGGCCAAGCCAAATTTCTTCAGCCTCCTGAGGTTGAAGAGGCAATGTTGCACCTTCTTCACCACACTGTCTGTGTGGATGGACCATTTCAGATCGTCTGTGATGTGTATGCCAAGGAACTTGAAACTTTCCAACTTTTCCACTGCAGTCCCGTCTATGTGGATAGGGGCGTACTTTCTCTGTTGTTTCCTGAAGTCCGCGATCAGCTCTTTTAATTTGTTGATATTGGGTAAGAGGTTATTTTTCTGGCACCACTCTCCCAGGGCCCTCACCTCCTCCCTGTAGGCTGTCTCATCATTGTTGGTAATCAGGCCTACTACTGTTATGTAGCGTGCAAACTTGATGATTGAGTTGGAGGCCTGCGTGGCCACACAGTCATGGTTGAACAGGGAGTACAGGAGGGTGCTGAGCACACACCCTTGTGGTGCCCCTGTGTTGAGGATCAGTGAAGGGCTTGCTTCCTACCTTCATTCCTACCTGGGGGTGGCCCGTCAGGAAGTCCAGGACCCAGTTGCACAGGGTGGGGATCAGACCCAGGGCCCCGAGCTTAATGATGAGCTTGGAGCGTACCATGGTGTTGAATGCTGAGCTAAAGTCAATGAACAGCATTCTTACATAGGTATTCCTCTTGTCCAGATGGGATAGGACAGTGTGCAGTGCGATGCTTATTGCATTGTCTGTGGATCTATTGGGGCGGGAAGCAAATTGAAGTAGGTCTAGGGTGTCAGGTAAGGTATAGGTTATATGATCCTTAACTAGCCTCTCAAAGAACTTCATGATGACAGAAGTGAGTACTACGGGCGATAGCAAAGTGTCCCAATACTTATGTAAACAAGGTATCTGTTTTTTTTGTTTTATACATTTGCAAAATGATCTAAAAATCGGTTTATGCTTTGTCATTATGGATTGTAGATTGGATTGTAGATTGATGAGGAAAATGATTTATTTTATCCATTTAAGAACAAGGCTGTAACGTAACAAAATGTGGAAAAGGGAATTGGTCTGAATACTTTCCGAATGCACTGTATTTACGGAGAGCAATTTTCTTTTCATAACAGGTAGCGTCCATTTATTTACAGTAGTGTGTTGATTAATTATTGCTTTCTTCACTGGAAATACAGAATGTCTAAAAATGCCAAATATACCAAAAGCTAAATCAAGCATGGATTTACGACTATTTAACCATGTTAATCATTACTGAAACATGCAAACTACAAACATTTAACTAGTTTAAGAAAATTAATACATCACAACTAGATACAAATATTTTATAAAAAATGATTCATACAAAACTCAAGAGTTGGCTATAACATGAGTACCAACAAAGTGAATGTATATGTGTGTAAGTGTTTATATGCTTGTGTGTATTATGGGGTTTATTATAATTTCCCATCATAAAAATCTATCCACAGTCCCCAATATATCTTCATGATACCACGAAACAAAAAAATCTGTATTTTTCTTCTTAAATCTGGCAACCATCATCAAATTTGACAGCCTTGTATAAAATTAATTATGAAATATATTGTGTAATGTACACGAAAATGCATTATGAAGAAAATTGTGTGATGTAGGCTCCACGAAATATGAAATGTTTTATGAAGAAAATCGTGTAGGCCTACTTTTGCCTACACGAAACACGGACCTTTCTGACTGCAAGTGCACCAGTATCCCAAAGCATTAAGTGGAAATAAGCATAGAAAACAGTATTGGCAATAATAAATAAAAAATAAATAAAAATGTAAGGCTACTATTATATATAATTATTTCGGTGAAAACCTGGTTGATTAACAATATTGGGTTAACACGTTTTTTTATATATATAAATAAATGTGGTACACAAAAAAGGCAGTGTAGAACACCGTTGCCCATCATGCATTGCTCTAATAACTTTCGAAAGATTGTTCCGAAATATCCCCGTCAAAAATGTATTTTCCTATAAATGATGTTGCACAAAAATGTATATTTTCCTACGAATTAAGTCGCACTAAAATTGGTGTCTTTTCACGCGAATTAAGCCATATTTGCACAAATTGAATGTGAGATTGTGTTGTTTTGTGAAGTAGTGCGTAGCCATGGTGACAAGTCTTTTGTTGCTTATTCGTCTCCATCTGTGATTAAGGTCCTGCATTTAGCCTTTATTGCCCACAGAGGACGCTGTCCTCTCATTATTCATTTTTCATTGGGCATGCTCTGGCAAGTAAATGAATATCACTGAGTGAACATACATACTGCATTTACGAAGACTGCAATCTAAAGAATGAATGAACAAAATCGATTTGGTAAAAAATAATGACTATGCAACACAGAAACATTTTAGAGATCCATAAAAGTAGAAATATGATTAGAATTGCTCATTCATTACATAGTTTAGGCTTACAGTTGGCTAACCGTGACTGTTTCTGAGACCATTTCAGAATGAATTTCTAAATAAATCAGCAAAAACAAATGATAGTTCGAAAACAGTGTTCAGATCTCCGATTAAAAAAAGTAAACACAGATGAGTCTTATTAAATTGTTGGGTTTAATTGGGTTTAATTGTTCTAATTAATTAATAAGGGGGAAATGTATCAACTGTATCAGAATGTTGTATGGTTTACCTTTTATTGAGGTAAACCTATGTTATAGCATACACAATTCAGCATGTGTCCCATAAGCCTGTGTGTCCTGATAAGCAATGCAAATAATTGCAACTTGACTACATTTGGAGTTAGGCAAGTGATTAAACATGCGCCTCCAATTCACAATCATTTGATTGCAACAATATTTTAATTAGGCTATATCTAAATGTAAATATAGATTCCTTATTCTGTAAACCTTTCATAATAGGCTTAGTGATAATGTGGACATAATTTGCAACCTTTTTCAATAAAATTGTTGGCAGATAGTCCATAGGGGAAAAGTCCAAATGTTCATCAATTTAACTTATTCACTAAAAAATTGTGTCAAAACATGACACCTGTAGGGAAATTATCTTGTCTGTGCTGTAATAATGAACGTTTGTATCCTACCCTGTAAAGCTATAATAGCTAGCATATAAACATAGTCGAATGAATCGTGTAAATAGAATAGGCCCTATTTAGGTAAATATTTTACACAACATTTTGCGTGTAGCCAATTATGGGAAATTTGAAAAATGTATTTACTGGGTAATAATCAAAATATGTTTTCCCAAATGTTCTCTAATCCACAATATTATTTTGTGTTGTAGACCTATCTTCATCTGAGCACATGAGCATTTATTTTGTTGGTGTTTGTGTTACGAAAATTATAAAAAGCATTATAAAAAGCAGAACTTACATCCATAGTTTGCCGAAAATTGTTATTGCTCTTTATGAATCTAGTTTATATTATCGATATCTATGAATCATACCACAACCTCAAAATACCCAAACTAATATTCACTATAATGTTTTCTAATATTTGTATTTGTAATTTTATTTAGCAAATTGTGATATAGGCATACTCTGCTATTAGACTATATTCTGTGTTCGGTTAGAGTAATTTGCCTATTGTAGCCTACTTCCAAAGAAGCTCAGGCCAAACATTTCCTTTTGTGCTGCTAACCCTGTCCTAATTTGCTACCTAATTGGACTATATGAGACCAATAACACCACAACGCTACAGCCTACAGCCAAAGCGCAATGTTAGGGTGGACTTCGTTGTTATCGCGTAGCCTACACCCCCTTTCTCTCTACCTCTCTCTCTCTCTCTCTCTCTGCCCGTCTCTCCCCCCTCGTTCTACTTCCCATCTCTTCCTTAATCCCATTTGCCATTGTACATGCCCAATCGCCGTATACTTTCCGCATTTAACTTGGATGACATTTTTATTTCATCATTAGCATCCGGCGCCAGACTGACGCGGTGGACACAGTTGCATTTTGACTAAGGAGCGCACAAGACTTGGATGCAATATCGATATTATTTTGTTCTCTCTGAAGAATATTTACTTTTCTGATGTGTATTTTATTTTTGTCGTTCTCGATCATCTGGTAATCAAGACGATATTCCTAATTTAAAACATCGCAAAGAAGGACAATTACCAGTCTTCTATTTGAATAATATCACAGTTTCTAAGTCATTTAACACTTACATTTGTGGTCTAAGGCATTAGGACCACAACCTCCAAGCAGCAATGCCCGAGACGGCGCAAGAGACGTGCACTCCGGTGAAAGACTCTCCCTTCTTCATTAAGAACTTGCTGAACTGTGATAGTAAACCATCCAAACCCAAGCCCATCTTCGCCTCGGCAAAGGTTGCTTTTGAAGGGGGCTTTTCTCTATCCCAGGTCGGGGACTTCAACTTTCCTCGCTTTGAGTTACCCACACAGAGGTTTGCCTTACCGGCGCACTATCTGGAGCGAGCCTCAGCATGGTGGTATCCCTACACACTCAGTGCAGCCAGTCATCTACACAGAACCGAAGGTAAGTCCATGAACATCTGATTGTCATCTCTTTCTTTACCTTTTACACTATCAGAAAACGTATAATGTGCGTAATTTGTATAGTGTAAATTGCTATTGATGCTGTGGGTTGAGCTTTCATCTGTCAAATGACATTCATAAAAGAATATACTCAGCAAAGTATGTTGTCACTTATGATAGGTATTCAATTTAACGTTAGGCCATTGTCAACATTGCATGTTTCTATTTTTATTTTACGCGTTCGTTAGGCCATTGTCAGCACTGCATGTTTCTGTTTTTCTTTTACGCGTTCAAGTGAATGGTATAGCCAACTGCTATTTTATATATTTGCTAAAGCATACCCAGTGTCGACGAGGTATTGAACATGCAGTCATGTTTATAACCCATATTTCCTGTCGTCATTTTAGTTGCGGAGAAGGCAAGAGCAAGAGACTCCTCTCCAACCTCGTGCACGGATCGCGACTCGCCAGACCTGGTGCTCAAATCTGACCCAGACAGCAAAGAAGACGAGGACAACAAAAGTGGGGATGAAATAGTTCTTGAAGAGAGTGATCCTGAGGACACAAAGAAAGACAGTGGGGTAGACGACTGGAAGAAAAACGAGGACGGTGGGGACAAGAAAGCATGTCGAAAAAAGAAAACACGCACAGTGTTCTCCCGGAGTCAGGTGTTTCAGCTCGAGTCCACCTTTGACATGAAACGCTACTTGAGCAGTTCGGAGAGGGCCGGATTGGCAGCGTCTTTGCACCTGACAGAGACCCAGGTAAAGATTTGGTTCCAGAACAGAAGAAATAAATGGAAGAGACAGCTTGCCGCTGAACTAGAGGCTGCCAATCTGAGCCACGCCACTGCACAGAGGATAGTGCGAGTGCCCATCCTCTACCACGAGAACTCTGCCTCAGAGACTGGCAGTGCGACCGGGAACGTGCCTGTGAGCCAGCCGCTCCTCACCTTCCCTCACCACCTCTATTACTCTCACCCAATCGTCACCTCTGTGCCGCTACTCAGACCGGTCTGAAAAACAAGATGTTGTTGTCTATATTCCTAACTCGTACAGAACACTACACAATACAAACTAAAACAATATTTTTGTAAAGAAGAAAAATAAAAATAAAAAAGAGAGCCATGCTTTCTGTCAAAGAGGACCTATTGCGCATTTTTATATTAGACTGCAGTTTACATTTTCTCTGGTATAATTTCACACTATTAGCATATTGTTATTATTAATATTAAAAGTATTCTTCTAATTATTGTTATAATAATAATTATAATTAGGTATATTATTATTAGGCCTTTTGTTATTATAGCAGCTTTGAGATCATTTCCGCTAAGACTATCCAGTTCACACTGTCCCAAAATACATTTCAGCAAGCCTGTTTTCCCCGCGCAGAACCATAACGTTCAGGAAATTAGTTAATTTTGTTCCATTTCCATTTACAACGTGTGTTATGACAATTCGGTAACATTGGTTTGTTTTCTATCGGACAATGTGATTTTTGATATGGGCAATACTGTAAGCACTAGCATTTGACCCCAAGTTATGTGATAGACCCATTCAATTCATTGTGTTTTCTCTTTGCTCAGCTATTTAGGAATGAATATCGGACAGATTATCGAACGGGCTTATTTTTTTCTTTTCTTTTTTCAACTTAAAGCGCTTTAGCAGCGGACAATCAAGATACATTGTTTTATGTACAATATAATTGTAGTTTATAGGCTTATTGTTTTGATGTACTGATTCTCATTTCTGCTTGCTCGACAATGTCCTTATAGCACAACTAAGAATTGAATGCCTTTTGTGTTTTTGAAACTTGATCATGGTGTACAAATGTATATGGATATATTGAATCGAGTCAATGAAAGAAGCTACCTAGGTAATGCTATTCCTTTGTACAGAAAAACACGTTTTGATATTGTATTGCTGAATTATGTTGTGAAATAAATGGAGGTTATTCCATATTTAAATATTTCAAATCAGTGCGTACTCAAGCATGCACAATGATGTAATGAGGTGTAGTCTACATATGCCCCAGGCATCTATTCAAAAATGTCTAATATTGCCTGTTTGCCTCCCAAACAAATTAGGCTATTGTCGACTTTCAAAACGTTTTCATGAACAGGATTTATTGTTGCATAATGAAAATGAATATAAATAAACAAACAATACAACTTTCCATCAAATCTTTATTATAGACCCAACATAATTGTTGTGGCTTTCAAAATTGTCATGTGTGAGAGGAAATCAATATGCTCCTGGCATATACAAAGAGGAGGATATTCTGCCTAAATACTGTGTCTGATCATAAGTCAATTCCCATTACAGAGGCTCGACTGGGTCTATCTAACAACAAGTGCTACTGGTCTGGCAGACCACGTGGCCGAAACTCCTTGGAGACACATTGCCATAGATAGCGATGGTTGACTAAATGAGATTATTACAATTTGGACGCTTGACATATTATATACAGTATATTGAAACATTTATCCTTGGAACAAACACGGTGAAAAATGTGAGTAGACCATGTAGCCAAAGGACATCAGAAAAAGTTAGAATTAATCAAAATTAAGCATTATACATATACATTAACGCAACTTCACAAAGTTAGATATTGAAACCACACACTAACCTTTTTTATTTGCTTTAATTATTAGTAAATAGTTTAATTTGACATCCATATTGAATATAAATACAGGTAGGCCTACCCCGAAACCACACGCTTATTTTGGGAGACCCATACATTATTATGTGAATGAAGAACCTGAGCAGGTGCGTAATCAACCTGCTGTTATACACTTTCAAAATTGTTTTACATTTTAAAAAATGTATCGGTCAATTAGATGCGTAATTGCCACCATCTTGAGGGTAATGTAGTCTATTCAAAAGAGGAAAAAATACATTCCCTAGTATTAGGCTGTTCAAAAGTGTGTGTGTGTGTGTGTATGCGTGCGTGTGGTGGACGTGTATCCGTGCGTGTGTGCGTGCGTAGCTCGAGGCTAAATTTAACATTTAATTTAAAAAAGTATAGGTTTAATTTCGCAACAATACTCGTTTAACGTGTGGATGCAGCTTCGATGCCCGTCTTCGGTAATGGTATACCACTGGACAGGTGCAATTAGCCCACCAAATATGCAATTTGTCTTTGACGTAATGGTTGTATTGTCAATTTTGTCTGTGTAGTTTCAGCTGGGTTAGCAGAACATGAAGGCCTAGATTTAGGGTTTTCTCAATTCGTTTTCATGTTCTAAGGGTTTAGTTTGGTTGCATCTGGCTATTCACACACCAATGCCAATGTCTCTGCAATGCATGCCTGCAATTCACCTGTGGAATGTTTATGACGTAGACATAGAGCTATTGCAAATGGTCGATAAGATACATTTGTGTTGAGTAGAAAACTTTTTCACAAGATACCAAAGGTTATCTCAAGTCTTTCGATCACCGTAGGCCACATTAATGTTTTAGGGAGTCGAAAGGTCTTGATAGCTACATGACAACGATTGACGTAGACTCTCTCCTCAAACCTTCACAATTTGTATCCACGGTATGTTGTGGACTGACTTTTTCCTTTTAATACATAAGGAAATATTCTTTGTTAAATCATAATGTTTCCAGGTTTAATGTCAGTCACTCATTTTTCCTTTATTGTGGACGAGATAAATTGGCTCAAATGACATAGCTGCAACATTAGCCTAATATAAAGTTGAATTAACTGTCTACAATGTTAGATGGAATAATATACGTATCAATATGCAACGAGTTGACTATAAAATGACTCTTGAAGATTCGACCTACTTCGTTGTTGTATTCAGCATTCCTTCCAGCTGAGTAGAAACCAGTCAACGCCTTGCCTAAAGGTCATTTTCTGATTTTGTCTCTAATGCAGTTATCGAAAACAAATCAGTAGCTACTCTATTATGACCGCATCACTAGACAGAGTGCATTCAAATATAGTCTGATAATCACTCATCTATTGACGTATTATATCATGCAAACTCCACATGGACCCATTACAGAGAATTAATAGATTGGGATATATGGCGTTCTTCCCCTAGCAGATATTGATCTACAAACGTCTAAAATATTGTTACAAAAAATTGCATTGTTCACGGGCAGTTCTGGTTACGCTCATGACCTTGATTTGCGCGCATAAATTGGAAAAAAATGACAACTCGATAATTTCCATTTGTAGAACATATTTATGTAAAGTAGAAGGGGCGAGACCAAAAATAGGATAAAGTAGCCTACATTTGCAGGAACAGGGCAACGGACGTAACCGCAGGAAAGTTGAGTGCTGATCAAGTGCCAACAGCTTAAGTATTTTCAACCCTTTACTGAAACCCTGGGCATCTGTTTACGCATGTGTGATTCATGCAAATATCGGTATCTCTTGTAGCAATTTCATTACCGTAGGTAGGCATAATTATGTTAATTGAGCTTAAAGGGAAAATCCACTCAAAAATTATCTTTTGTTATTTATTTTCATTAGTCCACTGTTGATACAGTCCCAACATGTTGTGCATATCAGTTGTCCAGTTTTAAAGATACTGGACTTTCAAGAAGCAAAGTGTCACAGGCCACTTCATGATGATGCAAAATGATTAGCCAGGAAAGCTTGAAAAAAATATATCAAAAGTAAGTTTGAGCGGATTTTACTTATTGTTTGTACATTGCCACAAGCCTACATACATTTGTGAATATCGTGGCATCATTTTGTCAATAATGTATGAAATAAAAACTAACTTTTCGTGTCAAAGGGATAACATGGGCCTTAGCACAACACTTTCTGGACACACTTATTTTTTAGGGAACGGAAATCTTTTGCTTCAGGATTGAATGCGAGCATCAAGATTTTCATAAAAGTTCTATTAAGTGAAACATAGGTTGCGGGGCACCGTCTGATTGGAACAGTTTAAATGTTAATTGTGTTTTTAATTTGACATATAGTTGCTGTGAAGAATGACACTGAAACGCCGAGGGGCGGTCGATTTTCTTAATTTCTCCCCGAGGAATTGATGAGTCTATCAGGGCAGTAGATTGGAAAGCCATTAAAACTCAATGGTGAGGTTGTTAATTGGAACTTGATGGATAGGAGCCCTTGGATAGGCTATACTGATCCAATCTTCTTGACTTTCTGTTTTCCAATAAATTACCCAATTCATTTCCAGCCAAAGATTACATAAATTGTAGCCTACACCTCCAGGGTTGGCGCTCTGTTTTGCTCTTACGACTGCTTCGACCCCTCTCTCTCCCTCTCTCCTATTTGAAAAAAGGAGCTGGGCTCGGATCCTTGAATGAAAATCGAAACATAATCAACGTTTATACTTAGAAAATTTATTGATATCATTTTCTCTGGTAATTTCCTTATTTTAGAGTTGGACACATCATATATCATAATACACACGTGTAAGGGTCTTTGTTTAATATTTATCGAAGCTTGATTCTTAGATCAAAGCTGCTCATAACTTCATCTGTCTTTCTAAGACCCCTTTCCCATAGTAAAGATCGTGTTCTGTTATTGCGGTAGGGCTGCAATACAACACCTATCATTGTGATAGAGCACGAGGTTATACCGCGCAATGTTGTTTCTGAAAAAAGAATTCTATAAAAGTAAAATGTACAAACGTCATGGATAGAAAAAGACTGCAAATCAGAGACGTGAATGTAGGATCTTCAGAAACGTTCAAATAAATATGAATGACACAATTACCTTTATGCAGGCATATAGGCCTACAATGAATTATAATGCCATTTATTTTATTTTGATAGGCTATCATGAAAAATATATTCAGATTTGTTTAAATAACATCCTAATAACTGTGGAGTTGAATTTGTATTCAAGTGTGGGATTAATTATGTAATGATTTCTTGTTAAGGATAGTTTATACGGGTATAATTAAAGCTTTAAAAAGACATCGCTGCTGTTGACAAAGGTCTTTGTTTGAAAAGAGCGCGTATACAATCAGCCCATTTAACTGTCATGGCAGATTTCACGCCTCATGTGTAGTCACCGTAAATCCAGCGCAATCTGACTGCCCTCATATATTACCACAGTAAATGTAGCTAGCCTACGTCTCGGTGGACACAATGCGTTCTTGACAATCATGGTTTCATCATCATCCTCATCAGCACCCTCATCGTCTTCATCGTCGTCTTCATTACAATCATCGCCATCCTGTTACTCCTTCCTCCTACCAAAGGATTAACA
This sequence comes from Oncorhynchus mykiss, assembly GCF_013265735.2. NCBI lineage: Eukaryota > Metazoa > Chordata > Actinopteri > Salmoniformes > Salmonidae > Oncorhynchus > Oncorhynchus mykiss. The sequence goes on along the minus strand of NC_048587.1, from coordinate 26,399,578 downwards.
AAACCACAATACGAAACAATATTGAGCAGAATAAGTAGAAAGCCTGGGGTAGTCAACCCCTCCTTTGGCGCAGCAGCATGAGAGTTAGGGCGCTGACATTATGATTAAAGCTGACCGTTTGTAATGTGTCTGGGGTCCCTTAGAAAGCAGTAAAGAGGGATAATGTGCTCGAACTGCGAACTCAAAGCCAGCACCTGCCCCGCCAGACACTGTCAGAGAGAGAGAGAGAGAGAGAGGGAGAGGAGGAGCAGGGGCGGAGGTGGGGAGCGCCCCCGCCCTCCGATCAATTAGTCAATCAATTAGCAGGCCTCTACTCCACGCGAGGCAGATTAACTGTAGTAATGATCAAATTAATTCCTAATCGCAGATAATGGACCTGGAATGTGTTTATTATTTTCAGGAAAAAAATAGTTAAGGTTCCGTATTAGTTCCAGAACTGTTTGTTGGATTATCTGACCATGCACACGGCTAATAAAATACGTTATATTCCTTCAATGAAGTCATTGTGCAGTACTTGTGTCTACAGTGGCCTGTAATAGCATGGTGTGCATTTCCCCCCGAGGGTTGTCTCAGTGGTATGCTATTATTAAGTTGTAACTAATTGTGTTAGGGATATGGGGTTTGTTATTTGAGGGAATCTTCCAAAAAATTTATTTTATACTAGTAAGTGAAAAGGTTTAATAGGTAGTCTATATCTATATCTAGAATAATAGGCAAAGGGAGAATCATGACCAATCCAAACTTCATGCCGATGTGAAACACTATACATCTTGCATGGGAAATAATAAGGGTTTACTACAGTGTAATAACAATGTGTTATGTTGTCTTGCAATAGGCCTATTTCTGACCATATTAGTTGGTCAAATTCCATCAACAAACGATTGAATACTTTGATTGAAAAAAGGTCAAAGAAAACTCACTGAAGCTCATCGTTAAAATAATCCTGATTAACTTCCATGGTTGCACCTGTTTCACATTTTCTCATAGCCTCGTGAGTGGGAAATCCATCCCCAGTCTGTCCTCTTAAATTGTGAATCAGGCCTACGTATTAGGTAAGTGATTTGCTACAAGTAAGTGATTTGCTACAGTTCAATGTGTGTAAATATATACACAAAAACAAAACAAACAGGCATATAATAAGAGACATGTTGCATCAGTTTCTAAATGAAAGTCGATGGATACTATGCCTATGCAAAACGTTTTGTGCTGCATATTTCAGCCAGAGAGAGATGTCTGTTAATAGCCTAAGATGTGTGATTTGTCTGTGCCATAAGGCCTATATTTGTCTACCTTCACTATCGGATTCAAAGAGGGACGTAGTAAAGATGGAATAAACGACAGCCTTTCCTTATCGCCTCTCATCCTATCTCAGAACCTCAACATGAGTTTGAAATTTCCGGGCTTAGTTTGAGCGTGTGATTGGTCCAAGAGGAGCTTACCTACATGCAAATGAGCCAACGCTACAATACTGCCTTTAGTCCAGAGCGCGTGGAAGTCGACCAGGAATACATTCATGTTCCCTGAGCTCCAGGAAAAAACAACCTAAGCATCCCAATTTTTAAAAAGGTTTTACTAAAAAAGAAAACTATTTTCGAACTCTTTTACACAAGAGGAGTCCTCACAGACAAATAATAAGAAAACAATTATACAAAAACTATACGATATAGCCCAATCTTACTGTTATGAGTCGAGAATGAGTACCACAGAAGACAACGGAAGCAAGTGCTCTTCGGCCCCGATTTCCACCTTCACTATTCAGTCGATATTGGGCAAGTCTTCGGAGAAGCCACGGTCCGGGGCGAAGGAGAGTTCCAAGGGACTGCAGCTGGCGAGGACGCGCTTGCTCTCGGTTTCTTCGGAAGAGGAGTGCAGCGGTGGGGAGGACTCTGCAGACTGTTTCTGCTCGGATCCTGGTCACAGAGAGCCATGCAACCAACATCAACCACTTAATTTTTCATGTTTAGGTGAGTAGATTACTGAATGTACTTTGTGTTGTGCGTAAAACGTAATAATTTTTGCTTTAAAATAGATTTTTCTTGAATTGATTTTCGTCGCTGACATTTTGCCTTTCGAAAATAAACGCCTATTTTCCAAGTGAAAAAGTTAAGTAGGCTATATATTGTATATATTGTAAATCTATGGCATCTAACGGGATATTATCATTATTTATATTATTAGGCTATTATTGTAGCCTAATAATAGGTCAACCGTAGACTAAGGTAGGCTAGGCCTAATTATACACGTATTTATGATACATTTAGCCTAATACTTGCTGCAATTTAAGCTTGTAAACTTCGATAACTCAATAGTAGCCTGTTTGTGTCTGCAGATAGGTAGACTATCACTTCACTTTGTTTAATGTGTCGTATTACTGCTAGATCAGCGAACAGGGGAAAGGTCAAATAATTAACAGGATGTTTCCCCCTTCATTCCAAATTTAATCGAGTCTTCTAATTGATTAAACATGTTTCCACAATGACTGCACTACATTTCGTCAATTGAGCGTTAAATGTAACCTGATTTAATTAATATTGTGCACCAGGCAGAGTCATATTAAATTGTTTATTTAAAAGGCCACTTACAACCTTTCAACGGTCAATTAATGAGTCAAAGTTCACACTTAATGCACTCCGGTACCGAGTATCGAATAATGTTCTTCTTTTAATAGGGATGTTCTCCAAACCTGGGTAGGCCAGAACAAAGCCTTTGAAAAATAAGTGTGACACCTTTGAGACATATTCTACATTTTGTGACAGAATTGATAACCTGATCTAAAGGCAATAGACTAAAGCGTCCAGTAGCCTATTTTATGTTGATGCATATTTCTTGAGGGCAGGCCTACACCATTTATCAATGTTGGTAGGCTATATATGATATCGAGGAGGACAGTGTTTAAATATTTTGAAATAATTTAAATGTTATTTCCAATCCGCTGGTCTTTATACTGGGTGGCAGGTAGCCTAGTGGTTAGAGCGTTGGACTAGAAACCGAGAGGTTGCAAGATCGAATCCCCGACAGATTAAAACTCCGTCGTTCTGACCCTGAACAAGGTAGTTAACCTAGTTCTTAGGCCGTCATTGAAAATAAAAACTAGCAAGTGAGCAAGTTGAATAAGAGGTCAAATAAAATACTGGTATTTTTCCCCAATGCAGGTGCAACCAAGGGACTTATTTCAGGCCATGACGGGATTGCACGGCGACCGCACTTGACACAGCCTCTGCTGCAGGATTACAAAGAGGAACAAGAGAGACCATGCATTCCAATGTCACCTATTTCTGAGGAGAGACAGACAGACGGTGCGGACAAGCAGACTAACTCGTCCAAGAAGAAGACTCGTACAGTCTTCTCGCGGAGTCAGGTGTACCAGCTCGAGTCCACATTTGATATGAAGAGGTATTTGAGCAGCTCCGAGCGAGCCTGCTTGGCATCAAGTCTACAGCTAACAGAAACTCAAGTGAAGACGTGGTTTCAGAACCGCAGAAACAAATGGAAACGACAACTGTCGGCGGAACTGGAGGCTGCGAACATGGCACACGCATCCGCACAGACACTGGTCGGAATGCCGCTTGTTTTTAGAGAAAACTCCCTGCTCCGGGTACCAGTTCCAAGATCTATTGCTTTTCCAACGCCACTATACTATCCCGGCAGCAGCCTACAAGGGTTACCACTGTACAATCTGTATAACAAGATTGAATATTGACTCAATGCCTGTGATGACAGTCCAAAATAATAACACGTTAACACGCGACAGTACTTTCTTATAAATGTCTGCCAAACTCATGTCTATTATATAACTTTATTTGTTGAAAAAAAATATGTCTTATTATGCAGCAACTGTATGTTTTAACAAGAAAGCAACAAGCTTCTCTATATGTATAAAATACACCATGTGTATAATAATTATTTTCAACCTTGATTTTGCGTTCTTCTCCCTGGTTTAACGCGTTATACATTGCGATAATTTAGACACTGAAATACAGATGTTATCAAGTGGACTGTTTCCCAAACGAATTATGAATGCATTCAAACACAGTTTTAAATGTAATGTGAATGTGAATATGAAATATTGAGGTCCAACCACCTTAATCTGTTAAAAAATACTGGAAGAAATTGGGTTTATACATTTGGGGATATGGAAGTGCAAACTCGTTGCTTCGGTTTTGGGGAAATGTTATTGTAATCATAGGCCCACCAAATAAACTGCTAATTCAATACATTTTCTATATCAGTGAAATATGGGTTGGGATTTATTGTACATTGCCCGTTTTTAATATTTATTTTGTGGCATTCAATCCATTCAATTGTGGCATTCAATCCAGTTTTTGAAAAACAGGAAAGGAAAAACGAATTTCATATGTACAATATAAAATAGCTTACTTATTTAAAATATTCACACTGCAGCTCAAAGATTATTAAAGAAAAACCTATATTTGTTATTTTTCTGTGTAACTTTCTGCCATGGAAGTTTCAATCAACATGACATCCAGCTACAGTTGGCCAAACTCTCTTATAAACATATGACTCTGCAACTAACTAGGCGTCTAAAGGTGAACAATGATACTAAAACACCCTCTTAGCCAGCGGCATAAGCCTCCAGTGCGCCAAAATGTATATTAAAAACATCTAGATTGCCTGGTAGCCTAAAAACAATGTAGGACACTGTTTTTCCGTATTCAACATATATTTGTCAAATGTGAACAATGTAATATTATACCCTAAGCCTCATAGGTCTGTAACAAGTGCTCATTTGCCTGCTACTAACAGTGTAACTAACAAGATGTGCTATTAACAACAAAGTGTTGTGAACATGTTTTTTACCAGAAGGGGACTACAGTTTCAAAATGATCTATGTATACAAGTGATTTCAGGTGTAGCCTTCCACTGCAGTATTACTGGCTGCTTCCCTTCAACCATGGACACATAATGAGTTAAGATCGTGTCAAACGCTTTGGTTATATTTATGTTGCCTGTCTTAAACACAAAGACTCTTTTCATCTGTCATCACAGTCCTTTGGCAAGTTAGCCAATGTGAAATGTGTCATATGTACTTATGAGTGTCAACTCAGTGGTCTGCTTAACCTATTTCAGGGGAAGGGAAAGAGATGTACACCATCAGCAACCAATCAGAGTCATGGCGGCATATTCTGACATTTGAAGTGTGCATTACAGGAACGCCTAGCCTTGTTGGAGGGAATGTAATAAGCAGTGCCATTGTTAAAGTTCAAGACTCACCGCATCGTTGTGTGATGCTTTTCCTTTTCAAGCTAGCCACCACTCAAATCAAATCAAACTTTATTTGCCACATGCGCCGAATGCAACTGTAGACTTTACAGTAAAATGCCTACTTACAAGCCCTTAACCAACAGTGCAGTTCAAGAATAAGAAAATATTTACCAAGTAGACTCAAATAAAAAGTAATAATAAAAAGTACGCAATAAGAATGACAATAACAAGGCTATATACAGGTGGCACCGGTACCGAGTCAGTGTGCGGGGTACAGGCTAAGGTGAGCTGTACATGTGGGGGCAAAGTGACTATGCATAGGTAACACTGTATCGGTTACAGTGAAAAATAAGTGTTAAAATATTAGAAAAGGCTTTCTGACAAAGAAACCTGTTTCGAAATGGCATACTACTTTGAGTGTTTATAGGGAGAAAACATATACTTAACTCTTAAATCATTGATTGGTGTAGGCCCAATTGATAGCAGTTTCATTGTCTATTGCAGGATTACAGTCTAGTTGTAACAAGTGTATACTGTACAATATTAGGTAATACATAACGTAGGCCTATAAGAATGGGGCCAACTCCATTTCAACTCAGGTCAATTCATGAAATTAATTGAAATTGAAGCAATGTAAAACTTTTGCCTGGAGCTTAGATTGCTTTAAACATAACAGACAACCTAGGTACGTTTCTACCAAGGTTATTATAGTAAACTAAAACTGAAACTAAAACAAAACGAATAATAAAACAATATTATTTGGTGCATCTTTGTCATCTCACCTAACCTATGACCTGACCCATCACCTTATGCATTACTGCCCCACAGTGGCAAGAAGAGACATTCCACAAAACAAAAACATTGTACAACACAAAAATGGCTCCTAGCCTCCCATAGGCTACTTCATTTCACTAACACTAAAACGAAATAATAGAACAACTAAATGTTTTTATTATACTTAAACTAAGTGACTAGTAAATCAGATCTGAAAACGAACTGAAACTAAACTGAATTTCTAATAAAAATCTTAAAACTAATAGAAATGAAAATAAATATAAAAACAGACTTATAATCTTGGTTTCAACTATTGAAACATACATATTACACACATTTTAGTTTTCCATGACCGCAGATAAGGCTATAAAAAAAACGGATAACTATTTTGGTACCATTGTACAATAATACAGCACATGGAAAATGGTTGGAATTACACATTTTGGAAATAACTCTGTCTTTTTGTATCTTCTTTGTACCTTTTGTATCTTTGCTTGCTCTTACAATATTAGGCTACAGTATTTGGTTGCTCTAACGTTAATAGGCCCAATCAAAACTCACGCACGCACGCACGCACGCGCGCGCACACACACACACACACACACACACACACACACACACACACACACACACACACACCTCTCCCTCTCTCTCTCGGTGCTAATGGCTATACATTACCCTGCAGCATCATGGCTGGCGAGGCTCTGTTGCCCAGCAGATTATTCCTGACCCAATTCCTGCAACTGCCGCTCGGTGTTCTGGGCAAATGGATCACGTTAGACAACATAAGTGATTTATGGGTAACTGATGCTGGCGGAGAGGTGCAGGGGGATGAATTTGTGAAAGAAAGGAAAGGGAGAGAACAGAGTGAAAGAGACAGACCGCTCATGAAAAGGAGGAATAGCGTTGTGTGAATGAAGCTGTTTATTAGTTTTACAGCGGTCATTATGCCATCATGTTTGACGGTAATACACTACTCTCCTGGATGGAAACTTGTGCACTGCTGACTTGTGGGATATCTGCATGACCTGTTACATGGGGTTGTTTGATTTACAGGAGAGAGATAGAAAGGGTTGGAGAGACTGAGCGGTGAGGGAGAGAGAGAGATAAATAAAAAAGTGAGAGGGGCTTGTGTTATACATCTCCCAAATGGCAGGTATGAATTACACATTTTAATAGTGAGGCAATGAAAATGATTTGAAGTGGTTTAAACGCCAAAGAAATAGCGGCTGGAATCACTGTGAAGATTTCTTGAGATTATGTATTGTGCTTTAGGATTGATCAAACCTGCCTGGTAAAGTGAAAAGCAAGTGTAATTCACTTTGTGGTGTAATTTATGGCAAGAATAATGGCAACTGTAGAAAGAGGGGCAGGGAAAGATGAGCTGCAGGATTTCCAGGATATTTCTTTCATCCCTAGAGGAAAAATGTTTACATTTTACTCAGCTTTTCCCATGTGGCAGTCCTAAAATGGATACAAAAATGACAATTATTTGTTTAGCTACAGTTGAAGTCGGAAGTTTACATAAACCTTAGCCAAATACATTTAAACTCAGTTTTTCACAATTTCTGACATTTAATTCGAGTCAAAATTCCCTGTCTTAGGTCAGTTAGGATCATCACTTTATTTTAAGAATGTGAAATGTCAGAATAATAGTAGAGAAAATTATTTAATTTCAGCTTTTATTTCTTTCATCACATTCCCAGTGGGTCAGAAGTTTACAGTACATACACTCAATTAATACTTGGTAGCATTGCCTTTAAATTGTTTAACTTGGGTCAAACATTTCGGGTAGCCTTCCACAAGGTTCCAACAATAAGTTGGGTGAATTTTGGCCAATTCCTCCTGACAGAGCTGGTGTAACTGAGTCAGGTTTGTAGGCCTCCTTGCTCGCACACGCTTTTTCAGTTCTGCCCACAAATGTTCTATAAGATTGAGGTCAGGGCTTTGTGATGGCCACTCCAATACCTTGACTTTGTTGTCCTTAAGCCATTTTGCCACAACTTTGGAAGTATGCTTGGGGTCATTGTCCATTTGGAAGACCCATTTGTGACCAAGCTTTAACTTCCTGACTGATGTCTTGAGATGTTGCTTCAATATATCCACATAATTTTCTTCCCTCATGATGCCATCTATTTGTGAAGTGCATCAGTCCCTCCTGCAGCAAAGCACCCCCACAACATGATGCTGCCACCCCTGTGCTTCACGGTTGGGATGGTGTTCTTCGGTTTGCAAGCCTCCCCCTTTTTCCTCCAAACATAACAATGGTCATCATGGCCAAACAGTTCTATTTTTTTCTCATCAGACCAGAGGACATCTCTCCAAAAAGTACGATCTTCGTCCCCATGTGCAGTTGCAACCGGCTTTTCATGGCAGTTTTGGAGCAGTGGCTTCTTCCTTGCTGAGCGGCCTTTCAGGTTATGTCAATATAGGACTAATTTTTACTGTGGATATAGATACTTTTGTACCTGTTTCCTCCAGCATCTTCACAAGGTCCTTTGTTGTTGCTCTGGGATTGATTTGCACTTTTCGCACCAAAGTACGTTCATCTCTAGGAGACAGAACGCGTCTCCTTCTTGAGCGGTATGATGGCTGTGTGGTCCCATGGTGTTTATGCTTGCTATTGTTTGTACAGATGAACGTGGTACCTTCAGGCATTTGGAAATTGCAGGCGTTTGGAGGTCTTGGCTGATTTATTTTGATTTACCATGATGTTAAGCAAAGAGGCACTGAGTTTGAAGGTAGGCCTTGAAATACATCCACAGGTACACCTCCAATTGACTCAAATGATGTCAATTCGCCTATCCTAAGCTTCTAAAAACATGACATGATTTTCTGGAATTTTCAAAGCTGTTTAAAGGCACAGTCAACTTAGTGTATGTAAACTTCTGACACACTGGAATTGTGATACAGTGAATTATAAGTGAAATTATCTGTCTGTAAACAATTGTTGGAAACATGACTCGTGTCATGCACAAAGTAGATGTCCTATCCGACTTGTTGACAAGAAATTTGTGGAGTGGTTGAAAAACGAGTTTTAATGACTCCAACCTAAGTGTATGTAAACTTCCGACTTCAGCTGTATATGACTGTATTAGAGTATAGGGTAATTCTGTTCCAGTTAGACTGCACGTTTGATCTGAAATACAAACAATACCAATATCATGTTTGACATGGCTCGAACAAAGTGTCATGTCATCATTACAACTTTATGTTTTCTTTATTGTATTTGTCACCCCAAATATCAAAATGCCATTTGCTACTGTTTACATTCCTAAAGAAATACCATCCCACTGGGCACAAACTGGTTGAATCAACATTGTTTCAATGTAATTATCAATTTATCGTGACGTGGAGTCTGCACGGAAAATACATTGGATTCAAAAAAAGTAATCAACGTAAACTGTTTTGCGGGTGAAATTTCAAATCACAGGATTATGTCATCATTGTAGCTAATTTTCAACATAGACAAACCTTGTATAAATAATAATATTCAGGAATTCAACCCTCATTTGGTTTCGTAACCAATTTAGTCTCATGTTAGCCAGCATTTGATTTCCATAGGGGACTTGTGTACGTTTATACAGCACACTCATAGGAACAAAGATGCTATCTAGAACCAAAAGGGTTCTTCGGCTGGCCCCATAGGTGATCACTTTGAAGAACCTCTTTTGTTTCCAGGTAGAACCCTTTAGGGATCAATGTAGAACCTTTTCCACATAGGGTCGTACATGGAACGCAAAAGAGTTCTACCTGGAACCAAAAAGGGTTATTCTATGGGGACAGCCGCAGAACCTGTTTGGAACACTTTTCTGAGTGTAATGTAGGGGAAGGTTATAAAACATAGCACCTTGACGAGATGCAGAGTCATGAGGTTGCTTCCAGAAATTAGTTCTAAAAGCGATCGCAATGCATTAAGCCAGACAACTCTCAAGACCTGTTTTGCTCCTTAAATGAATTTGAAGAAGGAATAATGAGATTCTTGAGGCAGGCCTGTCATCCGTCGCCATTTACCAGCTCCCTGTATTTAGGTCTAATGTTTAAAAAAGAGAGCTTGAGCCAGAAGTGATTGTTCATGATTCTGTTTTACATTAACTGGAAATGGGTGGGCTAAAGGGAAATTGTGTTTTCATGACCCCCCCCTTATGTTAGAATCCCCGTTTGACAGTGATTACAGCTGTGAGTCTTTATGGGTAAGTCTAAGAGCTTTACAAACCTGGATTGTACAGTATTTGCACATTATTCTTTTTTAAATTCTTCAAGCTCTGTCCAGTTGGTTGTTGATCCTTTCTAGACAACCGTTGACGCTGAGTTTACAAAACATTAAGAACACATGCTCTTTACACGACAGACTGATCAGGTGAAAGCTATGATCCCTGATTTATGTCACTTATTTAATACAATTCAATCAGTGTAGTTTAAGGGGAGAGGACAGGTTAAAGAAGGATTTTTACGTCTTGAGACAATTGAGACATGGATTGTGTATGTGTGCCATTCAGAGGGTGAATAGGCAAGACAAAATAATGGTGTATGGTAATAGGTGCCAGGGCATTCTACCAAATAATTTTAAAACTTAGACACTGTCTTGTTGGCCTAACGTTATATCCTAATTTGACTTTGGTGCAGCTCATGTTGTTCTTCACATTACAGTCTCGTGAAAACACACAATATATGAAATAAAATCAGAGTGTATTTGTCACATGCACAAACATAGAAACTGTCAACTGTACAGTGAAATAGTTATTTGCATAGTGGAGTCTTTTGTTTAGACATGTAGCTAGCTAAATAATAAACCATAATACCAACTCATAACGTTACTACCATGCATGAATCTGCAGGTAGCTAAAGCTAACCAACTAGGTTCAATGTTAGCTAGCTAGCTAACATTAGGCTACAACTAGCAATGCAAATGGCTTGCTTAGATACAAATAATATTACAATACAGATCATACATGTAACGCTAGCTAGCCAGCCAGGTAACTTTAGCTAGCTAGCTAACAGTACGCTTTGACTTGCAATGAAAAAGTCTGACAAAACTAGAAATATATAATATCTGAAAATGTAGCTAACTAGACTTTCTTACCCATATACATGGGTGAACGCTTCTCCTCCCCTGTCAAGGATGCCATGGTTGCCCTTTGTTTGAAGATGTAATCTGGAGACAGGTATTTTATACAACAGCCATCGGTGTTCTCTTGTTGACTCCCTCTGCATATTTGCAATGAAATTGCCAGAATTCTCTTTAGCTATGATATGCTGCTTCCACTGGGCATTCCACTGATTTCAAAACTTGATCAACACTCTGACAACAACACGGTTGATCACCATTTCAGAAGACTCTACAATGTATGGTTCAATTAAAATGTTAACTAAATTCAGGGATTTCCTTATCGTCTGACTCATTTTCAGAGTCAGCGTGGCACAATCGTCCTCCAGAAAGTGGAGAGCATTAGCAACACTTTTGAAGTACTTTGTGATATCTTATTAAAAAAAACTGCATTAGAAAGGATTACTTACACATACTGAGCAACTCATGTTATAGACAGAAGCATCATACATTGCAGACCAATCCAAACTCATCTCTCAGCATGACCAGCCCATCCATTATCTCAGCCAATCGTGGCTAGCGGGAAGGTTCCTGTCTTTTCACATGGCTAAACCAACTAGGCTCATACTTATTTTTTTTTACTCATATTTACAGATGGCATACAAGTTTGTTACGAAGGCACATTAAAGTTCATGTTCCAGAAGACATTTCTGCCAAAAGAAACATTTTGATGAAAAATAAATGTTTACATTCAAATACCTCTCCTGTGAAGTAGTGACATGTGACATAGGCCTAGTTTCCTGAAATGAGTCACTTGTTTATTGAGTGATATTTTATCACTTTCACAGGCTACATACAAAACCTGGTGGATGTGTTGTTCAACAGCATTGTGGGAACACCCTACCATATCAGGAGGTGTTACAGAAGGCTGAGGCACTGGCCAGACACCAGCCCTGCTTCAGAGTAATGGAGGACACTTGAATCAGGTTGGTCACATTTGATCAGGTTAATGGTTAAAATACTATCTGTCCTGGAAGTCACCTAACCATTGTTAATAATGTAATCAGTGTTGTGTCTCCTGTATGTTGTATGGGAGGTGCCTCTTTCCACTGAGCCAATGGACTACTCCGTGGCGCGAGTAAGCAATGCCAACCAGTCAGTGACATGGTGGCACGTGTCCCTTGTGAATCAGGATCTCTGATCCATCGTCCATCAGACGTTGGAAAATACCTCACAAGAGACAAACGGTGATGACTAATAAGACAGTTAATCACAAGCGTTTAGTAATATCACCCTTTCAATAAGTGTCACGCTTCCACATTTTTCTACAGATGGAGGACAGAAGAGATGCTTTTGAAATGGATACCCTGACTGAAAAACAGGATGATACTGGATGTCTGACTTGGGTGAGACCTTTCACCCATCATTAAAATTATACAACACACATTTTTATCATATTTCTATTATTAAATATAAGGGCAAACACCGCGGGACTGGGGGACCATGTATATTCTTTACACGTCAGGGAACTCCTGTCTTATTTTTTTTATTTCACCTTTATTTAACCAGGTAGGCCAGTTGAGAACAAGTTCTCATTTACAACTGCGACCTGGCCAAGATAAAGCAAAGCAGTGCGACAAAAACAACAACACAGAGTTACACATAAACAAACGTACAGTCAATAACACAATAGAACATATTTTGAAAAATCTATGTACAGTGTGTGCAAATGTAGAAGAGTAGGGAGGTAGGCAATATATAGGCCATAGAGCCGAAATAATTACAATTTAGCATTAACACTGGAGAGATAGATGAGCAGATGATGATGTGCAAGTAGAGATACTGGGGTACAAAAGAGCAAGAGGGTAAGTAATAATATGAGGATAGTCAGGTGTGCTTTACAGATTGGCTGTGTACAGGTACAGTGATCGGTAAGCTGCTCTGACAGCTGATGCTTAAAGTTAGACAGAGAGATATAAGACTCCAGCTTCATTGATTTTGGCAATTCGTTCCAGTCATTGGCAGCAGAGAACTGGAAGGAAAGGCGGCCAAAGGTAATGTTGGCTTTGGGGTTGACCAGTGAAATATACCTGCTGGAGCTACGGGTGGGTGTTGCTATAGTGACCAGTGAGCTGAGATAAGGCGGGGCTTTACCTAGCAAAGACTTATAGATGACCTGGAGCCAGTGGGTTTGACGACGAATATGTAGTGAGGGCCAGCCAACGAGAGTATACAGTGGTGGGTAGTATATGGGGCTTTGGTGACAAAACGGGTGGCACTGTGACAGACTACATCCAGTTTGCTGAGTAGAGTGTTGGGGGCTATTTTGTAGTAATCAGTTTTATGGTGGTATGTTTGGCAGCATGAGTGAACGAGGCTTTGAAATAGGAAGCCGATTATAGATTTAATTTTGGATTGGAGATGCTTAATGTGAGTCTGGAAGGAGAGTTTACAGTCTAACCAGACACCTAGGTATTTGTAGTTGTTCACATATTCTAAGTCAGAACTGTCCAGAGTATTGATGCTAGTCGGGCAGGAGGGTGCGGGCAGCTATCTGTTGAAGAGCATGCATTTAGTTTTACTAGCATTTAAAAGCAGTTGGAGGCCACAGAAGGAGTGTTGTATGGCGTTGACGATCGTTTGGAGGTTTGTTAGCACAGTGTCCAAAGAAGGGCCAGATGTATACAGAATGGCGTTGTCTGTGTAGAGGTGGATCAGAGAATCACCAGCAGCAAGAGTGACTTCATTGATATATACAGAGAAAAGTCGGCCCGAGAATTGAACCCTGTGGCTCCCCCCCATAGAGAGTGCCAGAGGTCCGGACAACAGGCCCTCCAATTTGACACACTGAACTCTATCTGAGAAGTAGTTGGTAAACCAGACGAGGTAGTCATTTGAGAAGCCAAGGCAGTTGAGTCTGCCGATAAGAATGCGGTGATTGACAGAGTCGAAAGCCTTGGCAGGTCGATGAAGATGGCTGCACAGTACTTTCTTTTATCGATGGCGGTTATGATATCGTTTAGGACCTTGAGCGTGGCTGAGGTGCACCCATGACCAGCTCAGAAACCAGATTGCATAGTGGAGAAGGTACGATGGGATTCGAAATGGTCTGTGATATATTTGTTATCATGGCTTTCGAAGATTTTAGAAAGGCAGGGCAGGATGGATATAGGCCTATAACAGTTTTGGTCTAGAGTGTCTCCCTCTTTGAAGAGGGGGATGACCGCGGCAGCATTCCAAACTTTGGGGATCTCAGACAATACGAAAGAGAGGTTGAATAGGCTAGTAATAGGGGTTGCAACAATTTCGGCAGATAATATTAGAAAGAGAGGGTCCAGATTGTCTAGACCAGCTGTTCTGTAGGGATCCAGATTTTGCAGCTCTTTCAGAAAATCAGCTGTCTGGATTTAGGTGAAGGAGAAGCAGGGGAGGGCTTGGGTAAGTTGCTGCAGGGGGTGCTGAGATTTTGTGTTTCCTATCCTCAGTGCAGTGGCAGCTGGGAGGAGGTGCTCTTATTCTCCATGGACTTTACAGTGTCCCAAAATCTTTTGGTATTAGTGCTACAGGAAGCACATTTCTTTTTGAAAAAGCTAGCCTTAGCTTTCCTAACTGACTGGGTTGGTTCCTGACTTCCCTGAAAAGTTGCATATCGCGGGGGCTATTCGATGCAAATGCAGAACGCCACAGGATGTTTTTGTGCTAGTCAAGGGCAGTCAAATCTGGGGTGAAACTTGAGCTATATCTGTACTTACTTCTACATTCTTTGAATGGGGCATGCTTATTTAAGATGGTGAGGAAAGCACTTTTGAAGAGCAACCAGGCATCCTCTACTGATGGGATGAGGTCAATATCCTTCCAGGATAACAGGTCCAGGTCGATTAGAAAGGCCTGCTCGCTGAAGTGTTTTAGGGAGCGTTTGTCAGTGATGAAGGGTGGTCATTTGACCGCAGACCCATTATGCACGCAGGCAATGAGTCAGTGATCGCTGAGATCCTGGTTGAAGACAGCAGAGGTGTAATTAGAGGGCAAGTTGGTCAGGATGATATCTATGAGGGTGCACATGGTTACGGATTTAGGGTTGTACCTGGTAGGTTCCTTGATAATTTGTGTGAGATTGAGGGCATATATGGGACACCATACATGAAGGTATAATATTTGCACGTGGCGATATTAGCAGAACACTACTTTTACAGTATTATGGGAAGTATGGTTTATTCTAAATGGAACGGTTACATTTGAAAGTTATCAAAACACTTTGTTTAGAGTGTCTACATAAGTTCAGCAAATGCACCATTCTCACATAACCCGGTGGCTACTAACCGATGCAAAGCTACTCCCAGAAAAGATGTAAACAGTGAACATAAGAGAGAGACGAGACGAGACAAAACTAGCCAGTTATAGAATATTGTGCTGTAGGATAGATAGGACATTCAACTCGCAATTGATACCATTTGCTTGAGTTGTCAACTAACATGAATTCAACGTGAAGTCAAGAAAACTTTTCACCATGTCATTGGATTTAGGTTAAAAGTTGGGTGAAGGAAAGACGAAATTCCCTTACATTGATTCCTTTTTTTCAAATCCTCTCAGTTTTCCACGTTGATTCAACGTCATCACATAACATTTTTGGTTGAAATGATCTGGAAACAATGTTGATTCAACCAGTTTTTGCCCAGTGGGTTTGCTTACCTCACTGTACTCACTACTGCCCTTGTTTGTTGTGATAGAATGGAAAAGACACACCCAAGAAACACTCACATCAAACCACACTCCCAAGACAACTCTTGTTTGGCTTCAGTCATGGCCACTAGCATTTTTTTTTTATGACCAAGCTTCAAAACGAGGCCAATTCAGAATTCAGGATGTTCGGGATTGTCTTTAAAGGAATAATGTTAAAATACAGCGCTTAATGCAAATGTAAGGCCATCAGTCATTCATCATTCTGTAATGGACATTGTGCACAACCATTTTCTATTTGTACGTTTAAGAGGGGATTTATCTACTGTATAAGGCTTCATGACGTACACTCAGTGATCCAGAAGGTCCCACAGCCCTGCAACAGTTGTTTCAGATACTCCCCCCCCCCCCACCCCCCCCCCCAGGACCTCCTCTCCCAGAAAGGAGTAGGGAAGATAAAGCATGTCATCATTCTATTAATGACGTACCGTTTTTGTAATGGGACTTGCAGCAGTTGGCAGAAGTACAGGCAGCTTCTTCAATATCCTGGACATTATTTGTTCGTTTAGTTAAATTACGTTTCTAATTCCCTCATAATTACTTGTAATGAGGCTGTCTCTATCATTTTGATGCAGCTTCATCTTAATAGCGAATGTCATCCTTTTTTAGGGATAATTACCTCCCATAAGGCCAGGGAGTACGGCTGGGGTTTGTTGTGCGCTGCACACACGGCAAATTGGTTTGTTTCCTGACATCTTGTCTTCCCGCAAATTGGTAAATTAAGTTTCTCGGCTGGGGCATTATAACTGTTAAATTTGCTTTCCCGGCTCCCTTAAATGATTGGGTAGGCTGACAGCCTGTCGTTTTTCTGTGCTTGATTTTTTTGCCTGTAGGTAAATCTTACCATGATGCTATGAGATTTTATACCAGTTGAGAGTGTACACATTGTGTAGAATAGCATGAGATTAGCTATAAAATTGCAATTTTTTTCTCAGCGTCATGGTAATATGTGTGGCATTGCAGGAAATTAGCTGTCCCCCCAAAATCCATGACAGAATATTGGGGGGGGGGGGGGGGGGGGGGGGGGGGGGGCTTAAACTCAGACCTTGTAGGGGTAGGGATGTCGTTGTACAATTGTACAATTTAAATCTCCTATACTTTGCATAGCAGAATATAAATAAAGAAGAGATCATGGATTATATAAGAGATAATCGATATCATTGTTTGTTACTTTCAAAATCCAGTATATTTATTATCCCTAGGGCTTACTACATCACACATTTTGCAATGAGGCTGAGATAATTTTGCATTATTAAAGCTAATTTCCTGCTATTCTACACATTTTGCCATGAGGCTGGAAGAAAATATTGCAGTTTTACAGATTTTTTTGCCATGCTTATGACATGTTCATATGCTGACTGGGGAGAGGTACTTGATAATCCAACCACAGCTGTGGCCACTGCTGCTGAGAGGTTTCATTTCTGAAGTGTCACAGACAGTTTGGCTCTACATGAGCCTGTTACACACCGATTAAAAAATGGGAAAGAGTGCTCCCGCGGTGGTCATGTACATTTACCCAAACCACAAAAGGGTCTAACGTTAACACCATGCTGCTGACATTACCTTCAGACGAGGTCCTGGCACTGTCTGATACTGTAACTGTCTGTATCAGACAGGAAGATACTCATATATTTCATATCGGAGAACACCTATCACTCCTGTCCTGTCCTGTTTAGTTAGTGGATACTGCTATTACTGGGAAATATATACGACATTTGTCACGGTTTTCTTTATGTGATGGAGAGTCGGACCAAAATGCGGCATGGTAAGTGTCCATGGTAAATCTTTAATAAAGAAAGTACTGACACTGCATACAAAACAATAAACAAATGACGACCGTGAAGCTACAAATTAGACCTGTGCTGACACAAGCCACTGACATAGACAATCACCCACAAACAAACAGTGCAACCCAGGCTACCTAAGTATGATTCTCAATCAGAGACATCTAATGACACCTGCCTCTGATTGAGAACCATACTAGGCCAAAACATAGAAATAGACAAACTAGACATGTAACATAGAATGCCCACCCAGCTCACACCCTGACCAACCAAAACATAGAAACATACAAAGCAAACTATGGTCAGGGTGTGACAACATTATACAGTATGTTTCACATGTATGTGGTGGGCTATGTTAGGGTCTGATTAGCTTTATGTTAAAATTACTGAATCGTCAAAATAATTGAATGGCCATATCAAGGTATAGCAAAGTCATTTTTAAAATATTTTCTTTCCTCAGAAGGATCAAATATGTACTGCACATACTTCAACTCTTTCCCCATTGAAGAAAAAGACGTTCCTAATTTCAGTGTTATTGTTTGAGAGTTCTTGAACCGTGAAGTGCTCCTTGTTTCTGCTTGGCTGTTATCTGTTTGTTATAAGATTTGATAGGAGTCTTTTTAATACAGCGAGTGGGGTGCTCTTTGTAACACCTAAGTGGTCTCTTTTAACTCCAGGGGTGTAGTGCACAGAAAGATTATCTGTCACTGCTGGCTGAGACTAACTGCTGACCATACACCCTGCAGCACTGGGGAAAACAATGAGAGTAGCACACAAGCAACTGACAGCTAATAAGAGATCAGTCCCCTAGAAGGGAATACTTTGTATTTGAGGGGTGAGAAAAAAGAAAGCATAGGGACATTTAAATCCGTGTGAAGTGTCAGTCAAAGCAACAACCCACATGCGATTTCCAGTCTCTAGATTTGTGGGCATAACAGTGTTATTGTCAGATATCTACCTTGTTTAAAAACAAATGGTTATATTTGCATTTGAAGTAACATAATCCAGGACGATCATCATTTGTATGCTGTTTACAAGAACTGAAGCAAATATGAATTTATTTACGTGCCACCATTTTGACGAGAATATACAGTAGCAATTGAAGAGTTGACAACTGACAGAGATAAACTGCTCTTCCTCTGCCTCATCCCTCTAAGGAAAGGCTCTTTGAAACCATCCCCAGTTCAGCAACACATATCATAAAATACCTGCATGACTGCCAATTTGTGTGTGTGTGTGCCTGCATGTGTGTGTCTGTGCGTACATGCACATTTAGCCGAGTGAGTTCGTGTGTATATGGGAACCCAGGATCTCTTTGAAAACACATTTGTAACCATTAGTTGAGTGTAAGATTTCATGTGCACAATGCATCCTCCCTACTGGTGTCAGAGTTTCTGTGTAGCTCCTCTGGCTGGTCTGGAGGGACGGGCATAAGAGGGGGGACTGGAGCCTGGGTGTCCCACGGACGATGCATCACGGCAAGCAAAGTGTAACCTGAGCTTCCCCTCTGGCCCTGATGCGGCCTGCCACAGCGCACTCCCGTTCGGCCTCCATCACACCCTGGGGATGCTTTTAAAGAGATTTGGTCAGCGAGAAAACAGCTCTTCAAAAGAATCGTTGTTACATTAGAAAGTAATTAGTAGGGCCCAAGGCCAAGGATTCTCCTGACAAATGTTGCACCCCAAACAATCAGTCTTAGAACTGGGCGGCCATGCTCTACACAGGAGTCTATAGGTATTTTGGCAGAGGGCATTCCCATGGTTTTCAGGGTGATAGTTCCCTTGGGGTCATCAGGGAAGTTCACAGGACAGTCAAAATAATGAGTATTGGTTCACAGGGGAGAGGTTAGCAAGGTGTTTCATGCAAGGTGTGCGTGTGTCTGTGTGTGTGTGTGTGTGTGTGTGTGTGTGTGTGTGTGTGTGTGTGTGTGTGTGTGTGTGTGTGTGTGTGTGTGTGTGTGTGTGTGTGTATATATGTGTGTGTGTGTGTGTGTGTGTGTGTGTATGTGTGTATGTGTATGTGTGTTTGTATGTGTGTGTGTGTGTGTGTGTGTGTGTGTGTGTGTGTGTGTGTGTGTGTGTGTGTATGTGTGTGTGTGTGTGCACGCATGTGTCTGTGTAAGTGTGTGTGTTTGTCAGAATGGACCATTTCTTGGCTCCATGTTTAAAATCTTACTCAAATAGTGGGACTTCTAAAGATGAATTTTACATTACTGAACCATTTTATCACAAGCTCAAAAATTCCAGAGAGAATTGCATTCATACTTTGGCATTAAAAGTCACAGCTCAAAACACAGCAGATTTCGGTCACATTGCAAGTGTTACTGACAGTTATTGCAGCTCATTTTCCTTTCTTAAGATCTCAGGTAAACCTTTTCTGTTGGCTTGCCACCTGTTCTATGTAGCCTGCAGGAGCTACCGACAACCTTGCCTCTCACCGCGAGAAAATACGGAGGTGATTGGGGATGGGGTCTGTGGGTAAAGTCACTTGCTGCAGGGTAGGACTCGACACCAGCCCCCTCACAGCATCCCAGGTCTCTGTGCCGCTACAGCCTCCAGCACATCAGATAATCACGAGGAAACCATGAACAAGGTCTAGCAAAGCTACCGGTTCCAAGTGGAAAAAGCATCTACAACACCATTCTCCATGCACTGTAATTCACAACTTGATAAGAGCTACTGATAAGAGCTAGGTAAATGAGTAATCGGTTTGGAGAAGGGAATTGTAAATATAAATGACACTTGTTTTAGATCTATTTTACCTTATAATCGCTGGAGAGAAATGTGAAACCAGTCATATGGCAGCAAACTGAAGCATATCAACATTCCCACAGTAAAGTTTATGAAATATTGTGCGATTATGCAGAATTTAAATTGTACTGCCTTTTAACTTACAGGGATGGGTACTTTGAATGTCTTATTTATAGGCTACCCTGATTTTCTCTGGTTATTGCTGAGGATCCTTAGTAATAGTGGATAATGTGAAAAAAAAATACATCTAGGCTAATTAAATCATTATGGAGCTGAGCACAGACCAAGTTGTAACAGTTTCAACACATGGCACAATACCTGGCCATGTCATCACATAGTTCCATGGTTAGTGCAGGCTATAGAAGAAGGGCATAGCCTACCATTGTACACTATTCTCCCTATTATAATTCTATGTACATTAATCTTCCAACAGTACCATGGGCTGAAAAACTGAAATGTGGCAATTTTCAGAATGAATCAAAAAATACAGCTCTTTTTTTTCATGCGTGAAGGCTCTCCAAACCATTTTTTTTATGATTCATAAATACTTTACCAAACCTAAATAATCTACAAGATCAGAGTATTTTTAGATCTACCAATTGGTGCTGAAACAGAGACTAATATGCATATATTTAAAAGGACTTTCTTTCATTGATCACTAATATTCTGAACCCATTCTCTTAATATATTCTATTTCTGTTGACAAAATTAAAATTAGAATTTACACCGTATTTAAAGGGATAGCTTAAGATAAAATGTACTGAAAACGCCACAAGAAAGTCTGTTGGCCAGCAAGTGGGAGGGTTTTCAGCAGTTGAAAGAAATGTATTCAGTGTGCCCAAGGTCGCCACAACTGCAGAGCACGTAATGCGACTGAATAAGTTAAGTCTGAATAACAAATACTGAGAAGTGCGTAGGAAAAGAAGTGGTCTATCCATATCTATCCATGCAATTTGCAAAAGAGAGGTTTAACCTGCAAGGTCAAAGGTCAGGATCAAAGGGTATCCTCCATGGGACAGTTTTGAGACCCTTCAAGAAACACCGATCCAAGCTTTTGTAAAGGAATTTCCTAATTTCAATAAATTTCCAGTAAGGGAAAAAGAAACACGAGGTACAGTGGCAATATGGCTAGCCCAAAGGGGATGTTAGGTAGATTTGTGGATTGAAAGACTGATGGCAGCTAGTGGTTGGTTGCCAGTAGGCCGGTGGCCTTTCATTTGCTGAGGTCAGAACCTCAGAGAGATCACAGCTTCATGGGGCTTGGAGTGACCATTGGTGTTTGTCTGTTTAGCCCCTGGTGTGTAACCAGGTCTTGACCTTGCCTAAAGATTAGTATCAGTATCAGATTTAACTCTCCCACCCTTAGCTCTCTCTCTCTCTCTCTCTCTCTCTCTCTCTCTCTCTCGCTCTCTCTCTCTTTGTCCTGGTTTCTCACAAAGGCACGTTATGGTTGACTTCTCGATGTAACAAATCACTTGGACTGACATAAGTGGTAAGTCTGTTACCATTATTGTAATATCTGACTAAATACCTTGATCCTTTTTCATAGAATTTGAAATCCATTTGAATTCAACTTCAAAGCAAGTTGCAAACTGAAGCCACTGATTTGAAATACACAATCTGCAACTGTTAAGCGTCGAGTTCACAAACGAATGCGTTTCATAGATTCGTTTTTGCTGATGTAAGTTCTAAAGGATGTTGAAGAAATGAGCAAACAATCCTCCTAAAACAACTGTAGCACATCCTGTACCAGTGACAGTCTGTGCCGTTTAAGATGAGGGAGGACAATTATTTTTTTAATGAGCACGGCCTTATTTCTATTATAACATATTGGATGACTGT
The DNA here is from genome assembly GCF_013265735.2 of Oncorhynchus mykiss. Lineage (NCBI taxonomy): Eukaryota > Metazoa > Chordata > Actinopteri > Salmoniformes > Salmonidae > Oncorhynchus > Oncorhynchus mykiss. The sequence goes on along the minus strand of NC_048587.1, from coordinate 26,377,421 downwards.
CATTCATATTCCATTCACCCAGCTCAATGTAACGTCGATAGGTTGAGAATACTACGTGATACTTGAATGAGGTTGCTACAACCTAGCCTATGAATGAATGTTTACAAAAGTAGGCGCGCAGGTTGAGAGAAATTTGAGTAATCAAGATGACAAACATTGACACATTCAATACCACCTTGCACACTCTTGCCTGCATCTAGCTGATCTAGGGTGCAATCATTAGTCCAACAGTTCCCAAACAAGAATTTCTATTGGACAAATTCAGCTATGCTTATCCCCATTTCATTTAGTTTGCTTCTGTTTAAGAAACTTTTTCTAGGATGAATACACTTCTGATCACACGCAAACAATGTTCATGTTCATAGCAGCCACATACAATCAGCATGATCCCTTTGATCGTTTTATTCCCTCTAGCTTCTACCCGCTCTCCCCCTCTAACCTGTTCACTTGAGGACTTCAATGCACAACACATCAGCTTTCTGTGACCAGGTGAAAAAAAAACTATTTCCAAGCCCAACCTTCATATCATAACTGCTAACCACTATATACAGCCTACATCGTTGTCACCATATTAACATCATAGTCAACATAGCTACTAGAACTAATGAGTCAGTAAACCCGCTACAATCATGCAGTACAGTGTACAGTCAGCAGCAAGCAGTTTAGCAGTTCCACCGGCGAGACCTGGTGGCAAAAAATGTAAGACCAAAAGCTTACATTGACTTCAAAGAGTTTCAGTGTTTGACAGCCATAGCCAGCTAGCCAGCATATAATCCCTGTCTGTTTGAGCTGGGTGTTTGAGTAGGCTAAACTAGCTAGCTGCATTCGCATCTTCATTTTAATAAATACATTTGTTCAAAACTGTTGTCTTTCTCTCTGAGTCAACTACTCACCACATTTAATGCACGGTAGTGCTAGCTAGCTGTAGCTTTCAGTACTAGATTAATTATCTGATCCTTTGATGGGGTGGACATGTCAGGTCATGCTGCAAGAGCTCTTAAAGGTTGGAGGATGTCCTCCAGAAGTTGTCAAAATTACTGTTTAAGTTTATCGAAAGGGGTGAGAACCACAAGCCTCCTAGTTTTTTTTTATTGAAGTCAATGTACCCAGAGGAGGACAGAAACTAGCTGTCTTCTGGCTATGGCGCTACCCTACAGAGTGCTGTTGAGGCTACTGTAGACCTTTATTGCAAAACAGTGTGTTTTAATAAATAATTTTGTGACATGTGAATATATTTAGTATAGTTATATCTAAAAATAATAACTTTAATGTTTCATTATTTTTATGAAATTCACTGAGGAGGATGGTTCTTCCCTTCCTCCTCTGAGGAGCCTCTACTGTCCTGGCCAATTATTTTGTCATACAAGTTGAAATGTAATGACTCATGACTGTTTGTTGACGTCTTAATCTGCTAAATGATGGGACAAGTGTCAAACGTCTGTAAAATAAGTATTCTAAATACTTTTGAAATCCCAATCAGTTGATTAGTGGACTAGTTCTTTATGATGGGGGACCACAATCACCCGGGGATGAACAATGACAAAGCCCCATCATTCAAAGGGATCCATCGCGTCAATAGACATTCTTCATGGGAGTCATTGATGCCTTTGCTAACTGAGACTGATAGAAGTTTTGCATTGTAGGGATTATCCGTGGCAGGCTGTTGAGTGACGTCTCTCCCCTGTAAACTGTCATAGCCTGCCATGACTGGCTGGAGATGGCTATGGGGCAATATAGTCAAACATGCATCTCTACCCCCCACTTACTGAATCACCATGTCAGAAACTTTCAGGACCCCCTCTTTGTTCATTGCTCTCTGCCTGTGTGATACTCCCTGTGTTTCTTAGCAAGCCCATGGCTTAAAGGGAAAGGAAAGGAAGGGGAGTAGCAGTTTGTTCTTCTTGCAATTAGTATTTACGGTTAGCTAAGCAGAACTAATGTAGCAAATCATTGAGTCTCATGTTACCCAGCTTCTGTCCGAGTAGTGGACGGCAAGATTAAACTGTATTGAGATGACAAACCCTGTGTATCCATTACAAGCCTTTTATTATTAGCTGTGTTATTGGTAATTCCCTTTGAATGGCCACCACAAAAACAGTGCATTGCCTTTACAAAAAAAGATTGCAGTTTTGTAAGTGCAAGTAACTGCAGTCGACTGTGGTATTTTGAATGCACTAATAACTGCATAACACTCTGAATGCAATATTTTTATGTAAGGGGGGCTAAGGCTAACTTCAAAACAAGGGCACGGTAAGGGTGTGGATAATGCAGTAGTGATGCTGCAACTTTGAAAACAAGCCAAGGGAGACGTTTAGCTGATATGTATGACTTGTAGGACTAAGTGTTATTTGGCTGTGACACAAGACAACACCCTACTGTTTGGGTAGAGCAAAGGGTTTCCCATGGTGACCATTGCGACTGTCAATCACTGTCACCACTTCCCACCTTTTCAGACAAATGTGAGCCACCCTTCTCACTTTGACGCTCACCCACTCGCTCTTATTAAAAACATTTCCCTCTACCTCCTGAAGTACTTTATGTGCCTTTATGTCATCTAACCAGTGCATCTCTCACCGTATTCAGACCCTTTGCTATGAGACTCGAAATTGAGCTCAAGGTGTATCATGTTTCCATGGATCATCCTTGAGATATTTCTAAAACTTGGAGTCCACCTATTGTAAATTTAATTGATTGGACATGATTTGGAAAGGCACACACCTGTCTATATAAGGTTTTGAAGTTGACAGAGCACGTCAGAGCAAAAACCAAGCCATGAGGTTGAAGCAATTGTCCGTAGCGCCCCGAGACAGGATTGTGTCGAGGCACAGATCTGGGGAAGTGTACCAAAACATTTCTGCAGCATTGAAGGTCCCCAAGAACTGCCATCAAGGACCACTACAACAGGTGGTGTCAGAGGAAGGCCCTACAAATTGTCAAAGACCCCAACCACCCCAGTCATAGACTATTCTCTCTACTACCGCATGGAAAGCGGTTACCGGAGTGCCAAGTCTAGGACAAAAAGGCTTCTCAGCAGTCTTTACCCCCAAGCCATAAGACTCCTGAACATGTAATTAAATGGCTACCCCGGACTATTTACATTGTGAGCCCCTCCCCCCAAGCCCTTTTTTTTTACGCTGCTTCTACTCTCTGTTTATCATATATGCATAGTCACATGCATAGTCACAATTGGGCCGACCAACCAGTGCTCCCGCACAGTGGCTAACCGGGCTATCTGCGTTGTGTCCCACCCACCACCCGCCAACCCCTCTTTTACACTACTAATACTCTCTGTTCATCATATATGCATAGTCACTTTAACCATATCTACATGTACATACTACCTCAATCAGCCTGACTCACCGGTGTCTGTATGTAGCCTTGCTACTTTTATAGCCTCGCTACTGTATATAGCCTGTCGTTTTTACTGTTGTTTTATTTCTTTACCTACCTATTGTTCACCTTCACCTTATTTTGTACTTTTGGTTAGAGCCTGTAAGTAAGCATTTCACTGTCTCATAACCCCGTACACCCATCCTACACCTGTTGTACTCAGCGCACGTGACAAATAAACTTTGATTTGATTTGAAGGTCCCCAAGAACACAGTGGCCTCCATCATTCTTAAATGGAAGAAGCTCGGAACCACCAATACTCTTCCTAGAGCTGGCCGTCCGGCCAAACTGAGCAATCGGGGTAGAAAGGCTTTGGTCAGGGAGGTGACCAAGAACCCGATGGTCACTAACAGAGCTCCAGAGTTCCTCTGTGGAGATGTGAAAACCTTCCAGAAGGACAACCATCTCTGCAGCACTCCACCAATCAGGCCTTTATTTTAGAGTGGGCAGACGGAAGCCACTCCCCAGTAAAAGGCACATGACAATCCACTTGGAGTTTGGCAAAAGGCACCTAAAGGACTCTCAGACCATGTGAAATTCTCTGGTCTGATTTTTCTTATTTTACAACACATTTCCTGCAATTCTACACATTTTGCCCTAAGGTGGAGAGAAATGTTTGCAGTTTTTAATATATCTTAGTGAGACTGACTAACAAAATCAAATGCCCCCCCCCCCCCCCCAGCCTATAATTCAACCTTGATAACAAGTTTAGATAACTGACTGCTAAACTAACTTAGCAATCTAAAAATGTTTTGCTGACATGGGCTAATTGACTGACATAGCAAGAGAAAAAATGCTTATGCACAACCAAATTTTGAAATTGCAGCTTGTGTATTCTACTATTCTAACTTGCAAGTTGAGACCCGAACCGAGTTCTCCTAAAAATGTATGTTTAATTGTTTGTAAATTGATCCGAGGGCCTTCAAAAGTCGCCCTTTAAGACAAAACACATATTCCATCACAGCCATTGTGGTAGAATGCGTGCCAATGGCACAATTTCCATTTCTTTTTTTTCTTCTTTCTCCCCAATTTCGTGGTATCCAATTGTTAGTAATTACTATCTTGTCTCATCGCTACCACTCCCGTACGGGCTCGGGAGAGACGAAGGTCGAAAGCCATGCGTCCTCCGAAACACAACCCAACCAAGCCGCACTGCTTCTTAACACAGCGCGCCTCCAACTCGGAAGCCAGCCGCACCAATGTGTAGAAGGAAACACTGTGCACCTGGCTACCTTGGTTAGCACACACTGCACCCAGCCCACCACAGGAGTCACTGGTGCACGATGAGACAAGGATATCCCTACCTGCCAAACCCTCCCTAACCAGGACAACGCTAGGCCAATTGTGCATCGCCCCACCGACCTCCCGGTTGCGGCCAGCGCGAACCCAGAGTCTCTGGTGGCATAGCTAGCGCTGTGATGCAGTGCCCTAGACCACTGCGCCCCCTGGGAGGCCCCGCATTGTCTACCATTTCAATTAGGACTGCTCTCCATGGATGGGCTATTTATAATAAAATACTTGTATTCCTTGACCTTATATAAGGTATTGACAATATCCAGACTGAGAAGTCCTGCTTACTAGATACCCTCCTCCTCTCAGTCCCTGTTTTTATCCCAAACGAATCATTAGTAGATCTGTAGTGTTGCCTTATCAGTTACAAGCAGGTACAAGTGGAACAAATTCTCATGATTGATCTACTTAACACGGCCACAATAAGCAGGTCACTGTAGTCACAAACGTCGGGGAAGACACTGTTCATAATCAATAGCCCTTCCTGCCACTGGCTCCACTGCCGGGACTGAATGGGAGTCTTAATCTTAGTGTGTATGCGCAAGCATGCATGGTCGGTGCTTGTGTCCATGTGTGAATGTGTGTGTGTGTGTGCAAGCGATTATATAAAGTTCAATGACACATGAAACTCAGAGGCCCACACATCCGCATACATGGACACGTATAGCACGGCGGTCCTTCATAATGTTTAATTGTGTATCAAAATCATGTCAAATGCTTTCAAACGGTCATAGACTTTCTTGCGCACCATATCCCGACACCAACATACAAGGAACCAATATGAGCATTTGAGAAAGGCTGGGCTGTTGTTTATGATGGATATGTACTATAGAGTGCGGAGCACTGTCAAGGAAGGTGTTTGAATCCATCTGCCCCATTGTGTGCATGCATGCAACAAAGAGGGAGACACCTGTGATTTTCCACGTTCCTGTCTGATAGTGACAGGGTCACCGGTACAGGGGAGCCATAAGGCAGTTGTCAGGAATCAGTGACCAAGTGCCGTTCAACTATAAAAGCACTCCAGGTATGCTTGTGGAAAATGACTGATAACATTGTTAGGGAAAGTTTCGCTCAACGCCTGTGTCTGGATACACCTGTGACTGGATACACCTGTGACTGGATACACCTGTGACTGGATACACCTGTGACTGGGGAAAACTGTGACTGGGGAAAACTGGAAACTTGTGCTGCTGCCTAGAACATTTACACCGTTAAAATGAAGTGTTTTGTAACACTAAAACTAGTGGCAACTAAGCTGCCACTGACGTGGATACAAAACCGTAACTTTGCTGTAGTTTTGAAACAAATGGGTGTACGGGGTTATGAGACATATTTAAGGTGTACTGAAACATTAAAACCCTAAGCTGTTCTGAAACATAACATGGTGTGTTGTAAAACCACTTAATCACGAGTAGTGCTACTCCTTCCCAGGGACTGGGAGCACTAACCCGGGAGAGGCTGAAAACATTATTATGGTGTTTCGAGTCCTGTTTAGTGCAGAATTAGATCTCTTCTTCTGGAGTTTCCAAATTCTGTAAATGGTAATCCCTCCTCTTTTTGTATAGTCCCTGCTCTTATATGGTGTGCTGATAAAGTCCTAATTGGTCATTCTAAAAGGTCAAATGCAGGCTATGGGTAGCATGCTCAAACAAAGAATTTGAGAAAATGCAGTTTTGTGAAAACATAGGTAAATAAGTTTGTCCAGGATAATTCATGAGTACAAAATTACTTATGTAAGACATGATTGAAGCTTCAAATACACATTTTTTTTTTTTACAAATTATCAAATGACAACAAAACATGAACAGGTATTTCACATTTTTTGTATTGATAAAGTAAAACAGTTCAACGATCTGTAAGGTATTTAACATATTCATATTCTTCAAAATCAAAAGAAATATGGCATTTTATTTCACATTATGTCACGTCCTGACCATAGAAAACTTTTATTTTCTATGGTAGAGTAGGTCAGGGTGTGACTGGGGGGTTATTCTAGTTTATATTTTCTATGTGGGGTTCTAGGTTCATTTTCTATGTTGGTGATTTGTATGATTCCCAATTAGAGGCATCTGGTTATCGTTGTCTCTAATTGGGGATCATACTTAAGTAGATTTTTTTGCATCTGTGGGTTATGGGATATTGATTATGTTTAGTTGCCTGTTCGCACTGCATTGTCATCACAGTTCGTTTATTCTTTATTTGTTTTGTATTTGCTTAATAAGTTCCACTTTATTCATTAAAAGTATGTGGAACTCAAAGTACGCTGCGCCTTGGTCCGACCATCATTATTACGAACATCATGACACAATAATCTAAACAAATACAGGCAATGACTGCTAATGTTAGCAGTAGCATTCATACAAAACTTGGATCCACCAGTCATCCATTATGCTAATGTCTCTGACCCATATACAGATGATGCAACATGGATTTTTTATTTTTTTATTTTTTACCTTTAACTAGTTGTTCAGATGGATTGAATCACAGTATAGTTAAGTTAGATGATGTGATTGACAGTTGGGTTGGCATTAATCTGCTATCCTTGTCTTGATTGGCTTAGGTTAGAATTGGCCAGCCCAACATTGTACTAAATTAGCCTAACATGTTCTGTTTAAAGGGCGAATTGGCTCTGGAAGCCTAAACAGCCAAATAGGCCACCTAAATGTGAATCGATTCTCAGTTGCGGTACAGTTGCAGAAACATAAATCCCTCTACTCTCATATCACATCAAAATACTTTTACAAATGCAAAATACACACTTACAGTACAGAGTTTTAATTGGTTTTAACACAGTTTCAGCTAAAAGTATTTCTGTGACGACACGTTTGTGGCTTCTGTTTTCCATTTATACACAGGTGTTCGGAGACACAGATAATTAGCACAGGTAGTCCACTCCGTTTTCTACCTGTTTTCTAAACAAGAGCAGTAACATGGAAATATGACCGTGTGGGGACCCTGTGAACGCTGTGTATCAATTTGACCTTTTGTATATAAAAAATTATTTCTCACCGTTATGAATTCCAAAACCATACCGCAAGCGATGCGCGTTAATGTTCAGAATGAGTGTTGCGGCTCTTAACAAAACTCCCCCTGCAGAAGACTCCTTCGTCCAATGACTTATGTGTAACGTAATGGAACCGTGAGACATGAACAAGAGCTAGCCTGTGTGTAATGTATGTACAGTACCAGTCAAAAGTTTGGACACCTACTCATTCCAGGGTTTTTCTTTATTTTTGCTATTTTCTACACTGTAGAAAATAGTGAAGACATCAAAACTATGAAATAACTCATATGGAATCATGTAGTAACCAAAAAAGTGTTCTAAAAATCTAAATATATTATAGATTATTCAAACTAGCCACCCTTTGCCTTGGTGGCAGCTTTGCACACTTGGAATTCTGTCAACCAGATTCACCTGGAATGCTTTTCCAACAGTCTTGAAGGAATTCCCACATATGCGGAGCACTTGTTGGCTGCTTCTCGTTCACTCTGTGGTCCAACTCATCACAAACCATCTCAATTTGGTTGAGGTCGGGTGATTGTGGAGGCCAGGTCATCCGACGCAGCATTCCATCACTCTCCTTCTTGGTCAAATAACCCTTACACAGCCTGAAGGTGTGTTAGGTCATTGTCCTGTTGAAAAACAAATGATAGTTCCACTAAGCGTAAACCAGATGGGATGGCGTATCGCTGAGGAATGCTGTGGTAGCCATGCTGGTTAAGTGTGCCTTGAATTCTAAATAAATCACACAGTGTCACCAGCAAAGCAACCCCACACCATCACACCTCCTGCTTCATGCTTCACGGTGGGAACCACGCATGCAGAGATCATTCGTTCACCTACTCTGCATCTCACAAAGGCACGGCGGTTGGAACCAAAAACCGCAAATTTGGACTCATCAGACCAAAGGATAGGTTTCCACCGGTCTAATGTCCATTGCTTGTGTTTCTTGGTATTATTGTCTTTGCAGGAATTCGACCATGAAGGCCTCATTCACACAGACTCCTCTGAACAGTTGATATTGAGATGTGTCTGTTACTTGAACTCTGAAGCATTTATTTGGGCTGCAATCTGAGGTAAAGTTAACTCACCTCAGAGTTAAATTAACTTATCCTCAGCAGCAGAGGTACATCTGGGTCTTCCTTTCCTGTAAGCCAGAGATGGCTAAATTGGCAGTGGCTATAGCATGTAGGGCAAGCATCAAACAATGAATGAAGCTCGTAAAGCTGGTAGGCAAACAAACTAGTAGTATAATTTTTTTTTTTTAAAAGGACTTCATTTGCATAAAAACAAGTGCACGAAAGATGCAAACAATGACATGTCAATTAACAACTACTTGTAGCATCAAGAAAACTGATCAGTTCATTAAAATGTCTGTTTGACCTGGACTATAAGCATTCATCAACCATTAGCAGCTGAAATGCAACACTAAACAAATGTTCTTGTTGAGTGAGTACCTTTTCTGTTTCCTTCTTCAATGTAATGACATTTTGTACTCACGTCGTCAATGACACATACTTTCTTGGATTGTTTTGGACAATTTCACCTGAGCATTTGGTGTGCTCTTTCCTGTCTGAGTTAGTGAAGGACCTGCTTTTGCTTCTTCTTTAAAGTTTTATGGCAGACTACACCTATTGGTGTGCTGCCATCACCTACTGTACAGGGTCTTCTGTTTTGATATGAATTAGGTCTGCAAACAAATGCTATAGGTGCATGTAGCCACCTACTGTTTTGGCTGTATACTGTATCAGCTCAACTAATTAAAGAAAGAAAACTAAACAAAATAAGCAAAACTCAATGTACTCCTTTACTCAGATTAAACTGCTAACGACCATTCCTAAAGACTCTGGGCCCTAAGAAGGCTGAGCATCTTCGGACAGCATTATTTGCAATGTTTCAGCAGTGAAGTCCTAGAAACCCAAAAAGATACCTTCATGTCCAGTTTCTTGGACTTTTTGTTCGTTTGTGCAGTACAATTAATCACATGTGCAATAAACACCATAAAATACACCTTCTTCACAATCAGCATATCAGTTTCCCTCAACTGTTGAACAACACTCTGAATCTCCACAGTCTGCGGAGCATCCACCGCCATATCTTCAGCTCCATTCGCTCCTTCAATTATTTCACGTGCCTCCGTGTAGCAGACCTGCTGTATAGACCTGACCCACTTCACACACCTTTACCCTAACTGGGCACTCCGAGGAATTGGGAATGGGGTTGCCATCACAATAACAACATCTTACACCCTCAGATTCAACATTCCTTCGGCACACACTTGATACATGTCCATACCTTTTGCAATTCCGGCAAAACAATGGCTTGTGCACAAAAGCTCTCACCTCATCTCTAAAATATCCAATCTTGACATGTGAAGGCAGCTACTCTTCATCAAACATCAATAATACCGACAGGCTTTCTTCCATTCCCCCATCCACTACACGGTTTAGCCGCCATGCTCCAACTACTCCTGATATGCATCTCGTAAACCATGAGGCCTCCACATTCAACACGAGAGATGACACTTTTAAAAGGTGCTCTGCTACAAAAATCAAAACTCTCCACTTCATAAGCCGATAGTTTTGTCGATCTGTAATGCCTTTTCCTTCTGCTCTTTCAGCACACAAGAAATCAAAATAAAACCACTTCTGGTCACTCTGACCGACTCCACCTTTCCCAATGCATTCCTTACCATCCTTAATACTTCAAACGGATCTCCCAAAAAAGCATCATTGTTAGTGAACCTTACTCCAACCAAAAACCCATACTCATGATCAACTTGATCAACTAGCCCTTTATCGCTGTCCTCCATTTTTCAGCCAAACTGCAAGGATCTACTCCCTCCACCAATCTCACTCCCATTGGGCCATCATCCTTTACATCCTCAGAGCAAGTCCCAAACTCAGCAGTTCTCACCGCGGGGACTTCGTCCACGCTCCTGTCAGGTTCCATTTCCGAACTACTAGAGAATGTACCCCTCTTTTTACACTTGTCGCCAACCTTCCTTACCAAACCTCTTATTAAATGTTTTATTTTAACTAGGCAAGTCAGTTAAAACAAATTCTTATTTACAATGAGGACCTACCCCAGCCAAACCCAGATGATACTGGGCTAATTGTGAGCCACCCTATGGGAATCACAGCCAGTTGTGATACAGGCTGGAATCAACAAAAAAAAAAAATCAAACCAGGGTCTGTTATTACTCCTCTAGCACTGAGATGCAGTGCCATAGATCAGTGTGCCACTCGGGAGCCTCCCTCTACACTCAATTCATTCTCGACTGTCATCACTACACCTGCCACCGCAATTGATTCACCTTCACTGTTGTCATATTCAATTTCCTTCTCTTGCTCTTCAAGAAGTTCTGTGCAATCCTCCATTTCATATTCACTTAGGACTAGGGATGCATCTATATTAAATTTTGGACCGATACCGATATCCAATATTTTTCTTTCCAAACAAAACGTAACCGATGCTGATAACCGACATTTAGCATTTTTGCAGCCTTTTAAGTATTCTAGTACAGTTAAATAGTTAACACACACACAAACACACATACACAGACAGTGACCCAAAAGTTATTTTATTGGCATTTACGTATGTCCCCATCACCAGTAAAACAAAATCAAAACCTATTTCTTTCACTTACTTGCTGTGCTGTTTCGTTGTTCATTTGTTCAGTCTCAACCAGGATTTCCTGGTTTCAGCTCTGTCTGTCCGCGGCCTCTCTTCCTCGGTGCGCACTGTCACTGTGTCCCTTTCCATCTTGTCCAGCTGTGTCTGTAACATTTCACGTGAACACTGTTTCTTGTCTGCATCTAAGTAGCGGGCCTTGTACCTATGGTGCAGTAAAGAGGCTCAGAGAGAATTCCACCAAATTGGTTGTTCACAGCCTCTTGTAGAGTACTTTTGAAAGTTTTAATCCACCGGTATGTGTCTGCAGTTTTGTTGAGCAGGCGTTTCAATGCCATGACAGAGGGTATCACGTCTGCTGGAGACGCAGTTGAGCTTATTTCTCCAGTCAGTTGTTCGAATGGCGCTAGGAGTGTGTTCATGTTTCCAAGTTTCAAACATGTTCTCAAATGCCATTAAAATGGCAGCAGCAGAATGAGAACCAGCACATTCTGGAGCAATAGGGCTTTCCTCAGTATGAAATCCTCATGGACCCACTGTGCTGTCAGTCTCAGCATGCTCATGGGGCTGACATCGCTGGTCCAAATGTCAGTCGTGAAGCTAATAGAAATGACGCCCACAGCAAGTAGCTGACAACGTCTTAACTTTAGACAATTTGTGTTCATTATTACAGCAAAATAAACTCACAAGAAGATCATTATGTACAAGTGAATGGCGAACTAATTACAGAAAATAGCTTATGGTTGTGAGTGTGACAAAATAAAATCAGGGCATTCTCCCAGATATTTTTTTTTACTTGGACACCCTCTCGTTGGCCTAATGTTATATCCTCATTTGACTTTGGTGCAGGTCATGTTGTTCTTGGCATCCTGACTTAACTCCATCTCATAATCGTCCTGCTCACCTTGGAAAAGTGTCTTCTTCGGGCACCAACATTTTGAGAGCATGAGCAATGGTCACAATCAGAAAAACGACCCCCAAACTCAACTCTGTTCTACTCCCTTCGTGGCGGAAAACCTTCAGCTCTCTCCTGGTACACAGCTCAACCACAGCTCAACCACAGCTCAACATCCTTTGCCAGGTGAGGCGCCAGCAAACTTGCCTGTTTTTATGCTTGAAGCACAGATTGCTAGGGTTCACACCTGACACGAATGCCCTCGCTTCATCTTCATGCCCAAGACTAGGGTAATTCTGAACAATATTGCAACGCAATGTTCGAAGTTCACAGTTGGCCATTAATCTAAACATTTTGTCTTCTGATATGGGGGCAAAGTTCCTCACATGGTGTGTGGTTTAATGGGTAAAATGTTAAATAAATGTGCTATCTTGCTGTCACAAAGCTTGGGGGTTGAATTCTTGCTTCTGTCAGTCCAGCTTTTACTCCTTGTCTGTCTCCTCCTGTTTCTAATGTGTCTAAACAAAGCCCAGAAAAAAAGGTGGAATTCTAATTCAGAATTGAGTTGTTTATTCAAATATTGTCTGAAACTCATCATCAATCAGTATTTACACTTTAAACCATTGGCATGTCAAAACCTCTTGATTGCACGAGAGACACAGACTACCAAAACATGCTTCTTGTGTTTTGATGCTGCCTTTTACATGCACTGAAACACCAACAATGGTTTTCACAGGACTCTCTTAAAAACACCAATATTCAGATTGAAGAACCACTTTCAGTGCTTCAGAGTTATTCCATTCTGTTTTGAAACACATTCCGTGTATTATAACACTTACATTGGGTTGACATTCAAACACACACCAAGCACCAGATCTCAGATTAGGTGCACAACTTTTCAAGTTTTCACTACACAATGATGGTGTTTAGAGTCTTCCTATTTTAACAGTGTAAACAGTTCTTTGTAACAAAGAGCCGTGAATAGGCCTACATGGTAACCAGAGTTGTTCCAGTTTCAAAAAGGATGAATTCACAAATCTGAATAGAACATTTCAGCAATTTCGTTTTTCCTGAGTTCAATTCAAAGTCATCTCCTCTTGCATCTCCATCTCACTTTTCCTCCTTTTCCTCCACTCTCGTATTTCCTTTCTCTCATCCCTTCAACCATCTCCATGCTTCAACATACTCTCGTTATTTACATCACATCGTGTTCACAGGCAAACAGGAATGACAGCTGCTAAACATATTGCATCGCAACACATTCAAGCATAATAGCGCGGGACAAACGTTTCCACGGTTTGGACAAGATAAATAATTATGGTTCTAATCAATGTAATTCATGGAAAATATTTTAGTGAAATTTTAACATAATTGTCTCAGGCACTTTCATTTAATAGATGTTGTATGCCCATGTTTAGCGGACAGGTTTTTAGCAGAAAATCGATAATGTTGCTGGACAGCATGGACGGGCTCAGAGATAATGGTAATTGCTTGGATTATCCGTGTGTCCAGTTGTAACATGTGAATCAAAATGTATATTGCAATGTCAAGCTGCTATCTCTAAGTGGATGTACTGCTATTTGGAAATTAAATGATGCCTGCAGCAAATACAAAACAACAGTTCTTATAAAACACATTTTTTGCTTTCAATCCACGTAAATGAATGTCAGTCTACTGAACACCAATGTGAGATACTCTTCTCAATGTGACAGAGAGCGAGAGAGAGAGAGGGAGAGAGAGGTGGGGGGGAGAGAGAGGAAGAAAGTAGATGGAGTGTGATTGGGGGAGGTTTAAGATTACGGGCTAATTTCCCTGTCGTTACCTGCCGACTGCGCCATATCCGTCCCTTTCTGTTTTTCAACAGGGAACAGTACAATCTGTTATACTGTAATGATGACTAGCTCTCCACCCACCAATGATTACCTGTAATTATGTGTTTTTCTTGCCCCCTCCCTATCTGTCTCTCTCTCTCTCTCTCTCTCTCTCTCTCTCTCTCTCTCTCTCTCTCTCTCTACCTCTGTCTCTACCTCTGTCTCTACCTCTGTCTCTACCTCTGTCTCTACCTCTGTCTCCCCTCTCTCTCTCCTGGGCTATTACCCTAACTGGCTGTTGTGAAGCAGGGAGGAGGTGTGTGGCGAACAAGGAAAGCTTTTATGGACTCCCCACCAGCGACACTCCACGCGGCTCCATTTTGAAATTATCGGGTCCCCTTGCTTTTGAAGTCACTGTAAGTGTACCCTCCTATTTACGAGATGGCTATGTACTTAAAGGTCAGATTGATCAAGAGGTCCTAAAGATGGCCTTTTCCACAAAGCACCGCAATACTCTCGCTTCCACAGTCTGGATTGGAAAAAAGAGATAAAGTGCATTTCTTTACCAAAGTCAGACGAATTCAGACTTTAAGGTACCATTCCATTTAAAATGCCACAACTGAGGAGGCCATTTATTTTGAGGATGACAAATCTTTCAATACTTTTTAGACATATTTGAAAGCTCAGAATATATCTAGTTTATTTTATTTAGGAACGCTGCATACTGGTAGGACAGTACTTACATTTAGTTTGATTATATTACGCTCTCATTTAAAGGCAATGATGTTAACCAAACAATACCAAACACTGTAAATAGCTACAGTACATGCTCATCACTGCTCGCTCTTAAGTTTGAGAGAAAACACATTTACGGTACTATGATACAATGACCTCAACTAGGTTTAAATTCAATGTCTTTTGAGAAATATGACATTTTTATCTGTATTTATTGAAGAAATGCATGCAATTTGTTTGTAAACAGCAAATATCAATATTGACTGGGCAAAAATATAAATGCAACATGCAATAATTTCAAAAACTTTATTGAGTTACAGTTTGTATAAGGAAATCAATTAATTGAAACCAATTCATTAGGCCCTAATCTATGAATGTTCACATGGCTGGTCACAGATACATTAAAAGAAAAGGAAGGGGCTTGGATCATAAAACCAGTCAGTATCTGATGTGACCACCATTTGCCTCTTGCATCTCCACATACAGTTGATCAGGCTGTTGATTGTGGCCTGAGGAATGTTGTTCCACTTCTCTTTAATGGCTGTGCGAAGTTGCTGAATATTGGCGGGAACTGGAACACAGTGTCGTACACGTCTATCCAGAGCATCCCAAACATGCTTAATGGGTGACATGTCTTTTAAGTATGCAGGCCATGGAAGAACTAGGACATTTTCAGCTTCCAGGAATTGTGTGCAGATTATTGCGACATGGGATCGTGCATTATCATGCTGAAACATGAGGTGATTGCTGCAGATAAATGGAACGACAATGGGCCTCATGATCTCATCATGGTTTCTCTGTGCATTCAAATTGCTGTCGCTAAAATGCAATTGTGCTCATTGTATGGAGCATATGCCTGCCCATATGGCAGTCCAGGTGGCTGGTCTCAGATCATCCCGCAAGTGAAGAAGCCAGATGTGGAGGTCCTGAGCTGGTGTGGTTACAAGTGGTCTTCGGTTGTGAGACCAGTTGGACGTACTGCCAAATTCTCTAAAACTAAATTTCTTAAGGTAGAGAAATTAACATTCAGTTCTCTGGCCACAGCTCTGGTGGAGATTCCTGCAGTTGGCATGCTCCCTCAAAACTTGAGACATCTGTGGCATTGCTTTGTGTACAAAACTGCACATTTTAGAGTGGCCTTTTATTGTCCACAGCACAAGGTGCACCTGTGTAGTGATAATTCTGTTTAATCAGCTTCTTGATATGTCACACCTATCAGGTGGCTGGATTATCTTGGCAAAGGAGAAATGCTCCCTAGCAGGGATGTAAATACATTTGTGTACCACATTTGAGAGAAATAAGCTTTTGTGCGTATGGAACATTTATTGGATCTTTTATTTCAGCTTATGAAACATGGGACCAAAACGTTACATGTTGCGTTTATATTTTTGGTCAGTGTAATTTCAACATGTTTATGTGTAAAATAAAAAATATGTAATTTCTGATAGTGTACTGTTCATTACAAATCAGGCATTCTAGCTGTCTTTATTAAGTATTTATAGAAATAGTTGTTATAACAGGAGTCAATCAGTCCTTGTAGAGTGAAATGTCTTTCTGCTTTTCCCTATACTTTAAAGCAGTTAGGTATCCTTACAATTCTTCAGGCACACTATAATTATCTACAGTCTATGATATAATAGCTGACTTTCTTAGAGTATTATTCCCTATTCAATATTCAATATTTTGAAAATTAAGACAGGATTTTGTGTTGTATTATTACACTCTGGTGGAATGTGATGGGATACTGCATGTATTTCACCATGGTCTGAGAGCGCCTAGCTTTGATACAGCCCTGTATTTGTTTAACTAATGTTATCCCCTCATTCAGTGTGTTTATCTAGTGGCCATTCACTCAGAACGGCAATGCATCAGGACCAGGCATGGCTATATAAAAGCACAGGGCCTAATTTATCACAATGCCCCATACAGTAGTGGCTTTATTATTATTATTGATAGGCAGTGCCTTGAGCTTGTCTATTTATTAGCTGATTGCGGATGGATGGGAGAGGGCTGGGCGGTGCGGCTGCTGCCATTTTGGCCCTGGTGCTTTTAACATGCATGCCAAGAGCGCTCAAGGGAAAGCTACATGGTTGCACCAGCGTGGCATATTGTATTGATCGCTGTGCTGGCTGATAATCTGACGCGTGTCACATTTGACAACGTTATGAGGAGAAGGGTCAGGGCGATGATGCTAATGAAACTGTTTGGGAGAGATGGATGTTGTTTTTTTACAACATTAACCTTGCAAATGGCTGTCACTGAGCAGCTTTTCTCGCATGGGTGATGCCTCACTAAAACCCCTTCCACTCCTAGCCTCTATCCCAGCACCCCCACTCCCCCATTTCAGGCAACTTTCTCATTGTTGACATGAACATTAAACACAAAAGCCCAAACCATTACATTTCTAGTATTTATACACTATGCTAAGTGTGGTGTGACGTGGCAGTGCTCCAAATAAATTAAAATCGTATTAACATCGCAACAGCGGAGGCAGAAAAAAAAAACGCTGAGGGATTTGAAAAGTGCCACGGCTGTCTGCGAGTGGCTGACAGATGAACTAAAGATGATGCAAGCGCCTGAATAGGAAGCAGGGGAACGACTGCCAAGGTACGGGCTGGAGTCTAACCCCTAAAAATGACTAATCTACATAATAATGTCCCCGTGTGTTTATAAGGATAGGCTAGGAGCATGCCGACAGCATCGGCCAGTGCGGTCTATAAAGCCTCAATAACAATGTTGCAGGTCCTGAGGTACATATTATCAGAACGTTTTCTCTATCTAATCTGAAAGCCACATCACCCTCAACAACATCAATAACAATGTCTATCAGACCGCCGTTCCCACAACCCCCAAAAGCCATAACAACATTCCACGGTATGTGAGGCACCATCATCGTCAACATAACCAAAATGACGAAATTCAAGACATCTCTCGCATCATTATGCTAAACACTCACATGACCGCCGTTATGGGCCTCTGCTGATTACATTAGCGGCAGCATTGTTTTAACTTGGTTGGTAATTAAAAGCTGTAGTCAATAGAAGTGGATAGATGGGCGGTGTGTGTGCTGGTTACAGGGCCCAGAGGAGAGGCCATGACAGACCACATCCATCCACTTTATTCACCACCCAATGGCATGCTGGTCTACACCGACACACACAACCTGAGATTTACACAAATCAATTATTCAGAACATTATAGTATAATTTATATCATCAATATAATCGTAATCCAAACTTTTATTTATGATACATGATAATATAGTGTGTGTGTATGTGTGTGTGTGTCTGTCTCTGTGTGCGTGTGTGTACATAAACAACAACAACAACATGCATGGTCACTCCCACACATGCCCTCTTCCCTGACCCTGGAAGTCTAGAAGCGAAATCAGGTAAGCTAAGTATATTTCAACATGGCAGATAGAGAGGTGCTAAGGCTCTGTAAATGGCTCCCTTTACTAATCATTTCTGCTGAAGCAAGGGATAGATAAATGTTTGAGTGGAGAGGTTGAGGATGACTCTTTCAGAGCTGCCCCTACCATCTGCGAATAAAAGCCTGAAAAGGAGCTCCAACGACAGGCTAGAAGTGAATCTGACTGGGCTTTGAAAAGGCTGCTTCTCCTGTTCTCTAGGCCTCAGCACTAATGCACCCAACTCAAATGCCCAGAACGAGGGGAGAGAGGGATGAGAGTGAGGTGAGGGGAGGACTGGTGCTGCCAAACACAAAGAGCTCCAAGGTGTGCTCTCGGTATTCAGTAATTGGCAAAGAAGCTTCATTTCACTCAGTGATTTCCTGTCTTTTTACCGGCTTTAACAGTCCTGATGCTTTTAATAGGGGATTGAGTAGGGGCTATTCTGTGAGCCGAAACCCCCACCCCCCTCAACACCAACCTGCCTGGATGTTTTACAATCTAGCCCCCAAGCCCACCCTCCCTCACTTTGGAAAATAAAAAGCATTAACCATATTCTTTCTGTCATTCTCTCGTTTGAATACCTCAAAACCCCTCTACCTTTAATCATTTCTGGATCAGACTCACTCCAAATAAGCCCGGCCATTTTCTACATTCAATTACTCCCTTAACAACATCAAAAAAGAGAAAGGATTCGGGTATAGTGAGAAAAGAAAGAGTGTGAGAGGGAGAAAATTGTGAAGCATCTTCACCCCCCAAAATGCTCTGAATGCCTCGAAAGGCTTTTTAATGAAAAAACAGTAATCTAAGAGATGGTTCCGACCATCACAAAATGTTTGCCATCTCCTCTGTCGCCGGGAGCCCTCCTCTCTCTCCCTAGATGTGTCGTGGGAGAGGCAGAGGGTGAATAAAGGCTTGGAGAAATGGGCCTGCAAATTACTACATTTCCACCGAATGCTGCTTTCATTACCAAGGAAAATATATCAAAAGGTACTTCACTCCGAAAGGTATTTTAATAATACATTACTTTCCCCGTAACTACTCTTAACCTTTAGATACAATGCATTTTGGATGAATGCAGCTGTCAAGGCTAGGGGTTTGGGTAATGAGACATCCAACTCTTATTTACAGTTGTCTGTCTGAGGGAGAGGGAGTTTCTGGATCTGTTGCTAGCCGTAGCCCGCACAATGCACTCACTGTGCTCATACTATTACCAAGTTCAAACCCCAAACAGCGCATGCCTGGATGTCAGTGAAAGAGGGGACTGCTTTTCCAATGCTTTCGGATATTTTCATATTCAAATACACGCACGAGAAGAATATTAAAATAGGTCACTTTTTTTTCTAAACTCAGCACTCAAGCCATAAGCACGGGCTCAGTTTTAAAATGCTTGTCCTATTTCTCATCATCGTCCAAAATGCCTGTGTTGTTCCAAATCCTGCCAGTAGATACAAATCAAGTATGAAATGTGTGAACACCAACAGAGGTCAATAAAGCATGTCTACAGTTATAATGTGATTGATTTTTCTCTCCAGCTCTTTCCATATGGGAGTCTGCTGTGCGCACATTGTCGATGATTACACAAAAACGGCTGATGGTTAATCATAATGGCTCAGGGTGAGCACTTTACTTTGTCTCTCTCTCCTTCTCATCCGTTCCCCTCATTTTCTCTGAGCATGCTGATGGTCGGAAAGGTCAACATGACATCCATGTATCCCAGAGCTACATCTAGAGAGGGTTCATGGGTGGAATAGAGGGCCTCTCTGTGATTGTACAAAACTGGGAAACCACATCTGCTGTTTTGATGTTCCAAGAGCCTACTGCATTGGCACTCTCCAAAAGCCCTCATTATATCAGTAGCGCTACATTGGCTTTGGGGTCGGATTATTAGCACAGAACGGCTGCTGCTCTAGGGTCCTCTACTGAGAAACAAATATCTTTGGTTGCCAGAGTAAATGCAAACAGTAAACAGTGAAAGTAAACAGGTACATGTTAACCTTTCTTGTATTCACATGAATGTTTCATTGGAGCAATCACATTTATACGGCCAAAATAAATATGACCTATTAAAGGAGTGTATAAGTTACACACATAAAATGAGGGTTTCTCAAGGGTTCATTGGGAAGGGGGATGGTTCTATGTAGAACCATAATGACCCAAATAACCCTTTGAGCCAATCAATGTATTTCTCTGGTCAATATGTCAGTGTATTATATCTACTGTTTGTAACTGTGGGTTATACGTGAAAGTGTCTTTGTATTATAAATTGTATTTTAATGTTATGGACTCTTGGAAGATTAGTCCAAATGGGGACTAAAAGAGATCCTAATAAAATCCTTTGTTTGCAGTTCAAAAAAGTGTTCTTTCCTGTTTGAGTGATTATTAAAATGTAGGGCCGGAGGCTCAAGGGTTGTAACAATAGTGGAACCCTTTTTGGTGCTATATAGAACCTTTTTTTAATGGTTCTCTATAGAACCTTAGGAAAGGGTTCTTTGTACCATACAGGTTCCATTTAGAACCTTATGAGCATGGTTCTTTATAGGATCTTCAAAAATGTTCCATATGGCATCAAAAAGGGTTTCGCTATGGTTACAAGCCAAAGAACCCTTATTTGACACTATAAGGAGCCCTTTGTTTTTAGGGTGTAGCGGTGCATTCAAAAGCATGGGGACAGAGTGGTCCCCTCGTCTGCTTTCCCCATGCTTTTGAATGCCCCGCTACACTGTAACCATTTTTTATTTTTTTATTCTATGGTAATGTTTTGGTATTATCAACAGTAAAATACTCTGAAATGTTTTACTGCAGCATAGTGTACATTATGGTGCATTGTGGGAAAATGTTGTGGGTGGGGGAAGAATTACTGTATTTTGAATGGTACTGTAATTCCACCCCACAGAATACAGTACCGTACCGTATATTTCCAGCAGCAAAAAAATATTTTGACCACTAGTTGGTGCGTGGTATTGTGGCTCAGTCACATATATTGAGGTGTACCTTGTAAGAGGCTATATTTTTTTGCACCAGTGAGTGAAAATGCTCTAGCAATTTAACTCCTATGTGGTTATAATGCCCCATAAATGTTAAATGTACATGGGACAGATTGGAGTGGCATGGGACAGATTTTGCCATGTCCTTTTGGTCTTTTATACCCTGTAGTCACACTCTAATGCCTCTGGAAGTGCAGGTGATATAAAATATTCATTAATACGCTATAATGTTTGTAAACACTTTGCCTAGCAGCCAACCTGTTTGCACAAATCCCTTATAATTACAGTAAAATACTGTGAAATACAAACCCCTCCCCTCAACAAATTTCATTAATTCATCCATTCATTCATTCATTCCAATTATGGTAACAGTAACTTTTTTTTACAGTATAATTACAGTCCATTTTATGTTATTGTACTGTGTGTCATTACACAGTACTTTCTTTGATACCGTATTTATATTACAATAGGTGTACTGTAATATTAAATACAGAATATTAATTGCCACCGAGCTGTCTGTAAGCTACTGTCAAAATAACGGTAAGCCCTTTACAGTGTATCTGATACTGTTTTTAGCATTGTTACATTCTCCAAAAATACTATTTTGGTTTTGACAAAACTTGAACCCCCAAGTAATTTGAAAATAATCTAAATCAGAAAATGTTTTACCATCACTTAAATTAGCAGTCACTAGTGAATCTCTGCAGTCAACAGTGTTTTTTACAAAGGGAGACAAAAGTAAAGAAGAGATAAAGAAACAAATGGGTGGCTTTTAGCAACATTCAAAATGATCCTTGAGAAGGGTTGCATGGGTAGTGAAAAATAACAAAACAAATAGACCGATTTAACATCTGTGTAAGTGCCATTTAAATATCTACCCAGTGAGGTCTGCTCTTAGCTAAGATGATCATTTACAAAATGAGGACAAAGTTACCTGCTATTGAACACGTTAATTAAATATAGATGCTTTGTTAAGCTTTTAAACAAGTGTTTAATTTCCCCTGCCGTTTATTCCATTCAAATGTATATTTGTACCATGTTCTTCTCTCTGTTAATAAATCCAGTCCAAACGAATGTTAACACTTCTGAAAGAACAGTGCTACAGGCATTAATGGGGATGTTAGCTGGCAAAGTCGCTAATGGACGATGGTAATTATTGCAGGGTTCGGAGGCTTCACAAAGAGAGAGGATCAATATGTAATGCCAGTGCACTCCACTCATTCATACGACTCGGATGAAGACATTCATTTGGAGCATGGTACTAGACAAGGGGGCATTATAGGAGGGGAGGATGAGGACCAAGTGCGTTCTGCTCTTTCATTTCCACCATGTGCGGGCTCAAAGAGGATACCTAATGTCTCGATAAAAGCTTGACAGACCTGAGGCAAGGAGAAAAGCGTGTGCGCTGGTGTACAAAGGCTGACAAAAGAGCTTTGCTCACATTGAACCTGTTTGATGTGAAGAGTTAACAGACAGTTAGACAGAAAAAGTGAGGAGAAGGGAAAAATAAAAAAAAGCTTCCTCCCTTCAAACTTATTAAACAGCTATAGAGTCAAATTATCTTTGGGATAAAAATATGTTGTCATATCCTGTTTAGATACAGTTTATATACACAGTATATCGTATTGGTTACCATCTTCTTTACTTAAACGTATATTTGTTATTACCAAATAGAGTAAGAATATTTGCACTAGCCGCCATTTTCCAGGCTACACCATAACAAGGCTTGTAATCGTATTCTCCGTATTGTGATCAGTAATACAAGTTTCAAAGGCCAACCCTAGGTCGATTGGGCATAGGGCCAGGCAGGCAAGACAACATTCACCCTAAACATCTGAACAGGTAACAGGATCCTCCACAGCTTTGGAGGTAATTTAGCCAGGACATGGCACACTTTCTTTTCTGCAATATCCTGCTCTGCCCCACTCCTCCCTCCCTCTGTGAAGAGCTCCATTGATCTACTGTCTGGTGAGCCTTGTGTCTCCAATCCCAGGCTAATTCCAAGAGGGATTGCATGGTTTTCCCTTGTTACCTTGTAGTTGGAAGTCCTGTTCCTGCCTCTTCCTAGTTCTCCCACCCTCCCTTCTAAATGGCACCATGGATGCCCGACAAGGGCCCCTTTGTCCCCAAGCTGAGACCAACATCCCATCTCAGACTGGTCAGAAAGAATGATTGAAGAGGTGTGGGGTATCCACAGGTCTGCAACCCCTCTTCTGCTCTGTCCCTAAGATTCCCTCATATTTTGGGAGAGAGACAGAAACTGACAATGGTTGTCTTGCATCTTACTATTGGGTCTTTGATGTGGCTCCTGAACTGTGACCAAATCATGGTGCGTTGCTAGATGGCATG
Source organism: Oncorhynchus mykiss (assembly GCF_013265735.2). Lineage (NCBI taxonomy): Eukaryota > Metazoa > Chordata > Actinopteri > Salmoniformes > Salmonidae > Oncorhynchus > Oncorhynchus mykiss. The sequence continues at coordinate 26,353,921 of NC_048587.1, read as the reverse complement.
AACGAGCAAATTTCTTTGTTAAATGCTTCCTGTTTCCTGTTTCACTACATATATGAAGCCGGATCCAACATATAGCTATGTCTGAATTATACCATCTTTACCTTGCTGCAACAAGAGGCTAGAACAGGCTACATTCATTTTGAGTGGTAATCAACCAAAATTAAGAAAGGTAAAATAGATTAGAGTGGGCGCATGATAACCTTGGTCCCACTGCTACCATGTAAAACCCTAGTATGAACAAAGAAGCACACACATTCATACATTCATAAGCACAAACAAACATAACATGTGTCCAATCTCAGAAAGAGACTTCTGACGGACCATAATGCTGGGTCACAAGTTCATCTTGCCCCTCCTTTCACCACATCCAGCAACAGCAGCAATAGCCCTTCCAGAGCTATCTCCACAAAAGTTCCACACTGATTCTTATTTTCCTTTCATTGTGACTGCTGGACAGCACATGCAAAAACAACATTATTTAATTACCATATCAACTTGATCGTGCAATGAAACAAGTAAGTGTCCATTGGGACACAAAGCGCAGTGGTTTTCATCTTTGATGTTTCAACATTGTTCAACGTGTTCTGTACATTACCTGAACACAACACTAGATAGAGTGATATTCACTGCATTGTGATTCTAAAGGGGAACGAATAGATTGCCTGTTTACGAGCACTCGAGACATGGAGGAGGTTAAGGCAACAATGGAATGGAGTCTGTAGAGTTCTCCTTCAGTATCTTATTTTCCCCAGCTGGCCCTATGTCCGTGGAAGCTTTGGGGTCGTGCTATTCATGTGCACTTATGAATGCTCAATGTGATGTACACACCTATTGGGTTAGCCACATTTGTGGCATCTACAGCTTACATTTTAAGCCAGAAAACAAGATCAGTTGTTAATATTGTCTTTCACTCTTCTGACAAATTGGACTGTCCATTAATTGCAATACACACCATTTGGTATGGAGGGCATCCAAGCAGACCACAACACATACTTCTGAGTGACTTCAGGGGCCTATGGGCCACATCCATGCTTTCAATTTAAACTTCCTTTCATGGGAGCCGACTGTCCTATACCAAACCTTTCAACCAACATACTGTTCTCTAACACCCACATCTCTGATCTTACATATGGACCAAAGAGCTGGTGTGGTAAAATCATATAACATAATAATATTTCAGTTCCAGGTTACAATATGGAGTTCCCATTCAAGAAGATCACATCAGAACATGAAAGGTTTTTTTATCCAGCTCCACTCTTGTTCGCCTGAAGCACTGATGTTCAGATGGAAGTAACTCAATTTGAGAAAATCCAAGTCCCTGGCAAATGGAGGAGTGAGCTGTTAATGCTACTCAAGTAGGCATGACAAAGTACTGAAGGTATAAGACACAGGAATAAAAGAGAACAGCCTTTCTTGGGTCTGCTGAATGAATGGCGCTCTCCAAGATAAGCTTCATGCAATGAAAACATGGACAACACATTAGCAAGTTATGGCTATTCAACCCCTCACTAAAAGAAAAGGACGAGCACTCTGCGGTATATCGTTCCCGATGTTGAACCTATGTTTTATATATGTTTTCTTGTGATGAAAGGACAACCCTACAAGCATTCCTCATGAATGGATCAATATTGGACATCAGTTTTACATCTCCTGTTCAATTTTCCCAGTCCTCATAACTAGCACCGCAACGTCCAATAAAAAAAATCAGTTTAAAATATGCTATGCTAATATCACTGTTGAATATAACTTTTGCTCTCTCATAAGAGGTCAGATATTTTAATTTCTCCCAATTAGCACATTAAACACAAAGTGCTACAGAACTGAGCTGCACCCATTTAATTGGTAATTAATGAATGCTTTAAAGTGCTAGCAGGCACTGCAATTGTAATTCAAAACAAGAGAAAATTAATCACATTAATTGCTGGGAGAGAAAGTTAGCATTTGCATAATTGAGGCGGAGTGGATTAAAGGCCAGTGTGTAGTCACTAATTATCTGTGGAGGAAATTGTTTGTTATTTTAATTAATTAGTTGCTGGATTTTTGAGGGAGGAACAATTCATTTTTTAAACATTTTTTTTGCATTTGTAATATGCTGTTGTCAGATAGTCTCTTCTCTGAGAGTTCAGTAGTGGGCGTTTGAGGTGAGTTTAGAGATATCATAAAAAGAGATATATTGTATCAACTCAAACAGATGCTCACAATGGAACCATGAAGGAACTAGGTCTATAACAAGTTGCACTTTTTCTAATGTCTAACATGTCCTAAAATTTGTCAACATTATCAGTTAGCATTTACTGCCAGTGACCCAATATGTCCCATTCCCTCTTGTCTTTACCAGACCCAGTGCAGGTATAAAATCCTGCACACCTAGAAGCATTTATGCTAAACATGGGCTTGATTGTAATAGTAATTGAAGAGAATGCATCTGTTGCTTTCAGAGCATCTGTTGCCAATGTAGCGAGAGCAGCATTAGCTGCAGAAGCCACGGAACATAAACCGCTCCCAAAAGGAACTTCCAGATGGATTCTATTCTAATGGCATCATTATGCGCTAAATTAAAAGGCGGGTACATGGAACAGTAAAAATTAAAATGACTTGAAAAACCTACATCTCTCAAGCTTGAGCCGTCTTTAGTGGGGCCCCCGACATGGAGAATGGAAATTGCGCTGCAGCAATAAGCGTTAATCATACGTTTATGAAATAGTAATGAAGGAATGAATAGTACAGTAGGGTGGCAGTAAGCATCGCACTTCGTTATGTTTAACACACCAGCTAAAAGAATGCATGTGAGTGAAATGGATAGTTTCAAGACTAGTCGTGCGTTATGTTGCAGTCCATTAGCCTACACACTATACACTACAAGTTGTAAGATCTGTATGTTTTCACTTAGCAAAACAATGTAAAGACATAAAGTTATGAATATGTATGAGCCCCTGTCACAGATAGCTTTCACTCACAATCAGTATGTGCTCTTTCTACTCTAAATACGTTTTATTCTAGCCATGGTATTTGACTGGACCATCAAATATGTTTCTCCTAACTGCAGATCTAGGAGCATTTCATTTATGCCAAAGTGAATATATTATATATCCCAGAACCATCAATATATCACTACAGCAATGTTTCTGTTTCTGTATCTGCAATAAAAATACCAGCCTACTGTATTAGTAGTTCCTTCTCATACAGGTTAAATCACACCCTTATCTTGAAAATCTCCCTCCCAGTGCTGAAATATAGAGACATAGTTCGTTAACAGAGGTACATAGCTCGCCGATCGATCTCTCTCATAGAGTAACAGATCGAGGAAGCGACATAGATGTCGACACAAACAAATGGGACTGTGGACACAGACTGGGGGTCAGCGGGGTCACAACTCTGACGGTGACCTCCTGACCCCTGTCTGGAGCCCCACAGACATGCATGGCCTTAACCTTTACCCCTTCACAAGCTGTTGGGTCCAGGGTCATCTACAACCCCTGTCTCTGTAAGGTCTGCTCCTTCACTGGATCGATCAGGCATGGAGAAGGAGGAAAGACATCCGCTAGCATGATACAAGTGCACACAGAGTTCATTGGATCACATTTTGCATCTCCTTGGCCTTGTGGTATGGACTTGTTTAGAAACTCCGAGTTGTTTCAGTGCCTATCTTCAATAACTCTGTTTTAAAGGGATAGTGCAATTTGGATACCATTTTTATGTCTCTACGGGTAGTTTTAAGGAAACCATAGCTAACTAGGGGTCATCTACAGGTACAGCTAGCATGCTGCAGTTACTCCCTATTTGTTTTTCTTCTTGTGTAGCTCAGAAATGTCATGCATAGTTTTTACATCAAAAGCCTTGTGAAACAACATACTTTGGAAAAGGTTGGCAGAGTAGAGATGTGAGAAAATCTCCACAATTTGCGGTCCATATTCCACTATAAAAGCAGAACTATCAACTAAAGTAATACTGGCTGTGTTTTGGAGAGAAGAGACTGAGTGTTCTGGATTGATGTGGGAATGGTCGGCAGCTCTCACAGTTCTGAAGAGGGCCGAAAGAGAGGGCGTTTGAGCCGGTCCCCTCTAACCTTGTAATTAAAATGAGAGACTCGCCAAAATGCCATTATCAAAACAACTCTCTTAAACCTATTTAAAGTGACTTATCTCCAACACACAGTGCAGATAATGTAACTGAGCAACTCTTCTAACAATAATTATTACCAATGTTCTTTTCACATATTAATTATATTTACACTGTTAGCTTTCATACATACTTTTTTGTGTTTTTTCCAACTCTCTCATGTCAGTGACTCTACTTTCACAACATTTCACTCTTTCAACAAATGGAATTTCAATCTCACTTTGTCTTCCCTGGAACCTGCAATTGTCGGTCTCCACCACCCTAACATTTCTGTGATTTTAACTTTCATCTGGAAGATGATTCTGAATGATGCCGTCATATCACTCCTTCAGTGTCTCTCCACCGTGTTTATTTGCCTTGACAAAAGCTTCATTAGGGAGCTCCAGCCATCTAGGTAATTGGGCCCATTTATTTCAAAGGTACATTTAATGGGGTCTCTTTTTTTCCAGCACCAGAGTGGATTAAAGTACATCACAATGCCCCTTTCTCACAGTTCTATTTTCTTCATTGTAGAGGTGGTCAATTTTGGAGTTATTCCAGCTTTTTCTTTCATCTGCAGCATTCAATAAATTGTCTGGACCTTTTAAGCTAATAGTGGTGGCGGGTGTGTGTGTGTGTGTGTGTGTGTGTGTGTGTGTGTGTGTGTGTGTGTGTGTGTGTGTGTGTGTGTGTGTGTGTGTGTGTGTGTGGTGGTGGTGGTGGTGGTGGTGGGGGGCATGTCCTCTGTGACTGCTCCCAATGTATTATAGGGGGGGTCACGGCAAACACCTACAAGCCTGTTATTACCCCCCAAAACATCAAAAGCTACATAAGCAGCCAAGGTGGAGAGAAATTACTTTGTGTGTGATTTCTCTCCGTGTCCCTCTCGTGTCTGCTCTCTCCTTTTATGTCCATAATTGTGGGTGATTATTTTAACAGTGAAAAGGGTAGCAGGTAATAGAGACTGATTAAATACAATGGACAGCAGCCATGAGACCCTTAAGACACTGCTATGTAATAACTCAGAGGGAACATGCATTCCCTACAGTCTATCCACTCACCTTATTTTCCATGACACAGGGAACAGATGCAATTTAATGCATTTATTGTGGTGTTAGTCCTTATATTGACAGCTGTAAACAGTTGTGGTTAAATTGAAGCTTGCAGCATGCCATAGTTGGGTACAGCGGAGCCGTGTTGTGTTACAATGACAAGACGTGGCACACTTCAAAATGAGAAGAGTGTTCTGCCAATATCACACACACGCAAGGATCATCATACATTTTATTTAACTAGGCAAGTCAGTTAAGAACAAATTCTTATTTACAATGATGGCCTACCCCGGCCAAACCCTCCCCTAACCCAGACGACGCTGGGCCAATTGTGTGCCGCCCTATGGGACTCCCGATTACGGCTGGTTGTGATACAGCCCGGGATCTAACCCGGGTCTTTAGTGACGCATTTAGCACTGAGTTGCAGTGCCTTATTCCGCTGCGCCACTCAGGATACATAACCCAATAAATGATATACTATCCTTTGGAGCCCACAGCCTGACACAACAGGGATTAGTGTCTGTTTTAAAACCATTTTTGGTATCAAAGAACACCACACGAAAACCATTACTGCCAAATACCATGAAATCCTCATTCTTCATGACTAAAACATACATATCACTATACCAACTACACATAATCAGTTTTAAAACTGTTGCAACAGATTCAATAACATCTGATTTATGGCATGTCAGTATGTTGTCAATGATGCTGCATACATTTTTCACTCTGGTTTCAGCAGAACTTATACTTCAAATGTCCTATAAGCGAACTCATCGTTAGAGAAGGTTTATGTCAATTAGACTTGGGTTTTCCGCATGAATGTTGACTCTACACACTTAAATGATGTGCTGCATTCCCCATCTTGTACAGGAAAAGTGGGACACATGGAACAGTAAGGGAACTCTCTCTGTTACAACATAATATCACATAGCCTGCAGTTGGTTTGGAAACTTGTGTATTTTTCAACCGAGAAAACTCCCAAATTAAATCATCACCTGTACGGAAAGCTCTGGAGTGAATTCCAAATATGATCTTTATTGATGAACTGGGTGCTTAAGAACACAACTGAATAGAGGAACCCATCTGTAGGTGGTAGGCCCGAGCCATTATAAATCACATTCCACCCAGTTCTATTAACTTCCAGACCTGTAGGGGGGAGAGATGCCTGGCTCCTACTGTAACATCCCCTACGGAGCCCCTCTCAGGATGGGGCTTTTCACGCATCAAAACAACTTTTCCTGCCTAGAGGGTGCTTGAGCCCCACCTCATCCATTAACAGGAAAAGAAAGAAAGGAAAGAAAGAAAGAGAAACGAAGGAAATAAATAAATAAACAACAAACATTTATTTACTGCCTGGCCTCCCTGCTGATGTCACATCTTCAGCTATTTTATGTGATTTATGATTGGCTCAGAGAATCTTGAATATGATTGATAGAGTTGGGTTGGCTATGTTGGTTGGTCTGTAGTAAGTAAAGAGGGTGCGAGCTATGTGTTGTTGTGACTGGGGTACTGTAGGTTCAGGTATTAGGGTCATATTATTTCCCTTTCTTAAAAGCTCATTTGATTTAGAAAATATTAGTTTTTCTCCAAATGATAATATTCATGTATTGTCTATAAACTTTTCTAAGAATTCCAAAAATGTGTCCAGAAAAAAATACAAGGAACAATTGAAGAGTTTATTTCCAAAATGCTATATCCACAAATTTTTCATGTGTGTTTTTTCACCAGAAATGGTTGCTTATGGGGTAAATTCATGTGTGTGTGAAAAAAATGGTGTTCTCAGATTTTTAATTCATAGATTTTGTGTGTATTCAAATGTGTGTTTTTTTTGTTGCAAAACTCGATATATCCATTGTTTAGCTGGAATGGAATGTTTGCATACTGTATATTTGACTGTGGTATGTGGTTGTCTCAACTAGCTATCTTAATATGAATGCACTAACTGTAAGTCGCTCTAGATAAGAGCATCTGCTAAATTATTAAAATCTAAAATGTAAATGTTTTATATACAGAGCTCATATTACCATATTGATTAATGTTTTTTAAAAATGTATCATTTGTACAGTTCTTTATAAAAAATGTCGTTATTTGTTCCATTTGACTGAGTAAAACCAAGCAGTACTATTTTTCGCTCTGAGAGTGAGACAGATATATAGCTTTTAGCAAAAAAAAAAAAACACATGATTATTTGTCTCTCTGAAATGAAACCTTCAAGAAATAGATTTAAATGAAATACATGTCTGTCATCATTGAACAACCAAATGCCATGATTATATAGTGAAAAAACAAACCAATCTCTTTCATAAGTTCTTTAAACAATAAAAGCTAATTCACCAACATTTCTGAAAATGGATATATATATAAAATGGAAAGAAACTCCTTCTTTTGTCCATCTCAGTGAACCAAGGACAATGAATTCATAAATTAAACACAAGTATCCTGTTGACAAAAGCAGAGCGCCTGTCATCTGCAGACTGTGGGTCTAATGATAAGACGATAGCTGTGATTATTCCGAACCGCTGTGGTCCAACGACCACCTAACTTGAATATGATAATCTGACATTCCTCACATATCTGTAAAAGTATGTGTCGTCTCCTCCGACAGTGAATGGAAATGAAAAAGAGTGGAAATATTCAGCAGTCTTCTGTCACGATCGTCGTATGGAAGAGACCAAAGCGCAGCGTGGTGTGAATGCATAGTTTAATGGATGACGAAAAAACACGAAGTACACTGAACAAACTAACAAAACAACAAACGAACGTGACTGCTAATGAACACTGTGCTAACATGCAACATAACATAGACAATAACCCACGAACCCAAACTGGAAAATGGCAACCGAAATAGGTTCCCCAATCAGAGACAACGATAAACAGCTGCCTCTGATTGGGAACCAATCCAGGCCACCATAGACCTACAATATGCCTAGACTAGACACACACACCTAGACATACAAAAACCCTAGATGAGACAAAAACACACATATCACCCATGTCACACCCTGACCTAACCAAAATATATAAAGAAAACAAAGAATACTCAGGTCAGGGCGTGACATCTTCATTAATCCTGAATTCCTTACAATCATCCAAATAATGTTTATTTATTTCTAAACTCACTGAAACTGCTACTCAAATATATAACTTGTATTATTCTCAATCCAATCCAATCCTAATTAATGACAGATTAATAACAGTCTGATTAATAAACATGGACGTCACTATCAAATATATTTTTTAAGAGACAGAAGACAAACCTGAAGCAAGCCCTTTGATCCTGGTTCGGTGGGGAGGGGCATTTGGACAGAGTCTGGTTGTGTCGTGTCTGGTGGTGAGGAGCATGTCTGGGGCCGGTCGTGACACACTGTATAAGGTATCTATGGCTTCCAGGTATGGCTTCGCCCTGGATAATATGACTGTGATACTCTACAGGTATGTGTCATTCTTGTCTTGCTCTATGCCTTCAAAGCCTCATAAAGATTGTACTTGTAAAGATAATCCTGAATTATGGCTCTCCTTTATAGGTTCTTCTTTCTTTTTTGAGACGTTCCTAACCTGTTCTTTCAGTAATGAGATAAAATAGATAAGGATACTTTACAACTCTTGGTTCCATCTGAATGCCTTCTCTTGTAGAGTGGAAACAACTGTCACAAACAGCATGGTTCCTGGTAGAGTTGAGGCAAATTTTAGAGAGGATTCAAGAGGAAGTGAGGAAGAGAGAAGGGGAGACGAAAGGAGAGGTATAGAAAGTGATTATGGGGAAGACAAAGACCCCCCTGTCTAGGCCATGACAGCACTCTCTACATCAGGCACCACCCTCCCCCCACTCCAATCCCCATCCCAAATGAATCTGCCCCACCCCCTCAAACCACACAAGGGAATTTCCCCTAACCCCCACCCACCCAGCATCCATTTATCCCTTCATTCATCTCTCTTTTCCAACAAATGAAAATAATAACACCCAACAAGACAACAACAAATAGTTCCCCTCCTCCACCTCTGCTCCAAACTCAACGCTGCACTGTCTTTTGATCTGGCCTCTCAAGCCTGTCCCAATGGGGGAAAAAGATATGTTTGAATCAAGCAAAGAATGCAATGGGAAGGTTTGGTGTGGTATAGTAGTCAAACTGCCTGCCAAAGAATTTCTCAATTGAGGTCGAGTCGAGACGCCCGTTCTAACCCAGGTATCTGGTGTCACAGGCAAGGAAGGTTTGCATTTCATTAGATTATACAGACACTTGGAGAAAACCGGAGATAACTCACAATAGAATTGCAGATGAAGCACTCACTTACAGAGGTTTACATACCTGAGATAAGCAAGGGTAGAGTTGTCGACTACGTGCCTAAACATTGTCTGGGTCTGGGCCAGAGGACATGAACTAGAGGCCTGACTACAACTTCCAGTGGATTTCCCCCTTCCTTCACTTCATTCCTCAAGACATAGCTGAATAAATTGCCTATGAAATGTGAGTCAACCCCACAGAGATTCAAACCCCAAATGTGCATTCCCTTATAAAACGGTTTCACTAGCCAAGGACTATCCACCAGGGTTGGATAGATTAGAATGTAGGAATTGCAATCTGGGAGCTGGAATTGCATAGGACCCATAGCTTTCCATTGAAAAAAAGTATTCAGGTTGGTTTTTCTTTGGATTGTCGGCTACCACATCAATTGTGTTATAGTCCCATACATTATTTTAACATTTCTACAAATGTCAAAGTGTTTTCTATCCAATGGTACCAATTACATGCATATCCTGGCTTCTGGGCCTGAGTAACAGGGAGTTTACTTTGGGCATCTCAGTCAGGCGGAAATTCTGAAAAAAGGACCCTAGCCCTAAGAAGTTTTAAACTTGTACCTTTTATCAATGCTGAATTTAATGTCATTGAGAAAACATAAAAGTATCATCATGTATTTTTTATTAATGTCATTGAGAAAACATAAAAGTATCATTATGTCTTTTTTCACAAACATCCTTTCTGAATTGAATCCAAGAAGTAATCTAGTTTTTTGAAAGTATCTGGAATCTGAATTAAATATTTTTGCAGATAATTTAATTGATCACAGTCCCTACACTTTTGCACATAAACACTTACTTATTTTCTTTGTACAGGGCTTTCTCATGGATTGTTCTAATCTCTACATTGTGCATCATGAACCAGCCAGAGGCTAGCGCAATAGAGTGGAGTACTAGAGAAAAAAATCTATTCATATACCTGGGATATCTCTCCCAGTCGTGAGACAGAGCCTGAGACAGAGCCCCTGGGGGAGCAGGTGTCATACAAAGGAGTTAGAGCTCAACTAACTACACACCACTTCTGACCTAGTCAGCTATCTGCCCCCGAGCATCAGATACAACAGAAACAACATGGCCGCCTGTCCTCATGACCACCTTCTATTGTTCACACAGTGTCTTTGTGACATCAACCTTTGGATCCCTGACAAATGAGCCAGGGTCTCCATTTACTGGCAGCAGGCATAACTTCCCTGTTTTGCGCTACCTTTGATTCACCCCTGGTCCTCAATCCTAGGACTGTTGTGAAATTAGGTTGTTGTTCATTTCACTTCTATGTCTGTGGTTTCCTGATAGGGCTGTTGTGAAGTGCTGTTGATGTGAAAGGACACCTCAATTTGGACAGGTCTTATTTGCTGTTTAGCGAAACAACCAATCTTTTATTTCACATACAAAATTATTTTTGGTAATCTCCCTGTTTTTGTTCATCATTAGTTGTGGATGTTACTTGGCATTTTGTTTAAAATGAGGAATTCCAAAACGCTAGGATGTGTTCTCAATCAATATAGCTACACAATTAAAGATGTGTTCCAAAATCACTCCACCATTTCCTGGTTGCTAAAATTCAAATAGTTCATCTAATTTCAGTTTATGTGACAAAATAAGCAAGTAGTGTAGAGAATCATTGTCGGCTGCCATCTAAACCACTGTGAAATATATTTTCCCTAATCAAAAATATTGTTTTTTCATCTGTTTGAAGCTGGTGCACAAAACCGAAAGTAATGACGCAAACGAGAACCATGGAAATAACGCACAAAGAACAGATCTATCGCTTCTTAGACTTGCTTTCAATGAGAATGACATGTCTATAACACACAATTCTATGTGAATTTGGTCGGGTCGCCCAAAAACTGAAGTGTTGCATCTTTAAGATAAAGATAGATAAAGGAATAGACCCAATGTAGATTAGGAAGTAGACCTTTTAAGCAAGGAAGTGAACATTCACACCTACATGAATGACAACATATCTTCATTGACTTCATACAAACCAACATTTGTAACATTCATTCCAATCAGCTTGTTTTTATTGTCCAAATTGACAATACATTTGTCTCTCTCAGCTCTGGTCCCTAGAGGTGATAGTGAAAAGAGGTGGGGACCTGAAATCTTACACATGCGTCTAGAGTTACATCATGGAGGTAATGTCACATTCTTTATTTCCTCCACTCCGCCCCACACCCAAACAACCACAGATAACTTCTCAATGGTTCCCATGTTTAACAGATTAACAGATTAACACAGACACATTAGCTCATAACAATCCTCACTGTCACCAGCTATCCACCTCACCAGACAAAACCGAAGAGGAAATCTTCACATTTTCTTCTTTCTTCTGAGGTTCCAGGAGAGAAAATGTATGTTGGTGATGGTTGGGTAGCTGACAAGGCACCGGTTGTTGAGTAATGACATGCACTTTGTGTTTGCAGAACATGTTTGGCATTTAATCCGCACCGCCTTTTCCTTGTTAATTTAGACAATGGCTGAATATCAGTGTGCGGAGGGCCAGAGTTTTACCTTGAGTCAAAGGTGCTGTGTTACAGGTGAAACCAAGATTGAGGGTAAACCTACACTGACAAGGACCAAGGGATGGGGACGAGGGGAGGGTGTGTGTGTTGCAGGGATGGGTTTCTGGCAGCCCCTCTTGTAAATTCATCTGTCCAACAAACAGACCAACACACTAACACAGGGGTGTCAATCTCATTTTCCCCCGTGGGCTGCATTCAGTCTTCAATGAGGTCCGGAGGGCCACACTGAAAATGTGTTATATTTCCTCGCCGTCAAAATGTCCAAAAAATGGTTCTCTATCTCTCGTTTTTGGAATTTCCAATGCTCCCTGACTGTTTAGCTTTCATTTCAGTGATTATTAGCCAGCTGGACACAGTCAATAAACTTATAAATGTAGGTCTGTCATCATTTCTACACAGTTTCGATGGGGTTTTACTCATTTTAAAGTATGTTTGACACCACTGCACTAATATATGCAAACAACTACACACAACACATACCCTGCACTGTAAAAAAAGAAAAATGTTGTTTTACCTTACAATTGTAAGCGTACTGAAAGTAAAGAAAACCAATAGTGCCTGAAGACTGAGGCTAGTGAGGGCTAAATAAAGGGGAAGTAATGATGAAGTCCAGGTGTGTATATCGATGGGGAGCAGGTGTGAGTAATGATGGTTGCCAGATGTGTGTAATGCGGGTTGCCAGGATCGGTGGTTGTCGCCGGAGAGAGGGAACGGGAATAGGCGTGACAATATTCTCAAGTTGAATTGTATGTTCAGTCAACTTTGAATTTTAGGTTGAGTGTACATATAATTCAACTTGAGAATGTATTCTACCTTATTTCCATATTTTCCAGCATGTACTGTACCTTGCCTTCCGGTGAATTGTAGTTACCACCCATGACTGTATTTGTTAGCGACAGACACATGCTTGTTGTATTCAATGGCTTTCAGTCCTGTAGCTTTCACCAAGTGAGTGTCTAAGTGAATATGTTATCATTAAAATTAAATTCTTTATGACAATACATTACATTTATCATTAGGCCCTTCTTTGAGGGGCTAATTACAACCTAACACAGTGGTCTGAAACTCTTGGTTTACAGGCCACATCAAGCCTGCAAGTCACATTATGCTCGCTTGCAAAGTGATGTTAAATTCCTATTGGAATCCAGCCAGAGTGAAGATATCCAACAATTGAAACTTTTAATCACCTGCAACCTGCACTGAGAATGACTGCCGGTGTAGGGAAGATTGATTATTGAGACCACATAAATCATATAAACTAGAACAGCCATTTCAGTTACTGGTGCAATAAGTCCAACTACTAACAGATTGTAATAGTTTGGAAAAAGGCATGTGTTTGTGTGGCATAAGGTTTATCAACCAATGAATGTACATGCAAAAACACAGGTATTGAAACAAACAATTATCCAATTCGCATACCTCCCTAACAGATCCACAGATGACGAAATCTTGATTGCACTACACACTGCCCTTTCCACCTGGACAAAATGAACACCTATGTGAGAATGCTTTTCTTTGAATACAGTTTAGCGTTTAACATCATAGTGTTCTCCAAGCTCACCACTAAGCTAAGGACCCTGTGACTAAACACCTCCCTCTGCAACTGGATCCTGTACTTCCTGACGGGCTGCCCCCAGGTGGTATGGCTAGGCAACAACACATCTGCCACGCTGACCCTCAACACAGGGCCCCCTCAGGGGTGCGTGCTTAGTCCCCTCTTGTACTCCCTGTTCACCCATGACTGCGTAGCCAAGCACGAATCCAACACCATCATTAAGTTTGCCGATGACACAACAGTGGTAGGCCTAATCACAAACAATGATGAGACAGCCTATAGGGAGGAGGTCAGAGATCTGGCAGTGTGGTGCCATGACAACAACCTCTCCCTCAACGTGATCAAGACAAAGGAGCTGATCTTGGACTACAGGAAAGACGGGCTGAGCACGCCCAAATTCACATCGACAGGGCTGTAGTGGAGCAGGTTGAGAGCTTCAAGTTCCTTGATGTCACCAACAAACTATCATGATCCAAACACACCAAGACAGTCGTGAAGAGGGCACGACAACACCTATTCCCACTCAGAAGACTTAGCAATTCCCACACAGGAGACTTTGCTATTCCCACTCAGGAAATTTTGCATGGGTCCTCATATCCTCAAAAAGTTATACAGCTGTACCATCAAGAGCCTCCTGACTGGTTGCGTCACCGCCTAGTATGGCAACTGCTCGGCATCCGACCGGAAGACGCTACAGAGGGTAATATGTACGGCCCAGTACATCACTGGAGCAAAACTTCCTGCCATCCTGGACCTCTATACTAGGCCTTAAAAATTGGAAGGCCCTAAACATTGTCAACGACTCCAGCCACCCTTAGTCATACAGCAAGCGGTACCAGAACGCAAATGTCTAGGTCCAAAAGGCTCCTTTACAGCTTCCACCCCCAAGCCATAAGACTGCTGAACAGTTAATCAAATGGCTACCCGGATTATTTGCGTTGACCCCCCCCCCCCCCCCCCTTTTAATGCTGCTGCTATTCACTATGTAGAGTCAATTTACCCCTACCTACATGTACATATGGCCTCAGTTGCCTCAACTAACCTGTACCCCCGCACACTTGGTACAGGTATCCTGTCACACCTGTTTCAGCTCTTACTCCCCTGGCGCTCGAGGGCGCCAGGCTCTCCAGGATTACGCAATCAAGCCACCATTAGTACGCACACCTGCCTTTCCCCGTCACACGCATCTGCCCTCATTGGACTCAGCTGCTCTATTTACTTGTGTTATTGCCTTCTCTATATCTGTCTGTTCCCTAGCTCTGTTCCCTGCTTCGGGATTGATGTTTGTCATATGTCCTTGTTTACCAGTGTGCTGACGCTGTTCCTGTCGTGTTCTATGTCCGTTCCTGATTAAATGTTTGACTCCCCGTTCCTGCTTCTCCTGTCCAGCGTCACTCCTTACATACCCACTGTATACAGCCTCTTTATTGTTATGTATTGTGTTATAGTGGTTTTACTTTCGTATATTTAGTAAATATTTTCATAACTCTTATTTTTCTTAAAACTGCATTTTTGGTTAAGGGCTTGTAAACATTTCACAGTATTCGTTGTTGTATTCGGCGCATGTGACAAATGCAATTTTCTTTTCTTTTCTTTGAAAAGCTGAAGAAGATATGCACATCCAGGTACTTTTTGCAGGTGCTGGAGTTGTAGGTGAACTCATGGGAAATAAAAAGGAAAATGCCACACACTGCTGCTCATGCTCCCAGGTGATTTTATTGTAACAGCGTTTCGACCCTTATGTCTTCATCAGAGGCATTTGAGCAAGCATGTGTTTGTAATGTTACTCATCAAGCTTGTTCAAATTCAGCTCACTTCAGGGTGAGTTTGTTGACTAAACCAACAGTAACACATTAGCTCAAATTATTTTCCTTTTGAAGTCTGCTCAACTCACAGAATAAGAGTAATTAAGCAATTGGTTAAGGAGTTTTTTTTGTGTATATAGTCACCTTTTCATATTGCTTTCAAAAACTACTACAACTATGTCCAAATTCCAAACCACCATGTCATCAGTGGTGTCCAGTGCCTATCATAAGTTCTCCACAGAAAATGCCTAATACTCATATCTTATTGCCATCCATCAGAACATTGGACATCTTAAACAGACTGGTCCTAGAACAGGATGAATTTCAACTACATCTAGCTACATCTAGCTGAAATTCATCCTGTTCTAGGACCAGTCTGTTTACAAATGGCTATAGGCTACAAACGGCTATGTTTGGGTGGACATCACATTCAATTCCTCTCTGATGCTCACAGGGATGTTTTGACTGGCTGGCCCAGAATTCTGTTTCCTGTTTGACAAAGAAGAGAGGGACATGGTGCAGACACAGGCACTATTGGAGAGAATAAATAGTTCCACAAGTGGAAAGTTAAATGAAACTTCACAATGTACTCTTATATTGCCTCCTTTCCTCATCTCATCTCTCATATCATTCATCCACCATTCTTGTAGAAAAGGGTGAGTGAGCATTGTGCATTGACATTGCAAGAATACGTTCAATATTCTTTACTTTCCCACCATATCAGCTTGAAATTCGAATGGTCTCATGAATACATGTTATATATAGGCATTATGTAGTATGTTATAGACCCCCCTGGAAGTGACTGGTGTTGTACCCTCTGACTGAGTTTGGAAAAGACACCCATCTGATTAAATGCAGATTTGGAAATTCCCAAACCATTTACAGCTACTATTACTGTCTGTGCTGTGATTTCTGACACAGTCAGACAAATAGTGCATGTACTAACACCAGCAATGAAACAGAATCTAGCAGACCTGGGTGGGCTGCACATGTACGCACACTCATGCACATATGCACATGCGCGCGCACACACACACACAATATAGCAGCTGCGTGGCTGCTCCCTATCAGACACTCTTAGTACATGCCCTCATGCATTGCCTGTGTCAAAAGCTGCCTCCTCAACCACACACCTGCTTAACGACATAGCTTTCAATAGCGAACATTCAAAAGCTCTCCAAAAACATCTGTTTTCAGCAAACCCCATTAGATAGCTAATCTGCTGTTTGGTGACATGTACACAGCGGTTTAATCACCAGATTGCCAAAGCTATGACCTCAATCACCGTTCCAACTTTAAAATAGCTCTGTCTTCAGCCTGCCTTGGCTAACAGGAAACCATTACAGCTACCAGCAATTACCATTTCCATCCATCCACACAGTTCCCTACTTTAGTTGGATCTTTTTAAGTGCATTTTATGTGCGAGGTTAAAATATGAATCCCTTCCCCCTCTCCTCTCATGAATGAGGCAGGGTTTTCTGGCCGACTTGAGAGTACAATTTACGACTGATTTAATTTGGCCTTCGCAAACAATTCTAATGACATTACCCCCAGTGCATATACTGACTGCCTCTCCTCTTATTCCATTAACTCCTAAATCAGGTTTAAATACCATATTGATGCTGGATGCTATTATGGGTGATTATCAAAACAACAGACAATGGGACAAAGTGTCTACTAACTGGTTTAGCTGTAATTTCACGTAACTACAACAGATGGGAATGCTACAAATTATAAATCCAGCTCTTCAATGCTGTCGGACCACACTTTGTTCTCACTCATTGAGTCCACTGCTGTGAGGAAATTTAACCAGACGGTTTCCCCAGAACCTTCAACGTTAAGATTGAGAAATGAGAGGTTGCTTTGTGTGAATTTATGGACAAGAGACTGACAACGGAATAACGTATGGTTCTATGCATATGTAATGAGACCCTCTTGGAATAGTTCATCCTCTAATATTGTATTTTCTGAATAATATTTTTTGTGTGGTAACCCAAAACAAACCTAGTGTGGATGGGTCCTTAGCTGTGGTTTGTTTAAGGATGTTTTTAAATGTCGATTGAGCAGTTTGACAGGGACAAATGGCTGCTGTCCATCTGCATACATGCTTACAGCTGTCTGCCATATAGTGGTCATGGTAATGATTGTGTTATTAACCCTGGAAGACCTCTCAAACTGTTATTAACTGCTCAGGGACAGGATGGGGCTCAAACTGTCTCCGTTCCCTGTCGCTGCTGGCTTACACAATGCCTTGAGTTTCCCTGGCTATCTGTCACTGTCAGAGATGGTACCACGGCAGTTAGAATGGAAATGGAGAGGGAGCGTGTCACCATCCCCACAGCCAGATGGGGACACATAGTCACATGTACTGGACAATGACTGGTCTCAGAATAGTGGCTTTGAGCTAGAACCCTGAGGAAGACTTTGAATACTTCTCATCAGCATTAATGGATAGGTATTATCATGCACTGTTTATTATAATAATAATGAAAATAATAATAAATAAAATGTATAATAATTTGACTGACTGTCAAATACCACACCCAGGTTGCGAACCTCGCTGGAAGGGAGGACCTTGACACCATCAATATTGAGGCTACTGATGTTGTTTATGATGGCGTGAGTGCCAATCAGGACGATCAGTTTAACTGCAGGAAACTCAACTGCTTCCACACTTTGATGTCCTGCAGGCAGCTGAGGACTGCAGTGGCATTGGCAGTGTTTGTGGAGACGTACATCTGACTGTTGTCAGCATGAAAGTGAAAGACCAGTCCGTGTTTCCTCAAGATGTTTCCCAGTGGCAGCATGTAGATACAAAACAGTAGAGGCACCAGGATCGAGCCTTGAGGGAACCCCTGTTGGACCACAGCTGTGTCTGACCTACAGTGGGGAGAACAAGTATTTGATACACTGCCGATTTTGCAGGTTTTCCTATTTACAAAGCATGTAGAGGTCTGTCATTTTTATCATAGGTACACTTCAACTGTGAGAGACGGAATCTAAAACAAAACTCCAGAAAATCAAATTGTATGATTTTTAAGTAATTAATTTGCATTTTATTGCGTGACATAAGTATTTGATACACCAGAAAAGCAGAACTTAATATATGGTACAGAAACCTTTGTTTGCAATTACAGAAATCATACGTTTCCTGTAGTTCTTGACCAGGTTTGCACACACTGCAGCAGGGATTTTGGCCCACTCCTCCATACAGACCTTCTCCAGATCCTTCAGGTTTCGTGGCTGTCGCTGGGCAATACAGACTTTCAGCTCCCTCCAAAGATTTTCTATTGGGTTCAGGTCTGGAGACTGGCTAGGCCACTCCAGGACCTTGAGATGCTTCTTACGGAGCCACTCCTTAGTTGCCCTGGCTGTGTGTTTCGGGTCGTTGTCATGCTGGAAGACCCAGCCACGACCCATCTTTAATGCTCTTACTGAGGGAAGGAGGTTGTTGGCCAAGATCTCGCGATACATGGCCCCATCCATCCTCCCCTCAATACAGTGCAGTCGTCCTGTCCCCTTTGCAGAAAAGCATCCCCAAAGAATGATGTTTCCACCTCCATGCTTCACGGTTGGGATGGTGTTCTTGGGGTTGTACTCATCCTTCTTTTTCCTCCAAACACGGCGAGTGGAGTTTAGACCAAAAAGCTCTATTTTTGTCTCATCAGACCGCATGACCTTCTCCCATTCCTCCTCTGGATCATCCAGATGGTCATTGGCAAACTTCAGACAGGCCTGGACATGCGCTGGCTTGAGCAGGGGGACCTTGCATGCGCTGCAGGATTTTAATCCATGACGGCGTAGTGTGTTGCTAATGGTTTTATTTGAGACTGTGGTCCCAGGTCTCTTCAGGTCATTGACCAGGTCCTGCCGTGTAGTTCTGGGCTGATCCCTGACCTTCCTCATGATCATTGATGCCCCACGAGGTGAGATCTTGCATGGAGCCCCAGACCGAGGGTGATTGACCGTCATCTTGAACTTCTTCAATTTTCTAATAATTGCGCCAACAGTTGTCTGTGAGATTTGGAGTTCTTACTGGTTGGTAGGTGATCAAATACTTATGCCATGCAATAAAATGCAAATTAATTACTTAAAAATCATACAATGTAATTTTCTGGATTTTTGTTTTAGATTCCGTCTCTCACAGTTGAAGTGTACCTATGATAAAAATTACAGACCTCTACATGCTTTGTAAGTAGGAAAACCTGCAAAATCGGCAGTGTATCAAATACTTGTTCTCCCCACTGTACTTGGACCGATGGCTACAAACTGGTTGAGATCAGTGAGATAGAACCTGAATCAGTTCAGGACAGTGTCTGACAGGCCCAGGAGTATTGGTGACTGTTACCAGGGCGGTCTTGGTGCTGTGTCTAGCTCTGAAATCCAACTGGAGGGGCTCAAGTCGGTTGTGAGTGGCCAGATGGTTTTGGAGCTGGCTAGAAACAGCACTTTCAAGTAGCTTACTCAAGAAGGGCAGGTTGGAAATAGGACTGTTCTGGATATTGTCAGGGTCAGATCCAGCCTTTTTAAGTACTAGTGTGACTGCGGCCAGTTTGAGCTGAAGAGGGACACATCCAGTGATGACGGTCTTGTTGATAATTTCGGTGAAGAAAGGTAAGGTAAGCAGGTCTTGACAAAGGAGGTGGGGATAGGGTCAAGTGAGAAAGTGGTGGGCCTCATTGTCCTAACGAGCTTGGTTACATCAGCTGCAGTGACTGTGGTGAAGGTGGAGAACCTTGACTAAAGGAGCATAGGACTGGGTAGCTCAACTATCGGGGCTGGAGGGGACAAGATGGTGTTATTGATGTTTAAAATGTTACTTTGGAAGATGCACAGGGATTGATTGCACTGTTCTTGAGAGGCTGAGGTAGCAGAATTGTTCACAGGTTTGAGGAGCTTCAGACTCCTAAACTGAATGGCACGTTTCTTGGGCCGAGTAGGTGGAGGACTAGCTAGGGTGAAGGGGATGAGTTTATTGTCGGACAGCCCTGACACATTTCCTTCCAATTTCACCTGTGATGCGGACCAGGTGCAGTGTATGGCCTTTGTTGTGGGTGGCAAAGTCCATGTGCTGTTGGAGTCCAAAGATTTCCAGGATATCTGCCAGGCCGGTAGAGAGACTGCACTTAGGGAAGTCATGCACGTTGTAGCATAGCAGGGCACAAGGGGCTCCGGAGTGCTAGTAGCTCAGATAGTTCCACAAGGAAGTCAGAGTTGAGCTAAGGAGGCCGATAAATCAGCACAGCCAGTACCGATACTGCCATGCATTCAAAACCTGAGACAGCTGGTACTGGAGTAGACTTCACAATGCTGTCAATCAGGTTACAGCCAAATCCGTCACCCCTTCCGGATGTGCAAGAACAGTCAAGGTAGGTGTAGCCAGACGGAGTGCATTGGTTGAGGGATATGTACTCATTGGGCTGATGGCAAGTAAGTCTAGACCTCTATCAGTGATGGTGTCATTCAGTAGTAAGCATTTGTTGTTCATGGATCATGCATTTAAAAGCCCCAGTTGAATTACTTTGGAAGTCGCCTAAAGGGCAGCCTGCAGAACTGGCCAGTGTCCTATATTATCCATCTCAGGTGTGCATGATATACTGCTCGAATTGCGAGTGCAGACTATAGACTTAAGTTTGTTAATTAGTCTCCTACCGCCCCGTCGTCCTCGCCATTTGCGTTTTTTTTTCTCTCCAGAGGATCCTGTTTTGCATTTTGGCTGTTCTTCAGCACCCTGCACAGGGTTGTTTTAATATGTAACACAACTTCGGAGGAATCCTTGGGTGTATTGAGTGATGGTTGCTGCCATTTCTGTATCTTTTGGTCCAGCGTTTGGTCCAGTAAATGGGAGATAAGATGCGATAAGAAGAGCTGGTATTTGAATCCAAACAGTTACAGAGTTGATTGGAGAAGTAGACAGGTTAACTAATTTAACAATGTTAATAAAAATAAAAATAAACTATATTTCTGTGTTCAGTACTTGATTAGCTATAAAAAAATATATCATAATTGATAAAAACACATAAAAAACACAACGTTTTCTGGAGTAAACTACCAAGGCTAGCTGCCACCAGGCGCCATGGCAACCATGGAATTGTGCACTCAGAAATCTAAAATCTAAAATATGAAATAAAGAGTATAGTAGGCCTACTGAGGTCTGACAATACTAAGAGATAATCCAGCCAAGTTCTGCCTTGACTTGCACCAGCAGTGAATGATTTTAAAAATATCCTGATGAAGGCCCTTTGAACATATTTGTCTTGTCAACAATACTTGTGTATACAAAACACTCAGTCCTTCACTGTGACACTGTAAAGTACTACTACTGTAAAGTACTACTGTGTTTGACTCTCTCCTCTTATCCAATCAAATTAATGAGGCAGCACCAACGAGGAATCCCGAAACAAAGCGCTCGTTTGCATGATACACAAAGCTACAAAATGATGATTTGCAAATTGCCTCCCCATATTTTACCTCGTCTCTTTGTGAACCCAGAACCCCCCACCTCCCCCATTTCGCTTTACACTATCCCCAGACTGGAGAGAGTACTCTTCAGAACCCCTGTAGAGAGTGAAGGGGTGAGAGGAGTGTGTGCATATATGTATGTGTGCACATGTATTTGTGTGTGTGTGTGTGTGTGTGTGTGTGTGTGTGTGTGTGTGTGTGTGTGTGTGTGTGTGTGTGTGTGTGTGTGTGTGTGTGTGTGTGTGTGTGTGTGTGTGTGTTTGAGGGGTAAAGGTGGGGTGTGCAGCCATAAGTTCGATGCAGCTTCCTCTCTCTTAGTGATAGATATGCTAATGCCCTCCATTTACTCCACTTCACTCCCTTTATTCTCCCCAATTAAAGCAAACGCCAGTGAAACTGTAATTAAGCCGTGTCCAGGCAAAAGACTGCCTGCTGCTTTTAATGAAGCCCCATTGATTTTCCCTTTATTTGCTATCGGCCGCCCCATAACATCCTGGGCCTGAAACAAATGGAAGTTGAAAGTGCAGCACTCTCCAATCAGGGTGTGCATTGTACTGGACTGTCTATTTAAAAAAGACAACTGCCCTGAACAACATTAGGAAACAATAGGGTTGGAAGAGAGAGAGAGATGGAGGGAGAGAGAAAGAGTAAGAGAGAGAGAGAGAGAGAGAGAGAGAGAGAACACTGCTCATCTGTTACAGTTTTAGAATGGTCCAAAGATGCATTCTCCATACCCCAGCTGGTCTGTGATTAAAAATGTGTACCTCCCCATAGACCTGTACAACAAAATGTTGTACAGAACTTACACAACCAAAGCAAAAGTATTTTAATTGTTTGACTCTGAAACAGAGATGACCTCTTGTAATCAATACAGTACAATTGAAAAAGTACGGAAACCAATTAGCCAGATTGAGCTATTGCTGAAGGGAAAAGTGGTTCCATTGGACCCCTAATGTGAGCACGATTAAAGACTACATGTTGGAAAAGGTTTAGTGAGGCAGAAGGATCGAGTGAAGTTGTCAATTGACTGGACTTTGTCATGCTGAGTTTGAAAGAACATCCAAAGTCAGTAATGAGATGGGAATATTTGTGTTGAATTGAACAATTTACAATTTACTTTAAATATACAGTATGGTTTGACATTGTAACCTACACTTGGCATGCTAGTTGCTCTCTCTCTCTCTCTCTCTCTCTCTCTCTCTCTCTCTCTCTCTCTCTCTCTCATTGGATTTATTGGCAAGGGAAACATGTTTACATTGCCAAAGCAAGTGAAATAGATAATAAACAATCAGAAATGAACAGTAAACATTTCACTCACAAAAGTTTTCAAAAGAATAGAGACATTTCAAATGATATATTATGGCTATGTACAGTGTTGTAAAAACCTGCAAATAGTTTAAGTACAAAATGGAAAATAAATAAACTGATAAATATGGGTTGTATTTACAATGGTGTTTGTGCTTCACTGGTTGTTCTTTCCTTGTGGCAACCGGTCACAAATCTTGTTGCTGTGATGGCACACTGTGGTATTTCAACTAATAGATATGAGTTTGTCAACGTTGGATTTGTTTTCAAATGGTTTGTTATCTGTATGATCTGAGGGAAATATGTGTCTCTAATATGGTCACACATTTGGCAGGAGGTTAGGAAGTGCAACTCAGTTTCCACCTCCTTTTGTGGGCAGTGTGCACATAGCCTGTCTTCTATCGAGTGCCAGGTCTGCCTACAGCAGCCTCTCTCAATAGCAAGGCTATGCTCACTGAGTCTGTACATACTTAAGGATTTTGTTAATTTGGGGTCAGTAACATTGGTCAGGTATTCTGTCATTGTGTACTCAGTGTTTAGAGTCAAATAGCATTCCAGTTTGCTCTGTTTTCTGGTTAACTCTTTCCAATGTGTCAAGTAATTCTGTTTTAGTTACTCATGATTTGGTTGGGTCTAATTGTGTTGCTGTCCTGGGGCTCTGTGGGGTCTGAACTGCTATGCATTTTCAGCATGAAGTAATATGCCATTACACAGAGTTGACTTCTCTCTGTTCTAACCTGTGTTGCCCTAGAATATATGCACTTACCCAACAATCACCTAGGCCCTTTAAAAGACCCATTTCACAATGAGTATATGAAAATTAAAGTCATTTTAGCTAGTTACACAATTTGGAAAAATATAAATTAAACATTGGCTCTTGGTATCAGGACTGGTTGAACCCTGATTACTAAAATATATTTGGTCTAAATCTCAAAAAACAATACAAAGCAAGTTCACATTGTAAAAATGTGTCAACAAAAACACAAATACAGTACATTATGAATAAACACTTAATGGAAGCAAAATGATAGGGATAGTGCTCTTTTGAAAATATTAAAGAACTTATAGAAAAACATATACAATTGCAGGTCAATTACCTTTTAAACCCAAGGTCTGCCCTCAATTTCTCTGTGTTTTTCTCGACTCAGATAATAGTAATGATGCATGAATTCAGAAGATATATTTTTACAGAACGTTTTCACCATTCCTTCTTTTTATTCAGTCAACTTGCAAGTTAACATGGCCAAGATTAAAAACACATTTCTCAATACATTATCCTGGGCAAAGAGCTATAATGGGAATCACATCCAAACAGAAAGCACATTAGTCTAAATGCAGCACAGAGGCTTTTTGCATGTGCTTTCAATTCATGAAAGGTGCCAAGAAATTAGCCCTAGTGAATATCACCTTCTAATAGATTAACAGCCAGATTTGATAAAAGCTGTTATGAAGCGTAAACCGACTACAATGAAAGAATGATGTTGAGAAAAAAAACCTACTCAAAGCACCAAGCTTAATGGTTTTTTCTCATAGGGGGAAAAGGGTCATTTAAACAAGTATATTGTGCTCTTATTGAACAGGTTTTGTCTCCCTCACTACTGAAAATGGCGCCTGACAATTTTTCTCCTCAGTAAAAGGTAGACAATAAAATAAGAGAAATGTATAAAAGCCTAGATCTGGCATTATGGTACAAAAGCTAGGAAATGGTGCTCCCGCCTCCTCTCATTTCTCCATCCCCACCTCATTCCATATCTCCACTCATCTCTCCTCCTTTGGTATAATTAGATGAATTAAAAGCATTAAGTAGTTAATGTAACTGTTGTTCTGGACCCTCGCTTCCTTACAATACTGGGACAATGGCCTTGAGCTTAAGCCTTGAGTTAGGCCAACAAGAAGGATGTCAGAGGTAAAAAAATAAATAAATGAACAAGCTTAATCTGAATGGAAACCTCATGAGGCAGAAATGAAATGCATTTCCAATAACAAGAGGCTAATAATGTTTTTCCCTCTCCACCCCTCCTCACTCCCTGTCTCTCTCTCTCTCTCTCTCTCTCTCTCTCTCTCCCTCCCTCCCCCCCCTCCCTCCCTCCCTCCCTCCCTCCATCTGCACTAATAGATCTTCCGATAAATTAACAGCATTTTAGTTTGCAGCTCCGGCCCACATTAATCTATACAGGGAGAGGTGTAGTCAAGTTACACTAGAGAGAACTTAACTGGTGCATTTTAGCCATGCAAGCCATTTGCCAACCACACCGCTTCAAATTCACAGACTGGAGGCAGACAGTCTAGAAGGCAATGCCTGCCTTCCCGTTGCACTCACAACTCCCCATCCTGATTCACCACTCAGGGACAAAGGAAAAGGTCAAACCAGACCAAAAGAGGGAGAAAATACAATATTCACTATTCATGTAAGCCACAGTTAGTGAAATGTCTAAAATAAAGTTTTCTTTTGGAAATGAGAAACAATCATTCATATACAGGTAAGTGCCAAAATAAAGGAAACACCAACGTAAAACGTTTTAATAGGGCATTGGGCCAACACGAGCCAGAACAGCTTCAATGCACCTTGGTGTGTCTGGAACTCTGTCTGAAACACTATTGGAGGGATGTGACACCACTCTTCCATGAGAAATTCCATAATTTGGTGTTTTATTGATGATGGTGAAAAATGCTGTCTCAGATGCCTCTCCAGAATCTCCCATAAGTGTTGAACTGGGTTGAGATCTGGTGACTGAAATTAGCCCTAGTGAATATGGCATATGGTTTACATCAGGTGTGGGCAACTCAAAAAATAAAAACAATTATATAGACACTGGGGGGGGGGGGATTTTTACCTTTATTTAACTAGGCAAGTCAGTTAAGAACAAATTCTTATTTTCAATGATGGCCTAGGAACAGTTCAGGGGCAGAATGACAGATTTGTACTTTGTCATCTCGGGGGTTTGAACTTGAAACCTTCCGGTTACTAGTCCAACGCTCTAACCACTAGGCTACCCTGCCACCCCAATACCAGGAAGGGCATCCTAATGTTTGGTATACACTGAATTAAAATGAAAACGCAACATGCAACAATTTCAAAGGTTTGACAGTTCATATAAGGAAATCAGTCAATTGAAATAAATACATTAGGCCCTAAGATATGGAGTTCACATGACTGAATACAACTATGCATCTGTTGGTCACAGTAGTGGCATGGACCCGAAAACAGTCCGTATCTGGTGTAACCACCATTTGCCTCATGCAGCGCGGCACATCTCCTTTGCATGAAGTTGATCAGGCTGTTTTTTGATTGTGGCCTGTGGAATGTTTTTCCTATTCTTCTTCAATGGCTGTGCGAAATTGCTGGATATTGGCTGGAACTGGTGCACGCTGTCGTACACGTGGATCTAGAGCATCCAAAACATGCTCAATGGGTGACATGCCTGGTGATTTTGCAGGCCGTGGAAGAACTGGGACATTTTCAGCTTTCAAGAATTGTGTGCAGATCCTTGCAACATGGGGCCATGCATTATCATGCTGAGATGATGGAGGCAGATGAATGGCATGACAATGGTCCTCAGGATCTCGTCATGGTATCTCTTTGCATTCAAATTGCCATTGATAAAATGCAATTGTTTACGATGTCCGTAGCTTATGCCTGCCCATACCATAACCCCACTGCCCCCATGGAGCACTCTGTTCACAACGTTGAAAACCGCTCGCCCACACGACGCCATACTCGCTGTCTGCCAACTGTCCAGGACAGTTGAAACCGGGATTCATCCGTGAAGAACACACTTCTCCAATGTCCAATTGGATATCAAAGGTGAGCATTTGCACACTGAAGTCAGTTATGACGACAAACTACAGTCAGGTCAAGACCCTGGTGAGGATGACGATCACTCAGGTGAGCTTCCCTGAGATGGTTTCTGACAGTTTGTGCAGAAATTCTTCGGTTTTGTGCAAACCCACATTTTCATCAGATGTCCAGGTGTCTGGTCTCAGACGATCCCGCAGGTGAAGAAGCCGGACGTGGAGGTCCAAGCCCGTCTTGGTTAGGCGTGGTCTGCGGTTGTGAGGCCGATTGGACGTTGTGAGGCCGGTTGTCCCCAGCACAAGTTGCACCTGTGTAATGATCATGCTGTTTCTTGATATGCCACACCTGTCAGGTGGATGGATTATCTTGTCAAAGGAAACATGCTCACGAACAGGGATGTAAACAAATGTGTGTACAATATTTTAGAGAAATAATATGTGTATATTGTTTAGGAGGGGAACTCAGTTGGGGTCTCAACCTAATGTTGAGAGTTAGGATAGTAGAATACACAAGGTACAATTACAAAATGTGGTTGTGCACCAGCAGTTTTTCTCATGTCATATCAGTCACTGACAGTCACTCAGTTAGCCCATGTTAGCAACATTTTTTAATTTGGTAAGTTGTTCTAGCCAGCTATTTAAACTTGTATTTGGGGGGGGGGGGGGTTGCTTTTGGAAGATAGGCACGGACTCCGCTGTCCTAGCTTTAGAGGGAAGCTGATTCCACCATTGGGGTGCCAGGACAGGGAAGAGCTTTGACTGCCCTCCAGTATCGGTGAGAGGGCCAAGAGACCAGATGTGGCAGAATGGAGTGCTCGGGTTGGGGTGAAGGGTTTGAGCACAGTTCCTCTTGCTGCTCCGTAGGCAAGCACCATGGTCTTGTAGTGGATACCAGCTTTGACTGGAAGTCAGTGGAGTGTGCGGAAGAGTGGATTGACATGGGAGTACTTGGGAAGGTTGAATACCAGGTGGGTTGCAGCGTTATGGATAAGTTGCAGGAGTTTGATGGCACAAGCGGGGAGCCCAGCCAACAGCGAATTGCAATAGTCCAGACTGGAGATGACAATACATGGATTAGAACCTGTGCCGCTTCCTGTGTGAGGTAGGGTCATACTTTACAGGTGTTGTAGAGCATGAAACCGCAGGAGTGAGTCACTACTACGATGTTTGCAGAGAATGACAGGGTGTTGTCCAGTGTCACGTCAAGGTTCTTTACACTGGTAGGGCGACACTGTGGAGTTGTCACCTTGAGGTGGAGTTGTCACTCTGGTAGGGTGACACTGTGGAGTTGTCACCTTGAGGTGGTGGGCCAAGCTGAGATATTTGTCAGGCAATCAGAGATGCATGTCACCACCTTGGTGTTAGAAGGGGGTAAGGAGAAAAGTAGTTGAGTGTCATTCTCATAGCAATGATAGGGGAGACCATGTGAGGATATGACGGAGCCGAGTGACTTGGTGCATAAAGAGAAGAGGAGCGAGCCTAGAACCGAGCCCTTGGGGACACCAGTTGTGAGATTACATGATGCAGACACAGATCCTCTCCACGTCACCTGGTTGTAGCCGCCTGCCAGGTAGGATGCAATCCAAGAGTGTGTAGAGCCTGAGACACCCAGCCCTGAGAGGGTAGAGATGAGGATCTGATGGTTCACTGTGTCAAAAGCAGCGGATAGATATAAGGGGATGAGAACCAAAGAGAGAGAGTCAGCTTTGGCAGTGCGGAGAGCCTCCACAGAGAAGAGCAGTCTAGGTTGAGTGACCCGTCTTGAAGTCTGACTGGTTAGGGTCAAGAAGCTCCTTCTGAGAGAGATAACAAGAGAGTTGATCAGAGACAGCACACCCAAGTGTTTTGGAAAGAAAAGAAAGAAGGGATACAGATCTATAGTTTTTGACATCAGATAAGTTGAGTATTGGTTTCTTGAGGAAGGGTTCGAGAGGAGCGACTCGGGCCTTTTTGAAGTCAGAGGGGACTTAGCCGGTGGTCAGGGATGAGTTGAAGAGGGAAGTGAGGAATGGGAGATACAACCACTAGGCAAGTGGCTGACACAACAGATCAGAATGTTTAGCTTAAAATGTTGATAAACTATTAGGCTATTGCTTCACATTATAAGCGCAGCAATGCGCACATAGTAGTAGGCTATAAGCGCAGCAATGCGCACATAGTAGTAGGCTATAAGCGCAGCAATGCGCACATAGTAGTAGGCTATAAGCGCAGCAATGCGCACATAGTAGTAGGCTATAAGCGCAGCAATGCGCACATAGTAGTAGGCAATAAGCGCAGCAATGTGCACATAATAGTAGGCTATAAGCGCAGCAATGTGCACATGGTAATAGGCTATAAGCGCAGCAATGTGCACATAGTAGTAGGCTATAAGCGCAGCAATGTGCACATAGTAGTAGGCTATAAGCGCAGCAATGTGCACATAGTAGTAGGCTATAAGCGCAGCAATGCGCACATAGTAGTAGGCTATAAGCGCAGCAATGTGCACATAGTAGTAGGCTATAAGCGCAGCAATGTGCACATAGTAGTAGGCTATAAGCGCAGCAATGTGCACATGGTAGTAGGCTATAAGCGCAGCAATGTGCACATGGTAGTAGGCTTTAAGCGCAGCAATGTGCACATAGTAGTAGGCTATAAGCGCAGCAATGTGCACATGGTAGTAGGCTATAAGCGCAGCAATGTGCACATAGTAGTAGGCTATAAGCGCAGCAATGTGCACATAGTAGTAGGCTATAAGCGCAGCAATGTGCACATAGTAGTAGGCTATAAGCGCAGCAATGTGCACATAGTAGTAGGCTATAAGCGCAGCAATGTGCACATTGTAGTAGGCTATAAGCGCAGCAATGTGCACATAGTAGTAGGCTATAAGCGCGAATGCTCCATCACCATTATCAAATGAGACCACAAATGCAATTATGCATGTAATGCTTTTATTATAAAGGTGCATTTTTATGGTGAAAAGTATCTTCCCCAAACTTGAAACTCACACGCTGCTTTTAAATGTCAGTTAGGCTCCACACCCCTTGTAAAACAGATTAGTGTGCTTAATTTTAAGAAGTTATTTGGCCACTTTAGATGTGATACAAATCTTATTTAGAAAAATTATAGGCCTATGGTTTAGGCTACATGAGGTGGGAGACTAAAATTCGAACAAGTAGCAAAAAAACGGCATTGTTTCATTCACAAGTGATAATATGTAATCCACATTATATGCTAATATTGTCACCCATCAAATTATTTTTGATTTAATTCTGTCTTTACATATACTAAATAATATATGTGTGACATTTGTTTTGATTTAGAATGAACCATTATCATGGACCTGTATTGAAACAGGGGCAGTGGGAAAAATTATATGTCATCTATGCACTTAAATAGCGGATGGAGGATGCTTTTCCCCATGGTTTATTTTCATGCCAGCCAGGTAGGCTCTACTCCTGTTGTAAATAGAAGCAATGTACTTAATATAAGGAAAGTTGAGAAATAAATATTGTAGGCGAAACCTATTGAAAGCTGATGGGATCCTCCTCTTTTTATTAGTGGTAATCTCTCTATTTTCTCCCTCAATAGCAAAGCCTATAGAAATGTTGCGCAACATGAGCTCATGGGCTCTCATGAAGTGTTTGATTCGATTTCCGAACACATTTAAATTGATGTGAGAGTGATTAGAGGGACAATAGAGTGCTGAGTACTAGGCAGTTAGCAAGTTTGATACGCTACTAATGAGCAGCAGCATCAGAGCTTGGAGAAGCCTAATTACCATGACTAAACGGTCATGTGGAATATGACTGCCTTCAAGACTCGTGACCGGTATGGTGGTTAATATGGTCACCTCAACATCCCTAGGAGCTGGAGCGACTCTGCCATTTTGAAGTCAGAGGGGACACAGTGGTCAGGGATGAGTTGAAGAGGGAAGTAAGGAATGGAAGATAGTCTCCAGAGATGGTCTGGAAAAGGGAGGAGGGGATGGAGTTTAGCGGGCAGGTTGTCGGGTGGCCAGACCTCACTAGTCGCAGGATTTCATCTGGAGAGAGTTGGGAGAAAGAGGTCAAGGCATAGGGCAGTTCTGTGTGAGTGGGACCAGTGGAGTCAATAACCTTCCTTTCAAAGTGTGTGACAAAGTCGTCCGCAGAGAGGGAGGGGGTGGAGGATTACGTTTCCTAGGGTTAGAGGCAGAAGCTTGAAATTTAGGGAGATAGAAAGTGACTTTAGTAGCAGATACAGAGGAAGTGAAGGTGGAGAGGAGGGAGTGAAAGGATGATAGGTCCTCCAGAAATATAGTTTTCCTCCATTTTTTCTCAACTGCCCACTGCCCTGTTCTCTTAGCTTGCAATGAGTCTCTCAGCCATGGAGCAGGAGGGGAGGGCCAAGCCGGTCGGGAGGAAATGGGACAGTACGAGTCATAGGATGCGGAAAGGGAGGAGAGTATGGCCGAAGAGGCAGAATCAGGAGACAGGTGTGAGAAGAATTTAGCAGAAGGGAGAGATGATATGATAGAAAAGGAGTAGTGGGAGAAAGAGATCAAAGATTGTGGTGAACAGCCTCTAGTAAAGATGAGGTCAAGCATATTGCCTACCTTGTGAGTTGTAGGGGATTGGGAAAGGGTGAGGTAAGGAGGGGAAAGAGAGAGTTGGAAAGAAATGTATCGAAGGCAGACGTCGGGAGGTTGAAGTTGCCAAGTACGAAGAGTGTTGTGCCATCGTCAGGAAAGCTTATCAAGGTGTCACGCTCATTGAGAAACTCTTCAAGGGCACTTGGTCGGTGATATATGACAACAATGGTAAGCTTGAGTGGACAAGTGGCATTAACAACATGGAATTCAAATGAGCAGATGGACAGGTGAGAGAGGGAGAAAACAGAACATCTCCAGTTAGCAGAAATGAGTAGTTCTGTGCCACCATGCTCTTGGACTATGAGAGAAAACATAGTCAGATGAAGAGAGCAGCTTGAGTAGCAGTGTTCTCTGGGTTGATCCATGTCTTCATCAGGGCCAAACATTCAAGGGACTGAAGGGCAGCATAGGCTGATATGAATTTGACGTTCTTGACCACAGATTAGCAGTTCCAAACGTTGCCAGAGATCAAGAATTACACATGGGTTCCACAGGTTACACTAAATTATAAGGGTTGCAGCCAAGGGGTGGAGAGTGTCTGTAAAGCTTACAGGGAGAGGAGCAAACATGTGAAGTAAACACACACATAGTTGCCAAATCAACAAAAGAGCAAAATATGATCATCAGAAAATAACTAGCTAAGACAAGTGAGAGAGTGGTGTAGAGTCTTCCTCTCTTGCCTTTTCTTTAAGAACTCTCACTCAGATGTCATATTCAAAACTGTAAACATTTTGCTCCACTCTATGGCAAAATTTGTCGAATTGTGTGAAATTAGTTATAAAATGGCAAAATCTTCTCTAAAATGTAAATTGCAGCAAACTTGTGAATTGCAGCAAACTTGCTTTACAACTGCAACCTTTTCTCCATGGAAAAATATATAGAATTTCAGGAAATTAACTCTAAAACTGGGGGCTGCTAAAATGTTTTGCTCACAATTTTTTTTCTCTCGCTTAGGGCACCCAGAAGGCTAGGACCGGATCTGACTGCATGTGTAAGTAAGGTTGTGGGTTCGCAGATCCGCGAGCCACTAGGGCCCCTCATGATGAGTTCAGATTTTGTTGTGGCCCCCACCCCATCAAAGTTGCCCATTCCTGGTTTGCATCGTTTTCATGCTCATCAAACCATTCAGTGACCAGTCGTGCCCTGTGAATGGGGGCATTATCAGCATTTTTATACATAACCCTAAGCATGATGGCATGATAATTGCTTAATAAACTCAGGGACCACACCTGTGTGGAAGCACCTGCTTTGAGTATACTTTGTATCCCTCATTTACTCAAGTGTTTCCCTTATTTTGGCAGTTACCTGTAGACAGCAGAGGGTTAATTATTTATATGACATTGTTTAAACTTTTTCCCCCTGCTCTTTTAGACTGCCAGGATTAGTTTATAAAAAAAAACGATTTATCTCATTACAGCCAATTACGTAGTGATTCATCTGTCTAAACAATCTATGCCACAGAGCTAATATGATGGCACAGTTGATTAACCTAAAACACACACATAGCAGACTGCTATTATTCCCCGATACGGTTGATATGTTGATATACTCACGCACACACGCACAAACGCACACACAGACACACATGCATGCACACACTTATATGACAGCTATGAGAGTATTGTGGTGTATTACCACCTTTATTACCACTCTAACACCTGGACCTGATGGCTGTCAACTACATTCCCTATGTGAGGGCTCAAACTCCATGACCTATATACAGCTCCGACACATCAATGCTTCCAGCTTTTTTCCCAAGAAAAATTATTAAATGTGTCACGCCCTGACCTTAGAGATCCTTTTCAGGTCTCTATTTTGGTTTGTGTTCTATGTTTTCTTTTTCTGTGCGTTTGGCCGGGTGGTTCTCAATCAGAGGCACCTTTCTATCGTTGTCTCTGATTGAGAACCATACTTAGGTAGCCTTTTCCCACCTGCGTTTTGTGGGTAGTTTTCTGTTTTGTGTGTCTACACCAGATAGAACTGTTTAGTTTGTGTCGCTGTGATCATTTTTGTTCTAGTGTTCGGTTACAATAAAAATCCTGGACACGTACCACGCTACAACATGGTAATTTGAAGTGTTAAATAGCTGGTAAATGGAGGGTTAATAGTGCTGAAACATCATACCCAACATGTATTTCTGCAAGAAAATAAATCCCCAGATATGTTTATTTGAAGTGATTGTAAAAACCTACTTAGCAGTATATGATAGCTCACTTCCACTGCAGAACCAGTTGGTTTTGCTCAAAGCCCCAACAGACACTCAAGACTTCCATAGACTAGAAAGCCCCAATCACTGTGCATTTCCTCACACCAACTATTTCCCATTGTGGTTTTATCTTTCCTCTGCATAATGTATTATCTTATCAGACAACCACTGGTGGCCTTTACAGCCTGCAGCCATAGGCTGTCAAATCTGGGTTCATGTGCCTGATCTGGCCCTCATGTTGACAGACCTAGAGGGGCTCCCTGAAGGGAGACCAGTAATCTATGCTCTGTCTGTCAATACCAATTTTCAGGTTGCTTACTATTTCAGAGCTACTTCTGCACTCTGAAATTGATTCCCGAAGATACACATATTTTATAATATGAGAGAGTTTGACAGACTGTCTCAGTTTATTTGACTTTGTGTATAGCCCATGCTGCAGACTGGTACAGCATCATGGGCATAGACATCAGTCATTTCTGACAGCTGTGGTAGCAAAACTGTTCTAAAATCAGATGAGTCTCAGGGTGACTTTGTCCTGCGTTGGACAGAAACCCTGGTTGCCCGTTCAGTGGGGCTGTCAGTGGATGAGATTGGAGCTCCTTCATGTCTCTGTCTGTTTACAGGGGAGCAAATCAAAGATGCGTCTCATTTCAGAGGCTGTAAAAGCACGCTTGGGGAAGTATCCGGTGTCTCTGCTACACCCAAGCCTCCCACAGCAGCTGCTACGTACAACCTCCCGATCCATATATCCTCCAAATGAACACAGCAAACATGCTGCATAATTAAGTGCTTACAAATAAGTGCGTTATCTTTTTATGTAATCTAAAAAAAAACATGTCCTGGTGGAGGGACACATGAATATCATGTGAATGGGTCTGAGAAAGAGTTGAGTATCAACGGCTAAAAAGGTATATCAAATAAATGTGATCCTTGGTTTAAAACAACACAAATTATGTTCTAGCTGGTAACCGGTTTCATTGAAAGACGCCTTCATTATCCGAATTTTACATTTTTATCTCCTCACTGCAATTTCAATATAACATGCATTATATATTCAGTCACATGGCTTGGATTTTTCCTCATATTACCAAAAAATGTAAATCACTGTCCACTTCTTCCATACAATATTTGGTTTCTTGCGGTGTATTTGTATCCTCAGTGGCCACGAATAAAGCCCATCTAATCGAAATGTCAATTCATTATCTGAAAGTTCTTGTCCAAAAAAAAGTGCCACATCCGTTGTGTAGTGTTTGAACAGTGTGAAATGAAATACGTTCTTATGTTTTTGGGTGCTTTAAGTCACCAAAGCATAATACGGGCATTCATTTCGGTAAGTGAAGGAGCAGTTATGTCTCCAGTTGAGTGATTTAAAAACGGCCGAGGAGACATGAGGGCTGACTGGATGAGACGGACGTGGTCCAGCCCAGGTGTCTGGGGCATACATCTCCTGACATCTATCCTCGCTGGGTCACGTTGCCCTCTCAAAGATGCCGGGCCGGGTTGAAAGCACAGAGAAACATAATGGAGAACCAAGAAGCCTCCATTTACTAATATTTTTTTGTAAATAACATATCATGTTTTAACACAGCAAGCCCCTTGGGGTACCCAAAGAGCCCTAAGAGAGTATGGTGGATTACATATTTGGGGTCCAGTATCGAACTCCAAGCATCTGGAGGTCTGAGTGACGCCTGTTAGGGCAGGAGAGGTTCTGACCAGGGAGGGGGTTTGGATGTTGGATGCTGTTGGAAGTACCCTGGTGTTGGTCCTTTGAGTGCTAGCCTTCTGCTGCTGTAGGGACACAGGCCCCTTCTACACCCCCCCCCCCCCCCCCCCCCCCCCCCTGATTACCCCATGATAGACGACGCGTGTCCCCTGGACCCTCAGGACCTCCCACGGGAGCCCTCCCACTCTGACCCCTATCTATCTCTACCCTTGACTTCACGTTCTTAAAACACACTAGATAATCTTTCATTTGACAGGGGCTTGAATGAAATTCAACTTAGAGCTGCATCATTGCCCTGGACAATGGAATAGTGATAAATTAATCATTGTCCTACTTGATTTTTAATGGCAGGATAAAAGTTGGAGGATGATGCAGGCTTTGAGGCCGGGGGTTAAAGGAGTGGGGTTGTTCACTTAATATATATTATAGCATTACTATCTGATAAACACAAAATGAAAGGTTCTGTTCATATCCAATTCAGCACCAATACACCAACAGGATTATACATTCACCAAACCAAAAATATACATTTTAAATATAAAAATGTATATACTGTAGCTATAGTGTAATGAAAAAAATGCATATATTGTAATGGAAAGTGCATGCATTAGTGTCACTGAATTATTGAGCAGTAGAGTTGCAGAGATATGTGTAAATATATTGTAGCCTTATGCATTTTTTCTGGGTTTATGCAGAGTAACCAACAACAACCCCACACATGGCAAATGTCTCCATGAACCATGTCCAATTTGGGCCTCTGCCACCACTGAGAGAGTATCCAGCATATTTACTTCATCAGTGAAGTCAATTAATCGTCTCACTCTAAAATAAACAAAACAGGGATCCCCAATACCCACCTATTAAATCAGCAAGCGGGCTGGATGGCTGCTTTTAGATGCAACATTTACATGTAATTATCTTCTTATATAATTAAGTGCATTCAGTTAACAAGCATCTTGCCAACGGGCGGCGTTGGTTACCCAAACGAGCGGCGGGCAGCCCAGAACGCTGAGTGAGTGAGTAATTAGCGCTCAGCATGCCAGTGTTAATGGAAGTGATCTAAAACATCGTCAGCGTCAGGTGGGAGGAGGAGAAGAGGGGAGAGGAGGGGAAGTGTGAAATGAGAATAGAGGGGCTGCAAAATGGATGACATGGATGAGAGAAATGGAAGGAGAGAGGAAGAGAGAGAGAGAGAAAGCAAGAGATCGAGAGACCCTTGAAGCTTTTACAGTCACTGACTGAATGCATGGGTCAAAGTACACTCAATTGTGTAACGACCCCAATTTCAGTACAGTAGAAATGAATACTGCTGATACATTTGACTTCATTTTGCATGAAGTAAAAAAAGAAAGTATTTTCCAGATATCTCTGTCGGGATGGAGCCAATATGCCTAAGGATCCTCCACACAATCACACGCACCTTGCTATGACTACTACTAAAAACACACAATGCAAGTGTCACAAGTTACACACCAAATATATGTGTATATATATCTGTATGTTTTTTTCTTCTGTTGATATTATTTATCACATATTTTTGCGCCAATCTACAGTATATTACTAGCGATGGACTACTAGAGTGTCTTTTACACTGCATGTTACACTCCCATCTATCTTCATTGATATTATCACTGTGATAATCTTGTAACTTTACTCTACAGAGGTTCAGATTTACATTGGGACTCACCCCAGTTTATTCCTCTAGGATTCCATACAGCTCACATATGAGCTCATTGACCCTCAGGGCATTTAAGGGGTGAACTTTGTCTCACTCTATATCACTTACTTATCTGTCTGGGAAAAACGAATGTGAGGTATTTGATTAAACTTCTAAATCTCATCCATTGCAAGGTTTTGTTCTGAACTTGTCATTAGGTCCCATTTCCATTGCCAATGGGGACATGCAATATTGTAATACTTGCAGTACACATGACATTTTATATTGCTATAACACAACAAACAAAATTATTATGTATAAAAAAAATGGAGCTAAGGAAACAATCTGTGGTACACAATCTGAACAAGCATCCATCAAACCATGTCTGTAGCTCTCCTGTTGTTATCCTTCAGATCAATCTGCAGAGGCACAATACAGCTCTCACCTGTCATGTCAAACCACAGTCTTTTCCTCACTTCGGTCAACATGCTCCACTACTCCACTCTCAAATAAACTCCCCTCCCAACGCCAGCCATGACATCCAGAATATTCTCAAAGTCAACAGGATCGTTCTGGGAATATTGGCCCTCTAAGAGTGGCCAAGTGTAACATAGAATACAACTGGGCCAGAAGGGTTCAAAGAGCCACACTGAATGGCTGCCAAATTTCTCACACAGCGATTGCCACAGCTTATATTGAAAATATGATACAAACTATGCATGTCAGTAAGAATATCTAGCCTCTTTGTTCCTGTGCTTTCTATTGAATCCAATAAACACTTATCTACTCTCCAAGGGACTCAACTTCAAGAATGACAAAGCCTCCTCCAGGAAACACGACACCGGCCCCCGACAATACCAAAATACTCTATCTTCTAAAGACTAATTGGTATTTTTGTTTATCATTGGATCGTTTATGTTTTCTGAGAAATGTGAGTGTAATTTAAACATGGTCTGACTTTAAAGGAAATTGCCGGTGTTCTTCATGATGCTGGAGCCATTGGCCATCTTCAGATGCAGGCTGCTCTGTGCATATTGGGTTGATATTCTCTCTGCTTATCGCCCATTGCATCTAGCTTCTGAAAACATCAGGAGAATAAGCCCATTGAGCCTCTGCTAAATAAATACATTTGCACTTCTTCTTTCTGGCAACAGGAGCTGGCAGATGGAAGTGTGGAAATGCTGGCTTCTGAGGACTTGGCTGCAGTGCCATCTGCTGGTGTGAAAACAAACAGACTGCACAGGGGTAAAGCAACAACAACAACAACTGGTAATCAGCATCATCAACAACAACAAACATCTGAAGGTTTGGCTTGGGGAAGGCAAGTTATCCAAATATTTCAATGTGCTGTATATCGTGTTAGTCTTCATTTTCTTCAGTTGTCTGGCTGTATTGTGACCTACGGCACTTGCTAAGATGACACTGTGTCGAGAAAGGTATGGTAGTGACTGTACACTTATTTTAGGATTTTAAGGATACATTTTGGTGTGGACAAAGTGTGCAGGGGAACCCTTCTAAAAAGGAGTGACTAGGACCTCTGCCTCTAGGGCTGAAAGAGGGAGTAACAACAAAATAATTTAAACTTCCACTAAACAACTATCCCTCCAGGGAAGGGGAGCAGTTTGAACTTGACCAAAACCAGAAGACGTGAGGGAATCTAACACAAAGCACCCTTTAGAGGGCCTTTCAACACGATGACAAGTCCAATTGAGCGCAGTACGGTGATGCAACTGGCAGTAGAAGTAGACCAACAACCATTTTCTAAAGTATTGACTAAAACTGTGAATACAGTAACTGTGATACTGGACATTTATTTGAACTGATAGTATGTGTGAGTTCGATGTAAACATATACACACAACATACTAGTATTTTGCCATTGTGCTTACATGATTTGGTGGTATTGGTCATACATTATCTTTTTGCAGACATTGAACCATTAGCACTATAATATCCACTGTAATACATTTAAAATGTAATCAGAACAAAACATTCCCCATATTATGTACATCGTTAACTACATTCACACACTGGGATTGAACTCCTCAGTGGGCCTATACAGTAGCTCCACTCAGCTCCACCTTTCAGAAGAAAGAGCATCAGTTCATTGACTAACACAATGAAGTGGACATCATGGCTTTCACATCATTCCCTAAGGAATATAAATAATTTTATTCCGGAGGATGATTCCTTTGTAGCACGTCTAAGATTTCCATCGACTCTATTGGCTAAACAACTTGTTATTGTTTTAGCAGTTTGCAGTTTGTCTCCTCCATGTACTGTATCCCCCCACATCCAAGGTCTTTTTTTCACAACAAAATGTATATACAAAATAGTGTAATTTCCCCTGCACAAATACACGTTCTACCCAGAGCAAAGTGCAACCCAAACGGAAGGACGTAGCGTGAAACGACCCACAGTGAGAAACATCTCCACGTAACTCAACACACAAAAATGACACAAGAACACGGGCTAAAATACATTCTCTCTTCTATTGCTTGTTGTTTACACCTCACACCTTTAGTCTCCATAACCCACAACCCTGGGGAGGGCAACACTCCAAGGTCTTTCATTTCAGTGTATATTATGCCCCTATATCTCTGCTCATTTTTCACTCGTATTGCATTAAGTATTGATATTGATTTCTTGTAAATGCTGGCGAAATGGATGGCTTTGCACTTTTTTTGTGTTATTGTTCTGCAGCACTTGTAGGTAATTTATTATGGTTGGGGTCCAGATGAGGTCTCCCGTCCCTTTCTGCCAGGGTCCCCCTAATTGAGCGTGCCAACCTCACCAACGACACGCACACATGCACACATACATTAAAACACACACGCACACACACCCTGCCAACATCCCTCACTTTCATGGCCTACCATAAAACAACAGACGTGAAGGGGCAGCTTGGAAAATACACAGCAATAAACTAAAAAGCGCAAACTTTACAGCGCTTTCTCAGTCTTACCACATGAGTTGTGTACTGTCTGGGACTATTTTATTTCCCTTTCTCCTCTCTTTTTTTTTATCACTATCATTCTTTTTTAGTATAGAAGTAGCATTTGTATTGAAATCCATTCCATGTCCGATGACAAAGCATGGCCTTCTTGACAAACTGGAGTGGTTTACTTGTATTGTCATCCCAGCCAATTTCTTTTCCACGCCGCTACTGCCTCAGCAGGCTATTTGCATTTCAATAGCTTTTCAGTCCGCTCCAATATTGCCTCATATTGTGTCGGGTTCTGTATGAATCTGTATTAGATGCCTGCATCTACAGCTGTTCAACTCTCCAACAATAACCAAAGAGGTAAAGCATAAAAAATATAAAGTACTGTTAACATGAAGAAGGCAGAGAGGAGATTAATACTACATGATACATTTTATAGAATATTTGTCACATACAACCATGCAGTTGCTCATCCAAAAATAACCTATGACGCAATACAATTAAGAACTGCAGAATAACAGATTTTTACTGTCTCTCTCACCACATCAGCATCTCTTTGCCACAAAGCCACACTGGTGCCAGAGTGTCGGACACACAGGTCACATGACTCTGGAGAAAGTCCCACAGAGGTCCCTGGGCTCTCCCAGACTTCCATCTCTCTCCGGCTCTCCTCCTGCTTACAGGATCTGATTTCACTAGGTGTCATAAGGACACATACTATTGGAGCCGCTAAACTTACTTGAATAGCCCAAAATAAAATGAGACTTGTCCTTATGAAATAGCACGTACATATTGTACACTGATTCAAGTACACTTCCTCACTGTACAGAAATAATGTTGTCTTATCTTCAGAAGTCTGGAATCCCAGTTATGAATAGGACCCTTGCTTCTTGTTGAGTACAGAAGTACATGCTTTGCTTCTTTTTAGATCCTCCACCAAGACATATGAGCCACACTCCATTTAATGCCAACCTCTGCCAAATGTAGCTACAGTTCAGAAACAATTAATACTATCTATTCTACCAGTATGCAGGCAGGCCAACAGCTGTGTTTGGGCCACTTGTTGTGCCTCCATTACGCATAATTACAGCATTCCAAAAGCAGAGCAGCCACTTGGAGAGTTTAATAATGTACAAGTAGTCACTATCTCTGAATATATCATGTTACAGAAGCACTCATGTACGTGTAAATTTAGGTCAATCGAAAATATGGGAGGACTATGAAACCAGTGCCTTTGATAACACTCCGCAGGTAGAAGTTCCCTGTTGTCAGATAAAAGGCTTAATTTCCCTCTCCATCATGGCCGGGTTTGCTCTGCTGTGTCATCCAGGCAACACATGTAAGGGTCTTCCTATAAACTAGGGTACCAGTGAGGATTTCCGACACTGGACAACTTGTTACAGCTGTTGATGAGTCATTGATAATAATCAGCCATTTTTTTTCATGTCATTACATTAAGACAGGGATGGGCAACTGGCCCTTTTGAAGGACCTTGGATAAAACATTTTGTGTGTTTAAATTATTATTTTTTTTACTCGGTCTGGGTCTCAACTTACTGTTGCAAGGTAGAATAGTAGAATAGACAAGGTGCAATTTTGAAATTTGGTTGTGCATCAAAAGTTTTTCTCTTGTTATGTCAGACACTGATAGTCACTTAATTAGCCCATGTCACTCCATTCGCCCAACTGCAGCCCCTCGTAATGAGTTCAGATTGTGGACCCCACCCCCATCAAAGTTGCCCATCCCTGCATTAAGAAATAAGGGGGGGGGATCATAGCTATATTCAATCAAATTCAGATGTTTATTTAAGCCTCCGGAGTCGATGTCTGTGCCCCTATGGAAATCTAAAGAACATAATTCAGCCATAAAAATCCATCAGTTTAAACTAGAGATATACAGTATATGTTTTGTTGCATTGGATGCGTCTTAATCCACTGCATCTGTCGATGTCGCACTTCCGCGTCGGCGGTAAAAGGTGACAGAGCCGTGTTAGTCAGATCATGAGACATCCAGAAAATTGGTCTTCTCACAAAATCGTCTGTAGCGTTTGGCCTACATAGTATTACTTTTCTGTCCTTGCGTTATGGCAGTGTAAGTTGTCGTTATATCATATATTAAGCTTTAATCAGTAAAATCAGACATTGAACTTGAACCCTCTAAGAATCTTGTTTTTTTTGTATAGAGATCTCAGAAATACAGTGCAACTACATAACATTTCTTGTCTCCTTGTGTTATTGGTTGAAAACAGTTTTCATGGGCACACAAATCCAAAATAGAGCAAAATCGAATGTTTCTAACCAAAAGAGTCACCTTTACTTTGATACTTAATACCTAAATCATTTACCTGGTTCTTCAATAATGATGCACAATACTTGTTGAATGCACATTTTGTGTCCAGCTGATTAATTACATAGTGGCATTTTCACACATCATAATTTGATCCAGGAAAAATTTTCGGAACGACAGTCAAGTGTTGATGCAACAACAGCCCAAATGCTGGAAGTAAGGTGTTCGTGAGGAATGTCCAGAGTATGTTGGTATCTCATTCGTTACACTGGTAAAGACAGTTGTGCATGGATCCATGTTGGATCTAATACCCCTAGCAAATTGATGTTGATCATCTGTTGTCTGCTTGATTCACAGTAGTGTCGTTTGATTTAACAGAGAAAGCATCAAGGTCATGAGTTCATGTTTTCATATGTTTTTGTGCCTCTGATTGGACACCAAGTCTACTGTGCAGGATAGACTACTGTGCAACCCCGAACGCTATTCTTATTAATTGTTCTGGACATAATGACAACAAATTACATAGCCTAGTGGGCTGATTTTTGTTTGATTTCTGATTATAAAAACAGCGACAGTGTGATCCAAATGGTGAGATTAATGCTATCGCTATTCCACTGGCGTGTATTCATGGATGCCAAGGGAAGCCAGCAAAAAACATTAATTAATTTGTCTTTCGTGTCTCTGTGCTACATCATTTTCCTTCAATTCGCAAGAGCAGAGAAATCATCTGAGTGAGAGAAACAGCGCCCATCTATCTGATCCTGTCTGGTCAAAAATAATATTATATTGTTGCCACCCGAAGCATTGAATACAAGGGAAGCCAGTGAGCATCGTGCCTCCCTTGATAAAAAATAATAATAATGACAAGTATAGACAATCAGCTAAACTGAGTGAGCTCAACTGTGAATGGTCCTGGCACACCCAAAAAAATGGAAGCCAGTTTGGATTTGGCTTCAGACCAATCAAATCACCCCAAAAGCCATACGTCATTTAAAGAAAAAAAATGAAATTGTTGCATCTTGTAGTGTTGTCCTCCGGTGGCAAGCCAGCTAGTGAAAATGGTCCCTTTCATAAATTAGCTATGGATGGAGATAGGGATTTGGTTTAACTTAATTTTCTGTACTGGCCAATGATTACTGTGTAGCAGCGATTCTGATTAATGATAAATTCTAAAATTGTGCCCCTGATCTGAAAGGATGGAAGTTCTACATGTAGCTAGATGTCGTAGTCTAATGATAACCAGTTGGCCTGGCATTTTAACAAAAACTTGTACTGTATCATGACATGAGAGAGGAGGATGGCATTGGCATTTCTTTGCAAGTAGGGTGAGTCCACATGCTTTTTTACTTACATGCATACACACACACACATACATCAGTACCATTACATTGATTGTACTATATTGCTTTTGATATATTTTAGTTGTCAATGTATTAGACTAAGCATACATTTCGTTCTATAAGTATTTAGACCCTTTGACATTTTCCACATTTTGTTTACGTTACAGCCTTATTCGAAAATGTATTAAATATTATTTTGTTTATCATCAATCGACACACAATACCCCATAATGACAAAGCAAAAACAGGTTAAGAATTTTTTGCAAATGTACAAAAAAATTAAATATCACATTTACGTAAGTATACTGACTGTTTCCTCAGTACTATGTTGAAGCACCTTTGCCAGCGATTACAGCCTTGAGTTTTCTTGTGTATGACGCTACAAGCGGGGCAAAACTATATTTGGGGAGTTTGTCCCATTCTTTTCTACAGATCCTCTCAAGCTCTGTCTGGTTGGATGGGGTGCGTCGCTGCACAGCTATTTTCAGGTCTCTCCAGAGATGTTCGATCGAGTTCAAGTGCGGGCTCTGGCTGGGTCACTCAAGGACATTCAGAAACTTATCCCGAAGCCACACCTGCGTTGTCTTGGCTGTGTGCTTAGGGTCGTTGTCCTGTTGGAGGGTGAACCTTCACCCCAGTCTGAGGTCCTGAGTGCTCTGGAGCAGGTTTTCATCAAGTATATCTCTGCACTTTGCTTCGTTCATCTTTCCCTCGATCCTGACTAATCTCCCAGTCCCTGATACTGAAAAACATCCCCACAGCCTGATGCTGCCACCAACATGCTTCACCTTAGGGATGGTGCCTGGTTTTCTCCAGACGTGACGCTTGGCATTCAGGCCAAATGCTTCAATCTTCATTTCATCAGAGTATCTTGTTTCTCATGGTCTGGAAGTCTTTTAGGTGCCTTTTGAAAAACTCCAAGCGGGCTGTCATGTGCCCTTTACTGAGGAGTGGCCTGATTGGTGGAGTGCTGCAGAGGTGGTTGTCCTTTTGGAAGGTTCTCCCATCTCCAGAGAGGAACTCTGGAGGTCTGTCAGAGTGACCATCGGAGTTCTTGGTTACCTCCCTGACCAAGGCCCTTCTCCTCCGATTGCTCAGTTTGGATGGGCGGCCAGCTCTAGGAAGAGTCTTAGTGCTTCAAAACGTATTCCATTTAAGAATGATTGACTTCATGGCTTGGTTTTTGCTCTGACATGCACTGTAAACTGTGGGACCTTATATAGACAGGTGTGTGCCTTTCCAAATCATGTCCAATCAATTGAAT
Organism: Oncorhynchus mykiss; assembly: GCF_013265735.2. Lineage (NCBI taxonomy): Eukaryota > Metazoa > Chordata > Actinopteri > Salmoniformes > Salmonidae > Oncorhynchus > Oncorhynchus mykiss. The sequence goes on along the minus strand of NC_048587.1, from coordinate 26,308,999 downwards.
TTACCACAGGTGGACTCCAATCAAGCTGTAAAAACATCTCAAGAATGATCAATGGAAACAGGAGGCACCTGAGCTCAATTTTGAGTCTCATATCAAATTCTAAAAACTTTGCATTGTCATTATGTGGTATTGTGTGTAGATTGATGGGAAACAAATATATTGAATCAATTTTAGAATAAGGCTGTAACGTAGCAAAATGTGGATAAAGTCAAGGGGTCTGAATACTTTCTTAAAGCCCTGAGGGCGATTAGATTATGTTGACATTTTTAAGATAAAATTGTGCTTAAAAGTTTTTTCTTTATTTGACTATTTTCTACATTGTAGAATAATAGTGAAGACATCAAAACTATGAAATATCATGTAGTTGTCATGTATTGTCATGTTGTGTCCTGTTCCTGTTCTTTCTCTTCACCCTGTCTCCCTCTGCTGGTCGTATTAGGTTACCTTTTCTTCCCCTCTTTCCCCCAGCTGTTCCTTGTCTTCTCTAACTACCTCGTTCACCCCTTTTCCCACCTGTTCCCTTTTTCCCTCTGATTAGGTCTCTATATCTCTCTCTGTTTCTGCTTCTGTCTTTGTCGGATTCTTGTTTGTGTTGTTCATGCCTGAACCAGACTATCGTCATGTTTGCTGCAACCTTGTCCTGTCCTGTCGGAACCTGCCGGTCCATTTGAGCCTACGTTTGTTTTCTTATTAAAGAGGCTCTGTTTACGCTAATTCGCTTTTGGGTCCTCATTCACGCACCGTAACAGAAGAATCCGACCAAGAATGGACCCAGCGACTTCGGATCCTCTCCACTCAGCCGTCGAGATCCAGGGAGCGATGCTAGGCAGACACGAGCAGGAATTGTCTGCTGCTCGACATGCCGTTGAGACCCTGGCCACCCAAGTCTCCAACCTCACAGAACAGGTTCACCATCTCCGCCTCGATCCACCGGCCACTTCCAGGGCTTTCGAATCTCCGGAGCCCAGAATCAATAACCCGCCGTGTTACTCTGGGGAGCCCACTGAATGCCGCTCGTTCCTCACCCAGTGTGATATTGTGTTTTATCTCCAGCCCAACACTTACTCCAGGAGCACTGCTCGTGTCGCCTACGTCATATCTCTCCTTATTGGACGGGCTCGTGAGTGGGGCACGGCAATCTGGGAGGCAAGGGCTGAGTGTACTAACCAGTATCAGGACTTTAAGGAGGAGATGATACGGGTTTTTGATCGATCTGTTTTTGGGGAGGAGGCTTCCAGGGTCCTGTCTTCCCTATGTCAAGGTAATCGATCCATAACAGACTACTCTATTGAGTTTCGCACTCTTGCTGCCTCCAGTGGCTGGAACGAGCCGGCTTTGCTCGCTCGTTTTCTGGAGGGTCTCCGCGCAGAGGTAAAGGATGAGATTCTCTCCCGGGAGGTTCCTTCCAGCGTGGATTCCTTGATTGAACTCGCTATTCGCATTGAGCGACGGGTTGATCTTCGTCACCGAGCTCGTGGAAAGGAGCTCGCGTTCTCCGTTGCCCCCCTCTCCGCATCACTACCATCTTCCTCTGCCGGCTCGGGTGCTGAGCCTATGCAGCTGGGAGGTATCCGCATCTCGACCAAGGAGAGGGAACGGAGAATCACCAACCGCCTCTGTCTCTATTGCGGTTCTGCTGGTCATTTTGTCACTTCATGTCCAGTAAAAGCCAGAGCTCATCAGTAAGCGGAGGGCTACTGGTGAGCGCTACTACTCCTGTCTCTCCTTCAAGATCCTGCACTACCTTGTCGGTCCATCTACGCTGGACCGGTTCGTCAGCTTCCTGCAGTGCCTTAATAGACTCTGGGGCGGAGGGCTGTTTTATGGACGAGACCTGGGCTCGGGAACATGACATTCCTCTCAGACAGTTAAGGGAGTCCACGGCCTTGTTCGCCCTGGATGGTAGTCCTCTCCCCAGGATTCAGCGTGAGACGCTACCTTTAACCCTCACTGTTTCTGGTAATCATAGCGAAACCATTTCTTTTTAAATTTTTCGTTCACCTTTTACACCTGTTGTTTTGGGCCATCCCTGGCTAGTTTGTCATAATCCTTCCATTAATTGGTCTAGTAATTCTATCCTCTCCTGGAACGTCTCTTGTCATGTGAAATGTTTAATGTCTGCTATCCCTCCTGTTTCCTCTGTCTCTTCTTCACAGGAGGAGCCTGGTGATTTGACAGGGGTGCCGGAGGAATATCACGATCTGCGCACGGTGTTCAGTCGGTCCAGGGCCACCTCTCTTCCTCCACACCGGTCGTATGATTGTAGTATTGATCTCCTTCCGGGAACCACTCCCCCCCGGGGTAGACTATACTCTCTGTCGGCTCCCGAACGTAAGGCTCTCGAAGATTATTTGTCTGTAGCTCTTGCCGCCGGTACCATAGTCCCCTCCTCCTCTCCCGCCGGAGCGGGGTTTTTTTTTGTTAAGAAGAAGGACGGGTCCCTGCGCCCCTGCATAGATTATCGAGGGCTGAATGACATAACAGTGAAGAATCGTTATCCGCTTCCTCTTATGTCTTCAGCCTTCGAGATCCTGCAGGGAGCCAGGTTTTTCACTAAGTTGGACCTTCGTAACGCTTACCATCTCGTGCGCATCAGGGAGGGGGACGAGTGGAAGACGGCGTTTAACACTCCGTTAGGGCACTTTGAATACCGGGTTCTTCCTTTCGGCCTCGCTAACGCTCCAGCTGTCTTTCAGGCATTAGTCAATGATGTCCTGAGAGACATGCTGAACATCTTTGTTTTCGTTTACCTTGACGATATCCTGATTTTTTCACCGTCACTCCAGATTCATGTTCAGCACGTTCGACGTGTCCTCCAGCGCCTTTTAGAGAATTGTCTTTTTGTGAAGGCTGAGAAGTGCTCTTTTCATGCCTCCTCCGTCACATTTCTCGGTTCTGTTATTTCCGCTGAAGGCATTAAGATGGATCCCGCTAAGGTCCAAGCTGTCATTGATTGGCCCGTCCCTAGGTCACGCGTCGAGCTGCAGCGCTTTCTCGGCTTCGCGAACTTCTATCGTCGTTTCATCCGTAATTTCGGTCAGGTGGCAGCCCCTCTCACAGCCCTTACTTCTGTCAAGACGTGCTTTAAGTGGTCCGTTTCCGCCCAGGGAGCTTTTGATCTCCTCAAGAATCGTTTTACATCCGCACCTATCCTTGTTACACCTGACGTCACTAGACAGTTCGTTGTCGAGGTTGACGCGTCAGAGGTGGGCGTGGGAGCCATTCTTTCTCAGCGCTCCCTCTCTGACGACAAGGTCCACCCTTGCGCGTATTTTTCTCATCGCCTGTCGCCGTCGGAACGTAACTATGATGTGGGAAACCGCGAACTGCTCGCCATCCGCTTAGCCCTAGGCGAATGGCGACAGTGGTTGGAGGGGGCGACCGTTCCTTTTGTCGTTTGGACTGACCATAGGAACCTTGAGTACATCCGTTCTGCCAAACGACTTAATGCGCGTCAGGCGCGCTGGGCGCTGTTTTTCGCTCGTTTCGAGTTTGTGATTTCTTATCGTCCGGGCTCTAAGAACACCAAGCCTGATGCTTTATCTCGTCTCTTCAGTTCTTCAGTAGCCTCCACTGACCCCGAGGGGATTCTCCCTGAGGGGCGTGTTGTCGGGTTGACTGTCTGGGGAATTGAGAGGCAGGTAAAGCAAGCACTCACTCAAACTCCGTCGCCGCGCGCTTGTCCTAGGAACCTTCTTTTCGTTCCCGTTCCTACTCGTCTGGCCGTTCTTCAGTGGGCTCACTCTGCCAAGTTAGCCGGCCACCCTGGCGTTCGGTATACGCTTGCTTCCATTCGCCAGCGTTTTTGGTGGCCCACCCGGGAGCATGACACGCGTCGCTTCGTGGCTGCTTGTTCGGTCTGCGCGCAGACTAAGTCCGGTAACTCCCCTCCTGCCGGCCGTCTCAGGCCGCTTCCCATTCCCTCTCGACCGTGGTCTCACATCGCCTTAGATTTTGTCACCGGACTGCCTTCGTCAGCGGGGAAGACTGTTATTCTTACGGTTGTCGACAGGTTCTCTAAGGCGGCTCATTTTATTCCCCTTGCTAAGCTTCCTTCTGCTAAAGAGACGGCAGAAATCATCATCGAGAATGTTTTCAGAATTCATGGCCTTCCGTCAGACGTCGTTTCGGACAGAGGTCCGCAATTCACGTCTCAATTTTGGAGGGAGTTTTGCCGTTTGATTGGGGCTTCCGTCAGTCTCTCTTCCGGCTTTCACCCCCAGTCTAACGGTCAAGCAGAACGGGCCAATCAGACTATTGGTCGCATCTTACGCAGTCTTTCTTTTCGCAACCCTGCGTCTTGGTCAGAACAGCTCCCCTGGGCAGAATACGCCCACAACTCGCTTCCTTCGTCTGCGACCGGGCTATCTCCTTTTCAGAGTAGCCTCGGGTACCAGCCTCCGCTGTTCTCATCTCAGTTCGCCGAGTCCAGCGTCCCCTCCGCTCAGGCTTTTGTCCAACGTTGCGAGCGCACCTGGAAGAGGGTCAGGTCTGCACTTTGCCGTTATAGGGCGCAGACTGTGAGGGCTGCTAATAAGCATAGAACTAAGAGTCCTAGATATTGTCGCGGTCAGAGAGTTTGGCTCTCCACTCAGAACCTTCCCCTTAAGACCGCTTCTCGCAAGTTGACCCCGCGGTTCATTGGTCCGTTCCGTATTTCTCAGGTCATTAATCCTGTCGCAGTTCGACTTCTTCTTCCGCGATACCTTTGTCGCGTCCACCCGGTCTTCCATGTCTCCTGTATCAAGCCCGTTCTTCGCGCCCCCGCTCGTCTCCCCCCCCCCCCCCCCATCCTTGTCGAGGGCGCACCCATCTACAGGGTCCGTAGGATTTTGGACATGCGTCCTCGGGGCCGTGGTCATCAGTACCTAGTAGATTGGGAGGGGTACGGTCCTGAGGAGAGGAGTTGGGTTCCCTCTCGGGACGTGCTGGACCGTGCGCTGATCGATGATTTCCTCCGTTGCCGCCAGGTTTCCTCCTCGAGTGCGCCAGGAGGCGCTCGGTGAGTGGGGGGGTACTGTCATGTATTGTCATGTTGTGTCCTGTTCCTGTTCTTTCTCTTCACCCTGTCTCCCTCTGCTGGTCGTATTAGGTTACCTTTTCTTCCCCTCTTTCCCCCAGCTGTTCCTTGTCTTCTCTAACTACCTCGTTCACCCCTTTTCCCACCTGTTCCCTTTTTCCCTCTGATTAGGTCTCTATATCTCTCTCTGTTTCTGCTTCTGTCTTTGTCGGATTCTTGTTTGTGTTGTTCATGCCTGAACCAGACTATCGTCATGTTTGCTGCAACCTTGTCCTGTCCTGTCGGAACCTGCCAGTCCATCTGAGCCTACGTTTGTTTTCTTATTAAAGAGGCTCTGTTTACGCTAATTCGCTTTTGGGTCCTCATTCACGCACCGTAACAGTAGTATCCAAAAAAGTGTTAAACAAATCAAAATATATATATATTTGAGATTCTTCAAATAGCCACCCTTTTGCCTTAATGGGATGCTTGGCACAATCTTGAAATTCTCTCTACCAGCTTCATGAGGTAGTCAATTCATTGAAATTAACAGGTTTGCCTTGTTAACAGTTCATTTGTGGACTTGTGTGAGGGGGGGGGAGGGGGGGGGGTTAGCCCTATTTGGTAAAAGACCAAGTCCATATTATGGCAAGAACAGCTCAAATAAGCAAAGAGAAAGGACAGTCCATCATTATTTTAAAACGAAAAGGTCAGTCAATACGGAACATTTAAAGAACTTTGAAATTTTCTTTAAGTGCAGTCGCAACAACCATCAAGCGCTATGATGAAACTGGTCCTCATAAGGACCGTCACAGGAATGGAAGACCCAGAGTTACCTCTGCTGCAGAGGATAAGTTCATTAGTTATCTGCTTCAGAAATTGCAGCCCAAATAAATGCTTCACAGAGTTAAAGTAACAGACACATCTCAACAGCAACTGTTCAGAGGAGACTGTGTGAATCAGGCCAATCACACTAACTCTGAGTGATTTGAAAAGTCATAGTCAATAAATAAATAATATAATAATACTCTTAGCAAAAAATGTTATCTTTAAAATGTACAATATATAGGATCTATGAGAATAGAAATGTTCAGAACATTTGTGAAACATCACAGCACAGTTGAAAAATATATCAAAACTGATGGTTCATGCATAGTTTGGAGCTGTGCTTTGGGTCATTGTCCTGTTGTAGGAGGAAATTGGCTACAATTAAGCGTTGTCTACAGGGTATGGCATGGGGTTGCAAAATGAGGTGATAGACAGTTGAAGTCGGAAGTTTACATACACCTTAGCCAAATACATTTAAACTCAGTTTTCACAATTCCTGACATTTAATTCTAGTAAAAATTCCCTGTCTTAGGTCAGTAAGGATCACCGCTTTATTTTAAGAATGTGAAATGTCAGAATATATATATATATATTTAATTGTAAAAAATATATAATTGCATAAACCAATGGCGTATAAATTAATGTGGGAAAAATATCCACATAGTAATAAAGAAAGAAAGTTGTTTCGTCTCGTAGCTGTATGCAACTCCGCTCGTTAGTTATTTCACTCCAGCGAGAACAGAGCTGAGAGACCGTCGTAGCAGCAATTAGCTTATGAAGGAATTAGCATTTAGCTAAATGCAAATGAGCAACATGGCAAGCATTGGCAAGCTGGAACTAGAAGATGCCCCAGTATCATTCAGGTCTGCTGTCTGGGAACATTTAGGTTTCCGTGTAAACTATAACGAGATTGCCAATGAGTTGTGGATAAAACTTCTACAACATGTAGGCTCTGTTCATTGCTGATAGCCTATTTGAGTGGCAATACGAGTAACAGGACTACTCATTTGCGCCGACATCACCCCAAAGTGCCAATCGGTGGGACTAGGCGAAGAAATTAACCGACAACCAATCGGCAGCCACTTCTCCCCACAGCCTTCAGGCAACAATATGTGGTTGACTCTGCTAGGGCTAAAGAAATCAAGGCAACGATAGCAGAATTCATTGCGGCAGATATGAGACCCTTCTCTGTGGTAGAGTTCAGAAACATGTTTAAAGTGGTCGCGCCTTGATTCCTTCCCGTACACATTTTGCCCTGACATTAATACCTGCCAAATACAAAAAAACTAAAGGACAACTTGAGAGCGAGTTGTCCGAAACGTTGTCTGTTGCTCTGACAACTAGACGTCTAGAGCTACAGAGAGCTACCTTACTGTAACGGCTCATTTCATTATGGCAGAGTGGGAGATAAAATGCCATGTCCTTCAAACATGTCCCCTTCAGAGGAGTCACACCAGTGTAAACTTGGGGAAAGAGCTAAGGGAAGTAGTTGCAGTGCGGAAGTTGGAGGGGGATAATGTAACGATTCCTGTGACCACTGACAACGCTAGAAATATTGTAAATGCAGTTGCACTAGCTGGACTGGGGCCACAGAGCAGATGCTTTGCTCACGTTATTAACCTAGCATCTCAAAAAGCAATGTCAGTAAATCCAATCTCTCGCCTCCTAGCAAAGATCTGGAAGGTGGTATCCTTCTTTCATAAAAGCGCAACTGCTGCACATGTTTTCAAGCCAAAACAGGAGATGCTGGAGCTGCCAAACCACAACTAATCCAAGATGTCCCTACAAGATACAATTCAAGCCATGACACGGTTGAGAGATACCTTGAGCAGAAAGTTGCGCTGTATTCTACACTGATTGATCAAGCTGTGAGGAAGAATGTCAAAGATATTGTGACTTTGTCTGAAAATGACATAAGACTTGCAGAGGAAGTTATCAACGTGTGCAAACCTCTCAAAACAGTCACAACACTGATATGCACTGCAAGCATTCCGTCAGTTTCCATGGTCCTGCCTATGAAAACAATGATCGTGAAATCAATGGTGGCATCTGATGAAGATGAACTCGCAGTAAGGGATGTCAAGACTGCTATCAGAGTTAACATGGAGCCTAGATATGCTGACCCTGGTGTCCACGACTTCTGACACAAGAGCACTGCTTTGTACCCCCGGATCAAGTCCCTGCTACACCTGGATGCTGCTGCTCATCTGAGAGTCTACAATGAACTCACAGCAGAGATTGTGATATACAATATACAACAGGAATTGTATTTATTTTGTTAATGTGACATTTATTATTTTATTAATTACTGATTTAACAATGAATTATAAAGTAATACTTGTCATAATAGTAATTGTCATAATAGTGTCTGATATATATTTCCAACAACAAATCATATTTTTAAAGCCACTTCAGAGATAGTAATTTTCATCTAATTTAATTCTGCAGGGTCAAGCCACAGATACCACAGGAGCCAACCCCTCTCCAGAGATGGCAGAAGACAGGGGTTCTCCTCCAGAAAAGGGGAGTTGTTCACGACCCAGGAGCAGGGAACCAAGTCAAAGGTCAAGGTCATAGAGGAGGAGTTGACCTCATAGAGGGAAGTGGATTGTATTCCCCAAAGAGTTAATATACCGTCATGTTGCCATGTTAGCAAGGCGCTACCTGGCAGTGCCTGGGACCTGTCCCTAGCGAGAGGGTATTCTCCACAGCCGATCTGTGCTCACTGCAGATACTCTGGATAGACTAATCTTTTAAAGAAAAACTTGAAAATCTGATTTTAAAATGTTGTTTTAATTTTTTTTCAAGTAACCAGTCTCAAGTGGTCCTATTTGGTTTAATCACTGCTATGTGACTTAGTGTTGATGTATGCTGCTGGACTATGCACTCTTGTTGAAGTTCTGTTTTAAATTACCATTTGATTTAACGTTATAAGGCAGACACCGCTGTGTTTTGCTGTCCCTTTGTTTCCGTATGCTGGGAATTCAAGCTACCCAAAATAAATGGAAAATCGAAATACAAATGACATATTTCTCAGGCATTTATTTTGTCGATATATCGAAACTGCACCGAACCGTGACACCACTGTACTGTATCGTATCGAACCGTGACACCACTGTACTGTATCGTATCGAACCGTGACACCACTGTACTGTATCGTATCGAACCGTGACACCACTGTACTGTACCGTACCAAACCGTGACACCACTGTACTGTATCGTATCGAACCGTGACACCACTGTACTGTATCGTATCGAACCGTGACACCACTGTACTGTATCGTATCGAACCGTGACACCACTGTACTGTATCGTATCGAACCGTGACACCACTGTACTGTATCGTACCGAACCGTGACACCACTGTACTGTATCGTATCGAACCGTGACACCACTGTACTGTATCGTATCGAACCGTGACACCACTGTACTGTATCGTACCGAACCGTGACACCACTGTACTGTATCGTATCGAACCGTGACACCACTGTACTGTATCGTATCGAACCGTGACACCACTGTACTGTATCGTACCGAACCGTGACACCACTGTACTGTATCGTATCGAACCGTGACAGCACTGTACTGTATCGTACCAAACCGTGACACCACTGTACTGTATTGTATCGAACCGTGACACCACTGTACTGTACGGTATCGAACCGTGACACCACTGTACTGTATCGTACCGAACCGTGACACCACTGTACTGTATCGTATCGAACCGTGACACCACTGTACTGTATCGTACCGAACCGTGACACCACTGTACTGTATCTTATCGAACCGTGACACCACTGTACTGTACCGTACCGAACCGTGACACCACTGTACTGTATCGTATCGAACCGTGACACCACTGTACTGTATCGTATCGAACCGTGACACCACTGTACTGTACGGTATCGAACCGTGACACCACTGTACTGTACCGTACCGAACCGTGACACCACTGTACTGTATCGTATCGAACCGTGACACCACTGTACTGTATCGTACCGAACCGTGACACCACTGTACTGTATCTTATCGAACCATGACACCACTGTACTGTATCGTATTGAACCGTGAAGTTTTGTGAACCATTTCACCCCTAGTGCATACCTGTCATTAAGAACGCATCATGAACGATATATAACTTTGTCCTCTCCAAGTTCCCACAGTTAGATTTTGGGGTCAGTCATTTAACTTGAGTCGAAACCTGAGTCTAAACTACTAACATTACACTTTTCTACCATCTGAAAGCACATCATGCACAAAGTCATGATGGCGCATCAGGCTTTGTATGGTGGCACGAAGCCCCTTTGGTTGATTTTGCCCTTTGTGTGTCTTATATGTAAGCTCCGTCTCAATGCATTTAAACAACTTCTTAACCAAGACAATTACCCGGTAATACCACAGTATCATTTTCTGTTTCTCCATCGAACTCCCTTCCCCTCTGGCTTGTTTCAAATCTCCAAAGCAATTCTAGTTTGCTTCCTTCCCTCGTCCTACTTCTAACTTCCTCCCTCTGTTTCTACCCATGCACCTTGGTTTTAAATGTCAATTAATCCCTTTCATCCGCTCTGCCACGTTAAACATCAATTTCCTCATTTACGATCCAATAAAATAAGTCAAAATCTCTGCCATCTATTGTACGACCCCCTCCCTCCATCTTAGCACCAGCACCACCACCTTCATCAGAGAATTTCCCCGTCAAGCGACAAGGGAGTGCAGCAATGGCATTTTACGTCCTCTTAAGTCGTTTTATACTTACAAAACAGTAACGATTCCAAGGGACTTTGAATTTCTCTAAGTACCGTCGGGGCACATCAAATATGCATGAGGTGTTCAGTAAACAATGCCCAATGGTCTTATTCCTTTAAAATAAAACTATTTCCATGAGATGTAAGAGGACTTTAATATTGCCTTAAATATTAAAAGAGAGAACTGAGCCTCATCTATTTTTCATTTATTGGGCCTGCATGCAAGGAGTCATCAATCTCCAAGAAATGACTGACATTTTCATTTCAAATAAAAAAAGGGTACACTTTATCCAGCGGTAATAGGGATTGCCTTTCTTACACTAGGAGCTGTAGATGGGTTCTGGAGTGCTGGAAATGGGATGTTTTTTATTCGGATAAGGTCGTGGTTTTAAACCTTCTATGTGTGGAGAAAACACGCACCAAACAGCGAAATAAAACATGCTGTTTTATCTCGCAGACACTTCATATAGGCTTTATAAGACACCTTAAAAAGCAACATGCAATACCTTCATGAACACAACATGTAACGAGACTCGAGCGTTACAATATCAGGTGTTCTGTTGTAAGGTCATATTGATTTTTTGAGACGCAATCAAATCTTTCTATTATTTTGCGGTTATATTCTGTTTCCAATGTACACATCATTACAGGGTTATTGGTCTCTGCTTGTTTGCCTCTGGGCTTGAAGTTTGTAATTACGGCCCAATTAACAAATGGTTCCAGTAATAGGGGACTGAGGAAGTAGTCTGGGCCCAGGGCACTACAGGCACCAACAATGTACATTATAGACACTTTTCGCCCCCAAAACACCACATCCTTAACAATGTGTCCAAATCCGCACCCCGTCCTGACTCCACTGCTGGAATCACCCCTCTGAATGATTAATCTGGGAGTAGTGTTGATATATCATCAGCCGTGTACATACACAGCACCTGAAAATGAGGGTTACAGTAGGCCAGGATTTATAACAAAAAAAGCTTGACATGTGCTGTTAATTCACCTTGACAGTTCTGTCACTTCCTGCCCAGGTGACTAAGTGCTACGTGGAAGGGGCGTTGTGAGTTCAGCTCACCGCCAGGCTTTTCAAGTCGCATGCTTCTTTGCCCACTCCTCATAATGGATGAATATTTGTTGATCATTTCTGTACACAAGTCTCAGTGTCAGCTAGCTCGACTCCCTGGCCTCATTCGCATAGGTAGATTGAGAGCATAACGAGAGGGAGAGAAACGAGGTGGGGTGGTGGTGGTGGTGGTGGTGGAGGGAGGTTATGATGAATAGGCTTCCCTCTCTGCCATAGCACCTCTGTAAATGTTTGATTCATTCTTAATGGATTACCGTTGATTATGAGTGGATGATGGGGTTCAGGGCCTAAACGTCTGCACCACTCTGCTTCCTGTGATGGCCCCACGCCGTCTTCCCATGATGACACGCCAACGACATGTATACTTTATGCAAAGTGAAGGGAGAGTGGTGCTTGTTGATGCACAATTGAGTCACTGTTCATTAGACCTGTGATAACTTTGCCTTGCCTGTCATTTTCCTATGTGGATGTGAAGTAAACCGACCTACATACAGTATATTAGGTTCCCAAGGCTAACAGCCAATAGTCACAAACATACAAATAATTGTAATTCAAGCTGATACATCGTATGATCAACTTGAAGATAGTTGAAATGAAGGATAATATCCACAAACTGAATGACAAATTACAACATGTTCAAAGGGAATCCAAATAAGATCGTGTCTAAGTTATTGGGAAATCGGATGGAATCTTTCTATGAAATTACTTCACATTAGTCAAGTTTTATGGAATTTTGTTCCACCATATTGGACAGGCCTCCGTCCCTGTTAGCCAGCTGCCCACCTCCTGTCTCTGGCCTGCGTTCCAACTAAGATATTTAACTGGTTGGTGGGAATCTTGTATCTGGATGGCCATAAATTGTCTGAGGTGTGACTCCATTGCTTGTATGGCAATCAGACTGGTGATTATATGGGTAATAAAACACGTGCCTCCTTTAGGTGTCTGCCCCTTACATGGCCCCATTCTCTCCCCTCTCCATCTCCATCTCTCTCCCTTTCTCTCCTTAAGGCCTGTGATGGATGGGGTGCAACTGTTGGGGTGAGTGGCAGCCCATCAGTTTCTTTAGGCCTATTAGGGAGATCAGGATGCTGGGGATATGTGGAGTGAGCCGTGGAACGGTGCTTTGTGGGCTGCCTGCCAGGCTAACACTCCCCCTCTTCCCTCCATCCCCTCTTTTTCTCCATCCCACCCCTCAATCCCGCTCCCTGAAAACCTGCCTTGCGTCTTGACAGCACCGTGCTACATTCCCCCCAATCTGTTTTGTTTTCTGTTGTGACCTTTCATACAGTCAAATATATTAGCGTGCCCTGCGCTCTCATTAAAACAGTGCATTAACCAAAATACTCTTTGGAGTCTAAATGACAGCCAAAGGAACAGAAAGCTAATAGCTGCGGGCAGTTGGGGAAACTTAACTCATGAATCAGAGAGCTAATGCAAGTGCAGCAAGCCCCGAGCACTGTGAGCGTATGGCAAGCTCTCCATCCCTCTCTCTCTTCCCACCCCCCTCCTCTCTCTCTCTCTCTGTCCATCTCTCTTTCACTCTCTTTCATTACACTTCTCTCTGATACCCTTTCATTTTGTTCCATTCCTTCTCTCTCTTTCCTCCTTACTCTCTCTTCCTGTACTTATGTTCATTTTATGTCTCTCCTTGACACTGTCTATTCCTACCTCATATTGCTCTCCCTTGTTCTCCTGTACCTGTCCTTGTATCGTCTCTCTCTGAAACACTCACTGGTAGTCTCAGAGAAAGAGAGCGAGAGAGGGTGAGCGAATGAGAGGGAAAAGGAGACGCGGTAAAGCAAGTGAAGGAAAGAGAGACAAGATGGGGAAAGCTCATTACTTTCCTCCTGATGGGAGAAAATGAGTGAGGGGGCAATAATAAAGCTTGAATTTTTCAATACTGTTAAAAATGGGGTTCTGACAGCTCGCCGACAGTGCACGGGACAGGCCCAGACTATGCATGGTGAGCCACCGAATTAGCAGTACCATATATCATAAAATCTAATTAAATCAAACAGCAGAATGAAATTAGTTTTCTGTGACTCAAATTGCAGCCGAAAGAGCTCTATTAAATGAACTGGAGAGGAGGGATTAAATAATTCACAGTGAGGGATTTTGCATTTATACAAAAATTGTGCACTTAATTGTCTGTGCTACATTACAGATTTGGCCTTATGTTAACAAAGGCCCTTAAGCACACGTACTGGCACGTATCATGCACATATTAGGGCCTACGTAGTTGACAAAGCTGAAGACAACGAGAGATTCGACTATAATTATGGGTTCAGATTGTACTGATGAACACACAGAACATGGGACTAGGAACCAGCATGGCAAAGGAACCAGCATCCAATCATAAGAATGATAATAGTGATGAACAAGATTGATCCAAATTAGTCGTGGTTTAGGTAAATATGAAGAGCATTTTGACCTAATAAAGAAGAAACATGTAGGAATAATGTAAGTGGTGGAAGGTAAAATGGGTGGATGGTACTGTATTTTTTATTTTAAAAAACAGTATTTTGCTACTGTACCATGTAAGCATTCAACCATCTCACTTATTCCAAGGCCTCCATTAACCCTGTCCCCCATTTCTCTCTATCACCCTTTCTTCACTCCATGGCATAAAAGCAGCACAACGTTATTATGGTCGGCTGTCAATACCGTAATAATAAAAAAGGGGAGAGAGAGAGACTACCATATTATTACACTTCTAATGAGAATATAGCAGATGCACGTTGAGTGAATATTGAGTTTTAAAACTTGTCTCGGTGTGATTTGTAGCCTTGTCAGTGCAAGTATTTGTCAATGTCAGAGCGCCAAGCCTATACTGTCAGTCCAGCGGTCAGCTGAGGAGAGGAGGAGGCATAACACAATGATCTGGCCCTTAATGGGGAACCGTTGAGAGTGGCATGGGGTGATGAAGCACTGTTTAGTTACTACAACCATATTTCTGCTGGAGGACGTTATTATAAAACATAGTGTTATTTTGTCAGATTTCAATCATGTCCTGGGTTATTTGTCACCTGGCGTGTATTGTTGGGCACATCAGTGGTGAAATATTACCAGGCGCTGCTCTCCCCTCGGGAGAGGCACAAACTTGTTTTAGTCTGGAGGTTTTGTTTTAACTCCCTCCCAGCAACTATTTAGATTCTCCTTCCCCCCTTTTTTCTTTTAGTTGAATCACTTCCTGGAACTGTTATGTGCCTTAACACCCCAGATCATTACAAGCTTTCTACTTTGTGTACAGTACATCTTCACAACAGGATAGGAGATCGGAGCTTAGGGCTTCTCTCTTTCAATCTCTTTACTCACCCCTGCATTTTTTTCTCCTACTCTCTGGGTAATATTCATGGTGGGGAGCCATCTTCTAAGGCATTCATGTGTCTTCGTGTCTTTGTTTGGGGTGAGTGACAGTGTCAAGCATCCTCCTTCATAAAACCACAGGGGCTCAGAGTTTAATTTGCTCAAATAAAAAATCTCCTGATACATGACTGTATTGTGCAGCCTAATAGGCTGTGTGGTAGGAGAATAGAGTCCTTTATCCCTTCAGCCCCCCTCTTGTTCAGAGTATTGACACAGAAAGGTTATGTTTGGTTCAAGGAAGTCCAGGTGGGGGTGGAAACTGCTAGCACTCTACACTTTCTGGAACGCCTTTTGGGCTGCTCCTCTGTCTTCTCTTTTGTAGTAAACCAGGATAGATATCGTCATGCCTGTTCACAGATACACAGGCCTGATACACAGAAATATAAGCACAAATTGTACAGTGCCTCTATGCATCTCAACCCAAAGCATCCAGTAGTTATATGCATTTCTTGTAGTGGCAAATACAGATGAAACCATATTGCCCATTGTTGGCTAATTTCCTCCTTATTTTTACCTTTCTGTTGCATTCCATCGAAATTCTGAGAATAGGCCATCCAACTGACATCATGGCTATTAACATTGAAATCTGGTTTTCATTCCTTTCTGTCAACATCCTCTACATTTATTTAATTGACTTTGATCAACCCAGTATCACAGATTATTGTGAAATAGACAAGAATTTTCTGTACATTACACGATTTTGTATACAGTGCACTTCAATCACATGTAAAGACCATAGGTTTCTTAAGATGGGCGTATAATGTGAATGTCTAGCAAACCGAAGGTTGTGTGTTTGAATCTCATCATAGATAACTTTTGCATTTCCGCTACTTTGCAACTACTGACTACTTTTTAGCTAGTTTGCAAATACTTAGCATGTTAGCTAACCCTTCCCCTAACCCTAACCTTAACCATTTCACCTACCTCCTAAACCTAACTCTTTAACTACTTAGCTAGCATATTAACTAACCCTAACCTTAACCCCTAAACCTAACCTTAACCCGTAACCCTATCCTTAACCCCTAGCCTAGCTAACGTTAGCCACCTAGCTAGCCTAGCTAATGTTATCCACAGCAAATTGGAATTTGTGTAATGTACACAAATGCGTTATGAAGAAAGAAAATTGTGTGATACACACAAAATGCGTTGCGATTACTATTTTTTATGTGCCTGTCACAAATAAGCAATTTGTGACTATTTCACAATAAGCTGTGATAGTGTTGACTTTGATACAGCTCAATAACTACAATTTAAAATCATATTTGTTTTATTTCCTCATTGCCCTTGTGCTTGAACGTCATGGCTACGACACAAACATAGAAAGGCACGTCCTGAAGTTTTAGAATCTTGCAATTTGCAAATTCGCTGTCTGTTGTGTGATAATACATTTGTTTACTTTTTGTATTTTCGTCTTTTTTGTATATATTCCAATTAATTTTTCAATCTCTTTTTCCATTTTTAAATTAAATATACCTTCCGGTAACCCGCCTCACTCAATGTGACACGGATACGCTATTTTTTTAGACCCTATAGCCAAAACTTTCATCAGAAGGTTACCAGCTAATTAGCTAAGTTACTAGCTATCTAGTCATTGTTAGCCTCTGCTAGCGGCCTTTACCCTCTGCTCAGGCACCAGCCGTTTTTTTAGCCTGGATAATACCTGCCAGCCTCGGACTGTTTTTCTCCACTACAACGCCAGATTCCAGCCGTAAACCCTGGACCATTGGTTATCACAGCTAGCTAGCTGCCACTGAGTGACCCAGCCCAGAAGCTAGCCCTGAGCCAGGCGCATCTCCCGGCTAGCAAACGAAATTACCACAACTACCACAAATTTCGCCATCTGGCCCTGTCCCCCATGACTGGTCCGCAGGAGTAATTCCATCAGCTGTGCCTTCAACCGGCCTTTGCCGGACGACGGAGCAGACGCTTCTACTTACCCTGGACTGCTAACTTTAAACGCTGTGTCTCCCGCATGCTAGCGTAGTAACGACTACCTAGTGGCTTCCCTGTTTCATCTATTGCTGTACACTGGACCCTATGATCACTTGGCTACATAGCTGATGCCTGCTGGACTGTTCATTTATCACGGTATTCCACTTTGTTTACCTTTGTTTATCTGTCGGCCCTAGCCCTGAACTCAGGCCCTGTGGGTAGTTAACCGACCCTCTCTGCCCATTCATTGCCATTTTACCTGTTGTTGTTGTCTTACCCGT
Organism: Oncorhynchus mykiss; assembly: GCF_013265735.2. Classification (NCBI taxonomy): domain Eukaryota; kingdom Metazoa; phylum Chordata; class Actinopteri; order Salmoniformes; family Salmonidae; genus Oncorhynchus; species Oncorhynchus mykiss. The sequence goes on along the minus strand of NC_048587.1, from coordinate 26,291,767 downwards.
TGTTGACTTAGCTAGCTCTCCCAATCAACACCCGTGATTGCTTTATGCCTCGCTTTATGCCTCTCAATGTCAATATTGCATACTGTTGTTTAGGATAATTATCATTGTTTTAGTTTACTGCGGTGCCCCTAGTCCCACTGTACATGCCTTAGATACCTCCTTTGTCCCACCTCCCACACATGCTGTGACCTCACCCAGTATAACCAGCATGTCCAGAGATGAAACCTCTCTTATCATCACTCAGTGCCTGGGCTTACCTCCACTGTACCCGCACACCACCATACCCATGTCTGCACATTATGCCCTGAATCTATTCTACCACGCCCAAAAATCTGCTCCTTTTATTCTCTGTCCCCAATGCACCAGACGACCAGTTTTGCTAGCCTTCAGCCGTACCCTCATCCTACTCCTCCTCTGTTCCTCGGGTGAGGTGGAGGCTAACCCAGGCCCTGCGTGCCCCCAGGCACTCTCATTTGTTGACTTCTGTAATCGAAAAAGCCTTGGTCTCATGCATGTTAACATCAAAAGCCTCCTCCCTAAGTTTGTTTTACTCACTGCTTTAGCACACTCCGCCAACCCTGATGTCCTTGCCGTGTCTGAATCCTGGCTTAGGAAGGCCACCAACAATTCTGAGACTTCCATATTCCGTCAAGATAAAACTGCCAAAGGGGGAGGAGTTGCAATCTACTGCAGAGATAGCTTGCAATGTTCTGTCATACTTTCCAGGTCTATGCCCAAACAATTCGAGCTTCTAATTTTAAAAATGAAACTCTCCAGAAATAAATCTCTCACTGTTGCCACCAGTTATAGTCCCCCTCAGCTCCCAGCTGTGCCCTGGATACCATATGTGAATTCATTGCCCCCCCATCTATCTTCAGAGTTCGTTCTGTTAGGTGACCTAAACTGGGATATAATTAACACCCGAGCAGTCCTACAATCTAAGCTAGATGCCCTCAATCTCACACAAATGATCAAGGAAACCACCAGGTAAAACCCTAAATCCGTAAACATGGGCACCCTCATAGACATTATCCTGACCAACTTGCCCTCCAAATACACCTCTGCTGTTTTCAATCAGGATCTCAGCGATCACTGCCTCATTGCCTGCGTCTGCTATTGGTCCGCGGTCAAACAACCATCCCTCATCACTGTCAAACGCTCCCTAAAACACTTCTGCGAGCAGGCCTTTCTAATCGACCTGGCCCGGGTATCCTGGAAGGATATTGACCTCATCCCGTCAGTCGAGGATGCCTGGTGATTCTTTAAAAGTAATTTCCTCACCATCTTAAATAAGCATGTCCCTGACTGCCCTTGACCAGCACAAAAAAATCCTGTGGCGGACTGCAATAGCATCAAATAGTCCCAAACTGTTCAGGGAAGTCAGGAACCAATACCCACAGTCAGTCAGGAAAGCATAGGCTAGCTTTTTCAAACATACATTTGAATCCTGTAGCTCTAACTCCAAAAAGTTTTGGGACACTATAAAGTCCATGGAGAACAAGAGCACCTCCTCCCAGCTGCCCACTGCACTGAGGCTCGGCGACACGGTCACCACCGATAAATCCATGATAATCGGAAATTTTAATAAGCATTTCTCTACGGCTGGCCATGCTTTCCTCCTGGCTACCCCAACCCCGGCCAACAGCTTCGCACCCCTCGCAGCTACTTGCCCGAGCCTCCCCAACTTTTCCTTCACCCAAATCCAGATCGCAGATGTTCTGAAAGAGCTGCAAAACCTGGACCCGTACAAATCAGCTGGGCTAGACAATCTGGACCCTCTCTTTCTAAAATGATCTGCCGCCATTGTTGCAACCCCCATTACCAGTCTGTTCAACCTCTCTTTCATTTCGTCCGAGATCCCTAAAGATTGGAGAGCTGCTGCGGTCATCCCCCTCTTCATAGGAGGTGACACTCTAGACCCAAACTGTTACAGACCTATATCCATCCTGCCCTGCCTTTCTAAAGTCTTTCAAAGCCAAGTTAATAAACAGATCACTGACCATTTCGAATCCCACCGTACCTTCTCCGCTGTGCTATCCGGTTTCCGAGCTGGTCACTGGTACACCTCAGCCACGCTCAAGGTACTAAACGATATCATAACCCCCATCGATAAAAGGCAGTACTGTGCAGCCGTCTTCATCGACCTGGCCAAGGCTTTCGACTCTGTCAATCACCGTAATCTTATTGGCAGACTCAATAGCCTTGGTTTCTCAAATGACTGCCTCGCCTGGTTCAACAACTACTTCGCAGACAGAGTTCAGTGTGTAAAATCGGAGGGCCTGTTGTCCAGACCTCTGGCAGTCTCTATGGGGGTACCACAGGGTTCAATTCTCGGGCCGACTCTTTTCTCTGTATATATCAACGATGTCGCTCTTGCTGCAGGTGATTCCCTGCTCCACCTCTACGCAGACGACACCATTCTGTATACATCTGGCCCTTTTTTGGACACTGTGTTAACTAACCTCCAAAGGAGATTCAATGCCATACAACACTCCTTCTGTGACCTCCAAATGCTCTTAAACACTAGCAAAACCAAATGCATACGGTTCAACCGTTCGCTGCCCGCACCCGCCCGCCCGACTAGCATCACTACTTTGGACCGTTCTGACCTAGAATACGTGAACATCTACAAATATCTAGGTGTCTGGTTAGACTGTAAACTCTCCTTCCAGACTCAAATCAAACATCTCCAATCCAAAATCAAATCTAGAATTGGCTTTCTATTTCACAAGAAAGCCTCAATCACTCACGCCGCCAAACTTACCCAAGTAAAACTAACTATCCTACCAATCCTCGACTTCGGTGATGTCATCTACAAAATAGCTTCCAATTCTCTACTCATCAAATTGGATGCAGTCTATCACAGTGCCATCCGTTTTGTTACCAAAGCGCCTTATACCACCCACCAGTGCGACCTGTACGCTCTAGTCGGCTGGCCCTCGCTACATATTCGTCGTCAAACCCACTGGCTCCAGGTCATCTAGAAGTCTATGCTAGGTAAAGCTACACCTTATCTCAGCTCTATGGTCACGATAACAACACCCACCCGTAGCAGGTTTTTCTCACTGGTCATCCCTAAAGCCAACACCTCCTTTGGCCACCTTTCCTTCCAGTTCTCTGCTGCCAGTGACTGGAACGAATTGCAAGAATCACTGAAGCTGGAGACTTACATTCCCTCACTAACTTTAAACATAAGCTATCTGTGCAGCTTACCGATCGATGCCGCTGTACATAGTCCATCTGTAAATAGCCCACCCAATCTACCTACCTCATCCCCATATTGTTTTTATTTACTTTGCTGCTCTTTTGCACACCAGTATCACTGCTTACACACCATCATCTGCTCATCATCATATGCTCATCTATCTCTCCAGGGTTAAATCTGCTGAATTGTAATTACTTTGCTACTGGCCTATTTATTACCATACCTCCTCATGCCATTTGCACACTGTATATAGACTTTCTTTTTTTCTATTATGTTATTGACTGTACGCTTGTTTATTCCATGTGTAACTCTGTGTTGTGTCGCACTGCTTTGCTTTATCTTGGCCAGGTCGCAGTTGTAAATGAGAACTTGTTCTCAACTAGACTACCTGGTTAAATAAACAAAGGTGAAATAAATAAATAAAAAAATTAAAAAAATGCTTCCAGGTAGTGATACTGCATCATGGGCCAAATTATAAATGTGCCAATTACAACTGGCTGTTACCTCCTAGCTAACTTCCTCCCACAGGTGTCAGAGAGACATGGATAACATTGTGTTCCTTTGCAACAGCGACCTTACCCAACTGACATTGTGTTGGCTGTGTGTGTACACAAACATTTAACAAACCACTTTGGAAATGAACTGGTACTGGTACAGCACACAAAAACATTTCCTGGTACACTGTTTTCCCCCATCCCAGGGATTAAACAAATAGATGGCTTGGCAAAGGCTAAAACCACAAACGCAGGGGTTACACACATGTACACGCGCGCGAACACACACACACATCGCAAACCATTAAAATGTTTCCATATTACAGCCATTAGCATGCTGTCTGTAGTTGTCTATTCCATTCCAAAAGAAGAAGAATTTACATAATGCATGTTTTTCCTTAACAGTGAGAACAACCATCACTCTGTGTAGGTTTCCTGTTGGCAAACGTTTCAAACTGACCTTGGGAAAGGGTCTGTCCGCAAACACAGCCCGGTTACAGTTATAATGGGCTTTTACTTGTGCATGAGACTAGCTGATGTTTCCAAGCCAGACAGACTGCTTTTATTAGTATTAATATTAATATGTGCCTGAGCTGGAGCCCATCACATCCATGCCCTGTGGCTCCGAGTATCCGAGAGTGGTCATTACCGTCCTGCTCTGACTAACAGAGCCATGCTAACCCAGGACAGGAACATCTCTACACAGGTAGGTCAAACATCCAGGGTCATTCAGATCAAACTCCTCTTAATTCATAAGATTCCCAACATGGCTTAATGCAAAGATGAGAAGATGAATAAAACTGGATCTGCGTGTGTGTGTTTTTCACTTGACAGGACATGTATGGATTCAACTCCAAGCAAACCCACACATGCACACACGCATGTATATACACACAGAGACACAGATTGTATTCACACATATGCATATATGCACATTTGCGCACGCTCACGCATGCACACACACACACACACACACGCACACGCACACACACACACACACACACACACACACACACACACACACACACACACACACACACACACACACACACACACACACACACACTGCAGGGCATGGCAAGGGATTGTGCTGCACACACCAATGCATATGCAATAGCACTGTGTTTATGGCATGGCTATTACTAATCCTTTCTTTAGGTCCAAAGGCTAGTATTGATGATGACATTAAACATGGCCCCCGAAATCAATCACTCAATAGGCATCCAGAGGAATATTGTGTGTACATGTCTGGGATCTTATACAGTATGTGCAGTGCTCTGGGGTGAATCTCCAATGGACTGTCAAGGTTTATTGCTTTTAATGGGAAAAGCACCAAAGCATTGTTTCCATGAAAATACGGCTGTATATCATGTAGGCTGCAGGAGTTCAGTCACATTCAACACTCGCGCGAACACACATAAGCACGCCATCACACATAGCACCATGTTAGCACAACAATAGATAGTAGTAATTAAATGTAAGACTTCTGAAAACCCGAGATTGTGTCTGGCAAATGTGCAATAAGCCTGGAATCAACCCAGTTTAACCTAAAAACAGAATAACAGAAGTCCGATTGGGTTGATGAAACGGCCCACCTCAATAAAACCACAACAATGGACAAAACTAAATAGAATCAAATTAATCAAATTAAGCAGTAGCGATATCAAACTGAAAGGGAAATTCAAGCACAATCACTTCTCTATGGCCTTTCAATACTGCACCCAATCCTCACGTGATTCATATCTGATCACCAAAAATGTTTATCACCCCCAGATCTCTCCTGCTTATGGAAACACCATAGTATTTGTGTTTAGGGGAGTGTATTTATAATTAATATGGCCTGGGCAGTGGGCACATAGCCACTCAGATGAACAGACTAAGAGTTTGGCCACCTTATGCATCTAAGGCCAATTCATATTGTATTATCTAACTAAGCAATGTGCACCCATGAGTAGTTACAATCATGATTAGTTACAAACAAATCATCCAAAAGTATATACAATTGAATGAGAAGCTGTGTACATTGATTTGAACCTGAAGTTAGGAAAAAGTTAATATCGGTCCCATGACTTGAATTTGATTTGTGCCACAAATGCTTAAACGGTGGCAGGTGGAAACAGTGCCAGGGAAACTAAACCAAAGCATAGATTGCTGTCATACCTTGTCCATAGACTGCTTACAGGGTAAAGAAATCAATACGTCATTTCGTAAATTTTAGTGAACTATCTGTTAATTAAACAAATACAACTATTTTTTTGGAAATAAACTACTAAGGGCTAGTCATTCAGAGTGAACCCTGCTCTGGAGCCCTATTTACTATTTACAATGGTTTATTCTAGCACTCTCTTGCTGAACGTCCTCACGGCTTCCATTTGAAAAGTGAACAACACTGAACACTCAACGTGATAGGCCTTCACCATAGACTCCCCCTAGAACCTCCCCATCAGGTATGAGCAGATAAAGGAGAAGCAGCTCTTTAAATCTCAACTCTTTCAACTGACAGGATTCATCTTGATGAAAGGTGACTAGTTATATCACTTAGATAAAGTCATTTGGTGCAATGTTTATGAGCTCCAAACGACTATTACATTTGATGTAAAATAAGCTTTCATGCAGGAGACAATACTCATCTTTTATGTCTAATTCGGGAGGGAAATAAGTATTTCCTGCTCCCCAGAAAACATGATTTGTGTGACTGAGCGCCATGATGATATCACTTGCCGGGTCTGAGGATAAAATGTCGCTTAGGATAATGTGATTGCCCTCAAGGTACGAGGAGGTGAATTATATTCCGTGATTTATAATCTGGAATTTAAAGACTCACTCAGTTTCTAATTTAATTCCATCTTCAATGGAACAATGTTCACTCTGAGCCAAATTGGCGAATAATGTTACTAATTCAAATGCAGATGTAATCTCAATTCAGGTTGCGGTCGCTTGTGATGGACGAGTCCCTGCTGCATGTTCCACTCCTATCACACCATCACGCCATTTCTACTGCAGTTGTGATAATATCCTGGGCAATAAAGGAAGGGGAGAGAGAGTGCTGCATGTTCCACTCCTCAATACCTTACTCATCTGATACTTCCATGAATTGTATTTCTGTCCTTTCCTGTGTCACTGTAAGGCCACGATTGTATTGTAGATGAAACAGGAAAATAGAATGCCTGCAGTATACTGTACGTAGTTGTCGATGTATAGTTCCATTTAGAAGAGACTCTTAACAACATGCATAATTACTGTGCCCTTCTGAAATACAAAAAAAGTGATGGGGATACATTTGCTGGTAGAGAGTTGATTGAATGCTGGGTAAATGTCAAGGTAATTAAGTGGCAGTGAGGGTTAAAAGCAACGTTAAATCCTCCTGCTGAGTGGTGACATTCAAACCAAAGAGAGAGAGAGAGAGAGAGAGAGAGCGAGAGAGAGAGAGAGAGAGAGAGAGAGAGACAGACAGAGAGAGACAGAGAGAGAGAATGCACACTTTATAAATGAATCAGCCAATGCGAACGTACTTGTCATTGGCCGTTTATTTACGATGATGAACTAGTTAAGAGCTATGACCTCACTATGACTGCTCTCTTCCTGTGGGCTAATGTATATATTATAATGCATATCCATCACATAATGGGACGTAACGGAAGAAACTACATGTACTATATTACTGACTATGACTTCGTGTCCGACCAAAGAGCACACACCTCACTCTCTTCTAGCTACACAGCTCTTTGTCTTGCCAGAGAGTCTACCAGACCAGTAGTCCTGCACAGCCACAGAAGATGGAAGAATACAGTGGTAAAAGAGTGCGCACCTGATCCCTCTTTACCCTGCCATTAAAACTCAACATTGTCCTGGAGATTGGAAAGGAAATCTATAGCTTCCCTCAGTCCTGTTCTCTCTATCAGTCCACCATATCAGTGTCCAACTTCAAGCATCCAGTGGAGGGCATTGGGCTATTGTGCAGGTCAGGCCATTTACTCACAGTTCACCCCCGGTGAATGCTCTGGAGTGGCCAGAGGTGAAAGTCCCAGACTCTCTGACGTGTGGCCCCTCTTCAGACCCTAATGATCTGCTGGGCTTAACAGCCCCTGAGCATAGGGGCCCCACACTCCCCAGCCTCCTCTTTACTCTCACAACCACCACTTGAGGAGGAAAAGACCTGAAAGGGAGGATTATTTTCTCACCTTTTTGTTCTCCCGACCGTAGGAGCCAAAGCTCCATGACAAAAAGCCAATAGAGCTGGCTGCCAAGGCTTGGATGTCTGAGAGGAATGACTGGCACAGAAGGTTAAAGCAACAATGTGCTCAGTCCCATTGAGCGGCTTGTGTGGTTGTGTATGTGTGCGCGTGCATTCTTACGCGTATGTGCTTGTTTGTGAGTAGTATAGAGCCCACTTGAATGGAAAAACTGAAAGTGTGTGTGCAGGGTGTCAAGTTTTGCAATACCTCTCAAAGGACACCTGTTCATTAATCTAGTGTTGTTAGAGGCTAATCGAAGAGATACGATTCACATTAACCCTCCCAAAAAAGACCATGGATATTGAAGGGGATAACAAGAAATTACATGGTATAGTGCAACCAAATAATGCGTTACAGTCTACCCAAAATATATTTATAATCTTGAAACAAATTAGAACCTCCAAGAGTGTAACAAATATTCTTATCTAGAGGATAGATATGATTGCCGCACAGACACCAAGCTACCTTTGTAAAATGATGAAGGGCTGTTTAAAGATCTCAATTCCCATTGCTTTCTCAGTTACATAAGGTATGATAGGTATGATGTATTTTCCCTGCAACCCCTAATAGTGCATGGCAGGTGTACGAATGAGGCCTTCTCTTTTCCTAAGCATGGCAAACCGTGGCCATTCACCGTGCTTTGTTTTAAGCCTAATAGCTCCATTTACAAAACGTTGGCGGAATTAATGTGGGACAAACGTGGCAGTAACCGAGCCAACTAATTTTTGCTCATTCGCCTTGAATTATTAATAGCTGAGAAATATACCATATGCTCTCGGAGGAGCTACATACATTCATTTTATACGAAATTGCTGCAGTTTGGGGAAAAGTATAAGTAGCTAACTGCTCTTTTCAAAAGGGGTGACTTATATAGGAGCTTTAATCACGTATAAATCAACCCATGTAATTACACTTCCAGCTGCGGCCCTCCTAAGCCGAAACTGGAGTCTCTTAGCAGTGGCACAGGGGCTTTCATCAACTGAATTACTTTTAATCAACTATCATTAGTTTTCTCTCCTCGGTTCACATTATTATGAGTTAGTGAGAGGAAGAATAGTCCTCTATAGGGATACAGACAAACGGAGCAAAGGAGGGATGGGAATGTGTGTGTGTATGAGTGTGTGCATGAGAGAGAGAGAGAGAGAGAGAGAGAGAGAGAGAGAGAGAGAGAGAGAGAGAGAGAGAGAGAGAGAGAGAGAGAGAGAGAGAGAGAGAGAGCATAAACTGTATTTACTGTATGTGTGCATGAGTGTGTAGTACAGAAAGCCATTCTCTGTTCAGGTGAACATACATATTTATAAGTACAATTTTAATACGTATTATGCTAGATATCTTGGATATGCTTATACATGTAGCTTGCCTTTCCTTGGGTGGTGGATGCAATGAGGACACCCTTAAAACCCTCTAGCATACATGCTTCTGAGGTCAGTCATGTTGAATAAACAATAGATGGCTTAGCTGACAACGACACAAAAACAATGCGGCCACTTCAATGGGGCAGAAGTCCGTGTTGACGTGATTCTGGTTGGCCAGATAGCTTGCAACAATGACAAGAAGTGGCTCATTTCAGCGCATTGTGTCTTGTTATTGATACCATGTCTTGTTTTGAGTTTTTCTGACCAATGTCATGTCTACACTAATATAGCTCAAATTCGCTAGCTAGCGAACCAACAACTATAACAATCTATTTGAGAGACAACAAGCACTCATTGTGCACATGTATTTATGTTTTCAATAAACATTTGGAAGCGAAATATAGTTTACATGTCAACAATCTAAGCCAACCCCGTCTATTTTGCCACATAGTTGAGCACGGGTCCGCTTTGTCGCTAAACAACCAACCCGTCTATAAACACAAGCATATTAGCAGATTGAACAGAGGGCTAAACTAGTAGCCTAAACATTTGAATACATCTAGCACCTTCCTACTGAGCACTACAGTAAGTAGGAGAGGTGCCACCTGATTCTACTGTATCTGGTTAAAGAGATGGGGCACCACCTAGTGTACAGATGGATTCACAGCTGTGAATGAGCCAGATCTAGGACCTTGCCTTCCTGTGTTATGTGTTGATATTACACATCACTGAAAGTCTTGCATGATTGTCTGCTTACAGTGCTTTCTCTGTAACAACAGTGAAACCGTAAGGAATGCCAGGGTCTGCCGACAAGAATGAGCAATTAGCTTAACATAGCTAACTCCAGTACTGTTACAACTCTGACTGTCTGGTGTGTTGACTATTATGCATTGTCTCTTAAAAAAAAAAAATTAATGACATGTTTGGTCTCACACCAACCAGCCACTAATAGTTATTTAATGAGAGTAAAAACCCCATGTCATTTTCGGGAACCTTACTTCTTAGTTCTCCATTTTACCTAACGCAAGTAAGGTAAACATACACCTAAGACTGAAAAAATCGTAGACATTGTGGGAGACCGTTAGGAAAACTCCATGTAAACAGCAGTATGGAAATGACCTCACACCCAAACCAAAAACTGATCATGTTAATACCACAACCAAAAGGGGAAGATGCTTAGAAGAACAACCCCCAGTTTGTTCCAGACCAGAGCAGGCGCTGGTTTCAGCTAGCTGTCAAGCACCATTTAAGAACCAGATTAGGAACCATTAGGGGTTTTCGTGTTGAGGAAACTGGCTAGTTTCCTGGTGTATCAAGCTATATCCCTTTCACAGTAATGTCATAAGCTTTGAAAACATAAACTCAATTTGTTTAGCAGGGCTAAACTTAATACAAAGCAACACGGCTCTGTATGGTCTCTAAAAATAACAACCAATAAGCATTAACCTGGAGGTCCAACAACAGTGGTTATGTTTACAGGAAATAATTCTCGAACAATGGAATCCTGTGGTTAGGAAAATGGTATTGAAATGTAATGACACGATAGCTGTGGTGCCAGGATGGTTATAATCATAGTCGATTGTTTGAAGACAAACTAGGTCAGTTATCATTTTGATATGTGCTTCACTCAATGAAATAAACAGTATTTTTCATGCAAAGAGTATACAACTACACAACTTAGAAAGTGACAGACAAGACCTATGAGCACCAGACTGACACAATTCTAAGACCCTCGTGGCTCCTCGCTTTCTACTAGTATGTTCACAACATCTTGGTGATAACATCACTTCAGTCCTCATAAAACACAAAATCAGTCACACTCACAAGTTGAGTAATAATCATTGAAAAATGGTTAAAGAGCGATACAAGACGATAAACAGAGGGGGAATTGTTGCTGGTTCCTCTTGTTTTCATCATGTTTCCATGAACATAACCAAGTGGGTAGAGCCCAGATGCACCAATGAATAGAAGAGAATTGAAACCATATTGAGATTAATGACCAAGCAAACAGTCCAATGTTAATTGTGACATCAAACAAGCAGGTTTTAATTGTCCAGGGTTCCAGCCTGGTGATAAGTGGACACTGAGTGGGCCCTATCTCTAGATTGGTCTCTTTGTCTCTTTTGATTAGAGGTCAACCCCCTACAGTAAGGAGCCCACACTGCAGGGCCTCTTTCATTGGTGGGGAATGAAACACACACCTGCTACTTTCAGACATGAATTGAAACTTGAATCTAGTATCATCACCGTGTGTCTTGTCTTTCAGTTTCGTGTATGTGTGCATGTTTGTGCAATGAGAGAGAGAGAGAGAGAGAGAGAGAGAGAGAGAGAGAGAGAGAGAGAGAGAGAGAGAGAAGAGGTGGAGTGAGATGGAGGGAGAGGGAGGGCTTTCTCTCCAGCTACAAACTAACAAAAGGTGGCTGATTGATGATGACTGATTGATGGGTACACCCAAACAACCACTAATCTTATTAATTCTGATCCAAACATACAAGCAAACATTGAGCGAGAGAAATAGTAGAAAAAAAGAGTGTTCTGAGTAAAAGAACAAGTCACTTCTTAGAATCAAATCCTCTCTTGAGTCTGTCATCAAACAAGGAAAGAGTGGGCAGCCCAGAGCAAAAGGAAGTGATGTTTACCAAAGCTTGCTTGTTATTGGATGTTTCCTACATGTAATCCACTGCTTAGGCCATACTTTGAAATCAAGAGGTGTGGTAATTATTACACCCATGCGCGCACACACACACACACACACACACACACACATACACACACACACACAGTTCCCTATCTTGAAATGCTAATTTATGATTAGCATCATTATGCGCGGGTGTAATTTTACAAAAGCTTCCCTACTGTGGGACACAAAAGACTCATTCACTGCCAGAGCTCCACTGAGTGAGGGAGAATTATGGCACGCACATTAATCCATTCATGTGGATCAGGATTTATTTGATAATTATAAACCTGCACAGTTTTAATTCCACTTAATGAGGAGCTGCATAGTGTGTTTCCTACTTGGAGTGAATATGGGCTTGCTGAAGAGCACTCTTTCGCTCCCAGTGATTTGGGTCTGGTGTTTTTGTTTACACATTCAAGAATGAGGACCAGGCTGAAGCATTACTTTTCAGTTAACTATATAACTAATCAGTAGAAGTTGATACCTGATTGGTTATTAATAAATCATCAAAATAGGCATTCATTTCTGAATTCAAAATATAGCTAGTAACATTAGATGACATTTTAAAGTAAAATTGAACAATGGAACCTGAAACCAAATTCACTTTACAGGTTTTCCTCATCCATCTTCATTTTCTGTTTACTTGTCATGTTTTACAGTAGCATCCAGGCACTGGTAGATAATATCAGCATTATCTATCATCCACTTAAATCCTTTCCCCCATAAACAATATCTACCATGATTACTGCCTCTATGTTCCATAGCTCTGTTGTTGTGAAGAGGTAATTGAGTCGCTAAAGTTTAATTGTTCAATTACTATTAACGGTTAGCAAAGGGGCATGGATGGCCCCTCTACACTTTACCTACTATATTTGTAATGGTACGCAATTACAGGAAGGACCCTTTTGCTAAACTAATCCTGGTCTAGGCCACTAGCACTAATGAAAAGCCATCATTACCCAGCCCACAGCAGTTGTTAGTGGCAAATTATGGGTCACGCAAAGGGCTACGCTAGCTAGCAGCATTACATTAAGACAAATTACATATCTACTCATGCTATACACAAGAGGGGTGAAATTTGCTCACATGGTGAAATGTGATTTATCAATCAATCAATCGCTCAAGGTCCTAAACGATATCTTAACCGCCATCGATAAGAAACATTACTGTGCAGCCGTATTCATTGATCTGGCCAAGGCTTTCGACTCTGTCAATCACCACATCCTCATCGGCAGACTCAACAGCCTTGGTTTCTCAAATGATTGCCTCGCCTGGTTCACCAACTACTTCTCTGATAGAGTTCAGTGTGTCAAATCTGAGGGTCTGTTGTCCGGACCTCTGGCAGTCTCTATGGGGGTGCCACAGGGTTCAATTCTTGGACCGACTCTCTTCTCTGTATACATCAATGAGGTCGCTCTTGCTGCTGGTGAGTCTCTGATCCACCTCTACGCAGACGACACCATTCTGTATACTTCCGGCCCTTCTTTGGACACTGTGTTAACAACCCTCCAGGCAAGCTTCAATGCCATACAACTCTCCTTCCGTGGCCTCCAACTGCTCTTAAATACAAGTAAAACTAAATGCATGCTCTTCAACCGATCACTACCTGCACCTACCCGCCTGTCCAACATCACTACTCTGGACGGCTCTGACTTAGAATACGTGGACAACTACAAATACTTAGGTGTCTGGTTAGACTGTAAACTCTCCTTCCAGACCCATATCAAACATCTCCAATCCAAAGTTAAATCTAGAATTGGCTTCCTATTTCGCAACAAAGCATCCTTCACTCATGCTGCCAAACATACCCTTGTAAAACTGACCATCCTACCAATCCTCGACTTTGGCGATGTAATTTACAAAATAGCCTCCAATACCCTACTCAACAAACTGGATGCAGTCTATCACAGTGCAATCCGTTTTGTCACCAAAGCCCCATACACTACCCACCATTGCGACCTGTACGCTCTCGTTGGCTGGCCCTCGCTTCATACTCGTCGCCAAACCCACTGGCTCCATGTCATCTACAAGACCCTGCTAGGTAAAGTCCCCCCTTATCTCAGCTCGCTGGTCACCATAGCATCTCCCACCTGTAGCACACGCTCCAGCAGGTATATCTCTCTAGTCACCCCCAAAACCAATTCTTTCTTTGGCCGCCTCTCTTTCCAGTTCTCTGCTGCCAATGACTGGAACGAACTACAAAAATCTCTGAAACTGGAAACACTTATCTCCCTCACTAGCTTTAAGCACCAACTGTCAGAGCAGCTCACAGATTACTGCACCTGTACATAGCCCACATATAATTTAGCCCTATCAACTACCTCTTTCCCATCTGTATTTAATTTATTTATTTATTTTGCTCCTTTGCACCCCATTATTTTTATTTCTACTTTGCACATTCTTCCATTGCAAAACTACCATTCCAGTGTTTTACTTGCTATATTGTATTTACCTTGCCACCAAGGCCTTTTTTTGCCTTTACCTCCCTTCTCACCTCATTTGCTCACATTGTATATAGACTTGTTTATACTTTATTATTGACTGTATGTTTGTTTTACTCCATGTGTAACTCTGTGTTGTTGTATCTGTCGAACTGCTTTGCTTTATCTTGGCCAGGTCGCAATTGTAAATGAGAACTTGTTCTCAACTTGCCTACCTGGTTAAATAAAGGTAAAATAAATAAATAAATAAATAAAAATCATCTTTTAGATTTTGAGTATTGTGACGCTATTGTGCTTATGTACATAGATCAATTTAAATCAATGTGCTCCCGCTAACAGAAATAGGTGTTTACATTAGGGAGGAAAAGTTGCAAAATCCTGTGTTTTTTCCAGAGAATACTGTTTCTCATGGTCTGAGAGTCTCCAAGAGGGCTGTCATGTGCCTTTTACTGAAGAGTGGCTTCGGTCTGGCCATTCTACCATAAAGGCCTGATTTGTAGAGTGCTGCAGAGATGGTCGTCCTTCTGGATGGTTCTCCCATCTCCACAGATGTACTCTGGAGCTCTGTCAGAGTGACAATCCGATTCTTGGTCACCTCCCTGTCCACGGCCCTCTCCCCCGATTGCTCCGTTTGGCCGGGGGGCCAGCACTAGGAAGAATCTTGGTAATTCCAAACTTCTTCCATTTAAGAATGATGGAGACCACTGGGTTTTTGGGGACCTTCAATGTTGCAGACATTTCTTGGGTACCTTCTCCAGATCTGTGCCTCGACACAATACTGTCTCGGAGCTCTACAGACAATTCCTTCGACCTTGTGGCTTGTTTTTTCTCTGTCATTCACTGTCAACTGTGGGACCTTATATAGACAGGTGTATGTCTTTCCAAATCATGTCAAATCAATTGAATTTACCACAGGTGGACTTCAATCGATTTGTAGAAACATCTCAAGGATGATCCATGGAAACCGGATGCTCAATTTCGAGTCTCATAGCAAAGGGTCTGAATACTTATGTAAATAAATTATTCAAAAGGGAAGGGGTCTGAATACTTTCCGATTGCACTGTTTATGCAGGAAAGCTGGGCCTAAAATAGTGTATTGGAGATCATACATAAGATTTTGCTATGACTCTCATGTGAATGATGTTAAAAATATTTCTTGGTCTGATGTGATTATTAAGAAGCATTCAAACCTGTAGTTCATGAATTTATTAAATTGCTTTTTCCAATTATTGATACACATGCACCTGTTAAGAAACTGCCTGTTAAAACTGTCAAGGCTCCGTAGATGGATGAGATATTGAAGAACTGTATGGTTGAAAGAGATGGGGCAAAATGAGTGGTTAATAAGTCTGGCGTCACATCTGACTGGCTGGCTTACTGCAAATTGTGAAATTATTTGACTAAACTCAACAAAATCAAGAAGAAACTGTATTATGAAGACAAGATCAATGGTATAAAGAATGATGGAGAGAAAAAAAACGTTGCAGTACTTAAATCAAATTATGGGCAGAAAGACTAATTCAACTCCATCCTTCATCGAATCAGATAGCTTATTAATTATTTTTTTAATTTAAATTTCACCTTTATTTAACTTCTTGGTGACAGGGGGCAGTATTTTCACGTCCGTATGAAATGCATGCCCAAATTCAACTGCCTGCTACTCATCCCCAGAAGATAAGATATGCATATTAGTAGATTTGGATAGAAAACACTCTGAAGTTTCTAAAACTGTTTGAATCATGTCTGAGTATAACAGAACTTATATAGCAGGCGAAACCCCGAGGAAAAACCATTCAGATTTTTTTTTTGAGGTCAGAGATATTGAGATATTTTGTAGTCACGTTGCGCAAAATAAATGGATCAAACGCGCCAAATAAATGGACATTTTGGATATATATCAACGGAATTAATCGAACAAAAGGACCATTTGTGATGTTTATGGGACATATTGGAGTGCCAACAAAAGAAGCTCGTCAAAGGTAAGGCATGAATTATATTTTTATTTCTCCGTTTTGTGTCGCGCCTGCAGGGTTCACATATGTTTCTCTCTCTATGTTTACAGAGGTGCTATCCTCAGATAATAGCGTTGTTTGCTTCCGCCGAAAAGTATTTTTGAAATCTGACATGTTGGCTGGATTCACAACAAGTGTAGCTTTAATTTGGTATGTTACATGTGTGATTTTATGAAAGTTAGATTTTTATAGTAATTTATTTGAATTTGGCGCACTGCATTTTCTCTGGCTTTTGGCCAGGTGGGACACGTCCCACATATAGGCCAGTCATATACAACTGCGACCTGGCCAAGATAAAGCAAAGCAGTGCGACAAAAACAACAACACAGAGTTAGTTACACATGGGATAAACAAACGTACAGTGAATAACACAACAGTGGGTGCAAATGGCATAAGGAGGTAAGGCAATAAATAGGCCATAGTGGCGAAGTAATTACAATTTAGCAATTAACACTGGAGTGATAGATGTGCAGATGAGGATGGGCAAGTAGAGATACTGGTGTGCAAAAGAGCAGAAAAACTAAAACAAAAATGGGATGAGGTAGGTACAGTAGTTGGTTGGATTTGCTATTTACAGATGGGCTGTGTACAGCTGCAGCGATCGGTAAACTGTTCTGCCAGCTGATGCTTAAATTTAGTGAGGGAGATATAAGTCTCCAACTTCAGCGATTTTTGCAAATTGTTCCAGTCATTGGCAGCAGAGAACTGGAAGGAAAGGCAGCCAAATTAGGCGTTGGCTTCGGGTATGACCAGTGAAATATACCTGCTGGAGCGTGTGCTATGGGTGGGTGTTGCTATGGTGAGCAGTGAGCTGAGATAAGTTGGAGCTTTACCTAGCAAAGACTTATAGATGACCTGGAGCCTGTGGGTTTGACGACGAATATGTAGCAAGGACCAGCCAACGAGAGCATACAGGTCGCAGTGGTGGGTAGTATATGGGGATTTTGGTGACAAAACGGATGGCACTGTGACAGACTGCATCCAATTTGCTGGGTAGAGTGTTGGAGACTATTTTGTAAATGACATCGCTGAAGTCAAGGATCGGTAGGACATTACGAGGGTATGTTTGGCAGCATGAGTGAAGGAGGCTTTGTTGCAAAATAGGAAGCGGATTCTAGATTTGATTTTGTATTGGAGATGCTTAATATGAGTCTTGTAGGAAAGTTTACAGTCTAGCCAGACACCTCGGTATTTACAGTTGTCCACATATCCTAAGTCAGAACCGTCCAGAGTAGTGATGCTAGTCAGGAGGGCGGGTGCGGGCAGCGGTCAGTTGAAGAGCATGCATTTCATTTTACTAGCATTTAAGAGCAGTTGGAGGCCACAGAAGGAGTGTTGTATGGTATTGAATCTCTTTTGTAGGTTTGTTAATACAGTGTCCAAAGAAGGGCCAGATGTATACAGAACGGTGTCATCTGCGTAGAGGTAGATCAAAGAATCACCAGCAGCAAGAGCACACTGAACTCTATCTGAGAAGTAGTTAGTGAACCAGGCGAGGCAGTCATTAGAGAAACCAAGTCTGTTGAGTTTGCCAATAAGAATACGGTGATTGACAGAGTCGGAAGCCTTGGCCAGGTCGATGAAGATGGCTGCACAGTACTGTCTTTTCTCGATGGCGGTTATGATATCATTTAGGACCTTGAGTGTGGCTGAGGTGCCCCCATGACCAGCTTAGAAACCGGATTGCATAGCAGAGAAGGTACGGTGGGATTCGAAATGGTCAGTGGTCTGTTTGTTCACTTGGCTTTCAAAGACTTTAGAAAGGCAGGGCAGGATGGATTTAGGTCTGTAACAGTTTGGGTCTAACACAAAACAATTTGATGTTGCCAGTTATTCGAATGATTACTTCATTGGCAAAGTGGACAAACTTAAGCAGGAAATGCCAACAACAGTGAACCATAGTTCTCATGCATAAAAAATAAAATGAAGAGGTGGAAAGATAATTGTTATCGATCAATAATGACAAACCTCCTGGCATTGACCACTTAGATGGAAAGCTACTGAGGATTGTAGCTGACTCTATAGCCACTCCTATCTGTCATATCTTTAATCTGACCCTAGAGGAAAGTCTTTGTGCTAAGGCCTGTAGGTCTGTAGGCCTGTAGGGAAGCCAAAGTCATTCTGGTAAAGACGCCTTTACTAACAGCAGGATAATCAGCTTGCTGCCAGCTCATAGCAAACTGTTGGAAAGAATTGTGTTAGACCAAATACAATGCTATTTCTCTGAAAACAAATGAACAACAGACTTTTAGCATGCTTATAGAGCATGCTTGTACAGCACTGATACAAATGTCTCATGATTGGTTTAAAAAAATTTATAATAAGAAGATTGTGGGAGTTGTATTGTTAGATTTCAGTGTAGCCTTTGACATTATTGACCATAACCTGTTGTTGAGAGAACTTATGTGTTATGGATTTTCAACCTCTGTCATATTGCGGATTCAGAGCAATATCTAATAGAACTAAGAGGGTTTTCTTTATCCTTGTTGAGAAAGGTGGCAGCATTTTCGCTTTTGGAAGAATAGTGTGCCCAGAGTGAACTGCCTCCTACGCTGTCCCAGATGCTAATATATGCATATTATTATTAGTAATGGATAGAAAACACGCTGAAGTTTCTAAAACTGTTTGAATGATGTCTGTGAGTATAACAGAACTCATATGGCAGGCGAAAACCTGAGAAAAATCCAACCAGGAAGTGGGACATCTCAGGTTTGTAGTTTTTCAAAGCTTGGCCTACCGAATACACATTGAGATATGGATGAGGTTGCACTTCCTAGGGCTTCCACTAGATGTCAACCGTCTTTTGAAACTTGAATGAGGATTCTACTATAAAGGAGGGGCTCATGAGACCTCTTTGAGCCAGTGGTCTGGCAGAGACCCTTGGTCTCATGACGCGCACACCCGACAGAGTTACCTCTCGTTCCAGTGCTTCTCTGAAGACCATGGAATTCTCCGGTTGGAACATTATTGATGTTTTGTGTTAAAAACATCCCAACGATTGATTCCATACATCGTTTGACATGTTTATAAAGGACTGTAACAGAACTTTTAGAGTTTTTGTCTGGATGAAGTGCCTGCACCTTATGAAGACGGATTACTGGGCTGAATACGCTAACAACAAGTGGCTATTTGGACATAAATGACGGAACTTTATGGAACAAATCAGTCATTTATTGTCGAACTGGGATTCCTGGGAGTGTCTTCTGATGAATATCATCAAAGGTAAGTGAATATTTATGGTGTTGTTTCTAACTTTGTTGATTCCAAAATGGCGGATATTCCTCTGGCTGTTTTGGGTTCTGAGTGCCGTTCTCAGATTATGCTTTTTCCGTAAAGTTTTTTTGAAATCTGACACAGTAGTTGCATTAAGGAGAAGTCTATCTTTAATTATGTGAACAACACTAGTATCTTTTATACATTTTTATTCTGAGTATTTCTGCAAAATAACCGGATGTTTTTGAATTAAAACATTACTGCACGTAAGGCGCCAATGTAAACTGAGATTTTTGGATATAATTATGCACATTATCAAACAAAACATACATGTATTGTGTAACATGATGTTCTATGAGTGTCATCTGATGAAGATCATCAAAGGTTAGTGATTCATTTTATCTATATTTGTCACGATTCTTCAAAGTCGAACCCAGAAGCAGACCAGGACAAGGAGAGTAGGAAAAAGGTGAGTATTTATTTACAAGTGAATGGGTAGATATATCCAGGTGGTGTAGCGGGTAGCGGTGATGAGTTGATGGGAGTAAATAGGTGGAGCCAATGGGGAAGCGGAATCTTCTGACGACCAGGCGGGAATGGGGTAAATGATCCAGGTGAGTAATGTTCATGGCTAACGATCCGGCAGGGAATGGATGTCATGTCCGGGCTTATAAAGAGGAGAGATGATGATCAGGACCAGGTGTGCAGATAGCTGATGGGATACAGGTGCGGGTAATCAGAAACCCCAACTGGCTACATTGCCCGGCAACCAGACAGGGTGCGTTCCAGGACGCCGGAAAAACTCTCCAGGACAGAACATAGACAAAAAACAGACTCAGGAAACGGGATTCGTGACAATATTTCTGCTTTTTGTGACTCCTATCTTTGGCTGGAAAATGGCTGTGTTTTTTCGACTTGGTGGTGATCTAACATAATCATATGTTGTGCTTTAGCTGTAAAGCATTTTTTAAATCGGACACGATGGGTAGATTAACAAGATGGTTATCTTTCATTTGCTGTATTGGATTTGTTAATGTGTGAAAGTTACATATTTAAAAAAAAAAAAAAAGAATTTTGCGCACTGCCTTTTCAGCGGAATGATGTCGAGGGGTTCCGCTAGCAGCTAACTAAGTAATTGAAACCCTTAACAAAGAGTTGCAGTCTGTTTGGAATAGGTGGCCGGTAATAAACTGGTCCTAAACATCAAATCAAATTTTATTTGTCACATGCGCCGAATACAACAGGTGTAAGGTTTACCATGAAATGCTTACTTACTAGCCCAGCAATGCAGTTCAAGAAACAGAGTTAAGAAAATATTTACAAAATAATGTAAAAGAAATGCAATAAAAAGTAACACCATGAAATAACAATAATGAGGCTATATACAGGGGGTACCGGTACTGACTCAATGTGCGGGGGTAAAGGTTAGTCAAGGTAATTAGTATATGTATGTAGTGGTAAAGTGACTATGCATAGATGATAAACAGAGTGTAGCAGCAGTGTAAAAACAAAGGGGAGGGGGGGGTCAATGACATGAGTGTGTTTGTCCTGGATGGCAGGAAGCTTGGACCCAGTGATGTACTGGGCTATACGCACTACCCTGTAGCGCCTTGCGGTTGGATGCCGAGCAGTTGCCATACCAGGCGGTGATGCAACCAGTCAGGATGCTCTCAATGGTGTGACAGTATAACTTTTTGAGGATCTTTTTGAGGAACTAAGAGCATTGTATTTGATACAAATCATTCCATATATTATAGACCTCAGCTGAATCTGGTAATGAATGGTGTGGCTGTTGAACAAGTTGAGGAGACTAAATTTATTGGTTTTACCTTAGCTTGTAAACTGTCATGGTCAAAACATAGATTATATGGTTGTAAAAATGGGGAGACGTTTGTCCGAAATAAAGAGATGCTCTGCTTTTTTTGACACTGCACTACAAAAAGCAAGTCCTGCAGGCTGTAGTTTTGTCTTATTTGGATTATTGTCCAGTCATGTGGTCGAGTGCTGCAAGAAAATACCTAGTTAAGCTGGCCCAGAACAGAGTGGCACATCTTGCATGTCATTGCAATCAGAGGGCTAATATTAATACTATGCATGGCAGTCTCTCTTGGCTAGGAGTTGAGAAGAGACTGACTGCAACATTAATGTGTTGAATATTCCAAATTGTTTGCAACTTACACACAGCTCTAACACACACAGTCCCCACATCCAGAACAAATTCAACAAAGCATACAGTATTATATAGAGCCACTATAGCATAGAACTCCCTTCCAGATCATATTGTTCAAATGAACAGCAAACATGTTTTTTTAACAATGGATTAAGCAACGCCTCAATGCAAAGCGCCTCTCCCTTATTTGACCTAGAATGTTTGTGTTCATGTTTTGATATGTAGTCTACGTGTGCCATATTTAAATTGATGTAGTTCTGTCCTTGTGCTGTTCTTGTCTATTAATGTTCTGTATTATGTCATGGGGATCTTAATGAAATACCAAATATACCTTTGCAATTTTTATCTATAGACATTTTCACCCATATGGTTATTGTAACAGTATAATATAATTCTATGCTAGCACCAGTCTTTAATTGCAGTATTCATGTAGCTGAGGTCCTGAGGGACAGAATGTCAGAGTGCCACAGAAACTGTGTTGCTCAGTGTTGGCCTAGTGGAATGCTCTTTCTCCGTGACCAAGTCTCCATTACTGCCAGTCAAAGAGCTGATGCTAAGAGGCCAGCTCATGGAAAAGCACATACATGCCTAGTCTCTCTGGGCGGGCGACAAGATCCAACAATCACCAGGCATTCCTCCTCATTAACAGACGTTAATGAGAAGTGTCCCTGTCCACACGACTCTCCTGACAGCCCATCCCCAGGGGGAATTCTTGTCCCTGTCATTCAGGGCATTGCTGAGCGCTATTAGCAACTCAATGACTGACTGACTGAATGGCTGGAGATATCAATTAGGAAATAGCTGACATGTCTGTGACATTGTGTGGTTTCACTCAAATCCCTGTGCTTTTGATTCTTTGTGCGTCTTGGTTACTTTAGTTTTGGTTTGGCAGCCCTTTTAACCTTTTTAAAAAAAGACAGTTGTGTCTGTGGTCATTTTAAGGAGGTCCTCTGACACAAATAAGATGGGCCTAATTGCTATTATGTAGACAAAGTATCGCCTACCAACAGAGTTGCCCAGTTGTTGTTTGCATAATACTATGATCTACCATTAAGTGTTGTGCATGGGGCTAATGTAAATACAAATGTAGATAGTGAAATTGATGATTTTCAGTTGGCATTTGTGTAAACAGAGGTACAATTTCAGATTAGGGGCGGCAGGTAGCCTAGTGGTTAGAGCATTGGACTAGTAACCGAAAGGTTGCAAGATTGAATCCCTGAGCTGACAAGGTAAACATTTGTTGTTCTGCCCCTGAACAAGGCAAGTAACCCACTGTTCATAGGCTGTCATTGAAAATAAGAATTTGTTATTAACTGGCTTGCCTAGTTAAATAAAGATCAAATTAGTTGAGGAAGGCTAAAATAATCTGATTGTGAAACCCAGATATGTATTGATGCATTATACTGTAGAGGTGACTAGAAGGACAACTGTGATACAGAAACTACCTGTCCTGACCAGGAAAACTCATACTAAGTACCATAACAAGTCAGACATCAGTCAGAGATGAATACTCCAGGAGTCCTATGATGTCCAGTTCACATACAGTAGGCTACCTACGTACATCTAGAATCTGCTTACTGCTACCATGGACTGTTCAAATCACATCAAAGTTCATTTATCACGTGGGCCGAACACAACAGGTGTTTGTTCACCTTACAGTGAAATGCTTACTTACAGGTGCTAACCAATAGTGCCAAAAATAGGTATTAGGTGAACAATAGGTAGGAAAAGAAACAAAAGAACAGTAAAAAGACAGGCTATATACAGTAGCGAGGCTATAAAAGTAGCGAGGCTGCATACAGACACCGGTTAGTCAGGCTGATTGAGATAGTATGTACATGAACAGTAGATATGGTTAAAGTGACTATGCATATAAGAGCTGAATACTGAAAACCTTACATTATTTTTGGGGATACAGATATCTTCTTAAATGAATAAACAGATTATATGTTGCTCTTTGACTGTAGATACATAAACACCATAGAATAACATGTCCCTTCTCTTCAGCCTTAGATTTCAGGTAGCCTAGTGGTTAGAGCGTTGGACTAGTAACCAAAAGCTTGCTAGATCCAATCCCTGACAAGGTAAAAATCTGTTGTTCTACCCCTGAACAAGGCAGTTAACCCACTGTTTCCTGGTCTGCTGTCATTGTAAATAGGAATGTTTTCTTAACTGACATGCCTAGTTAAATAAAGGAACTTTTTTTTCATTCAAATATAAGAGAAAAGGTCAACTGTTGCCACCTAGCGGCAAACTGAAGAACTGTTAGGCCTATGAGACAGTTTTCATCATGCTCTTATCATATCCAGTACGTCTGGCCTGCCTGATGTCACATTTGTTTTTTTAACACAAACTGAGCAGTCACTTGGTTATTACGATCTTATTTATTTCAATTTTTCATTTCAACTGTCATTTTGCTAGGGAGGGGGATAAAACAAGCTTCCCACAAGAGTAACTGTCACTGCAAGTCCTTTAAATCAGTTATGTGACTTTGAATGAGAAGTGTAATGAATCAACACATTGTAAAAAGGATCAGTGTTATTATTCTTACAAGGTGAGCGTACGGTAGAAATCAAATTTGCTTAACGGCCTGAAAGCACCCGGCCACCTGGCTAACATATACCATATTCCCAACGACTTGGCCATTGTTTGAAGCCAGGTAGGCAAATCTCAGGCAAATAGAGCTTGTTTTTCACAAACATGAATTCCTCATTTGGTATCAGTATTAAGATAAAAAAATACTCTTTTGCATGCATATCTGATATAGAGGCGCACAAGGTGTTGAAGTCAACATCTGCTCATTGCAATGTTCAGTCCAAAGCAGTTTATTGGAAAATGCAAAAACAAATATGAGGAGAAATGTCACAACATATGAACCATCATTTGTTCATGTATTCCTTATTTGCATTAAAACTGCAGAGCAATAAGGTATCAGTTATACTGCAAGGCCTAGTTGAACCATGTTTTCACATCCCCGTGACTGCTATTGTGAGAATCCACTTTCTAGGACACTAATCCCCAAAATGCACATATTTTAAGGCTCGTCCTTAAAAGACGAATCACGTGTTGGTAATTAACAGAATGCATAAAGTCAGAGCTAATACAGTATGCTTTGCCTCTGAGTAGAATACTTTTTGAATAGTGTATCTGGCTTGAAAGGTGTGACACACCTACAGACCGACCTTATTCTTTGGAACATAAACAACACATCTCCTCAGTGAAAGACACTGGTGTACCACTCACCCCTGCAGCTCGTGCAAGGCCCCCTACACCAAAAAAAGTGCATTCCCCAAATTGCACATGAACAAAAAAATAAATTACAGTAAATTAGCTTTAAAAATGCTAAATTCTGTCAGCCCCATGGCAATATGTGTAGAATTTCAAGATATTAGCTTTAAAACAGCAACATTTTCTCATCAGCCTCATGTAAAAATGTGTAGAATAGCATGAGACTAGCTATAAAACTACACATTTTTCTCTTTGCCCCATGGCATAATGCCTAGAAATGTAAGAAGTTAGCTGTTTTCCCCAAAAATTATTCCTTGCTCAGACCTTGCTGGCGCCCCCATGCAACTGCGGTACCATACTGGTGAAAGAATTATAGAAATACACACATTTCGTCCTGTATGTTAGAGTTCAAACTCCAACTGCAACCATGGCATAATGTGTGTCATACAGCCCAGGCCTGGTTGACAGGTGATCAATAAACAGTCGTTATTTTAAAATAATTGTGCTCATATCAGGTTTACAGCTTTAAATAGAATGGTAAAAGAAAACAAGAAGCTAAAAAGTAAATCGGGCAAAGACAGCCAGCTGCATTCAAAATGTTGCCACATTTCCTGAAATTAGTCCATATTAATATATTTCTTTAATGTGAAAGTGTTTTGTACCATCAGCATTGTGGCGCAAATAATTGTCTACTTAAAGGTGGCTGAGGATGAGGAATTAAACAGGGCGAGGGAGGATTGATTGGGGTCTGTGTTGCCAAACGGAGGCAGAGGTGTATTGGCGTGTAGACAATAGGCCAGGCCAGTGCAGAAAGGCTCCTTCTGCAGATCCCTGTTAGCTGTCTATTATCCCCAGTCTCCAGGGTGCTGCTAAATAGGGGGCATGTGTTAGGCGGACATTTATCATGTAATTACAGCTCTAGGATCAGTTTCTGATGGTGTGTGATGATTACTAATCATTTCTGTGCATTTCATGCCTCCTAAAGACCCCAGATGGGGTCCCAGGGCGTCGATACAAAGAGAGGAGGAGGAGCAAAGAGGGGGTTGGGGTGGGGTGGGGTGGGGTGGGGTGGGGGGTGTTAGATGGAGTGGAAGGGGGGCATGTCTTTTAGAGGTACTCATTAGCTAAATGAATTGAAGCATATGTGTCCAGTGGCTAACTGCACGAGAGGAGAGAATAGGAATAGGTTATAGGAAGAGACGAGACAAATAGGGAAGATAGTAGAGGAAAGTAAAGGAGGAGGATTTTTTTTCTAGTGAAATTGTATAGTATAATATATTGAGGCCACAACTTCCCTATTTGGATTTTAATTAGATATTACAACTGAGATGTTTTCTCAGATGAGCTCCATACCTGAATACCTTATCAGGGCTATGCAAATCCCAAGTAGGCCTACCACATATTTGAACTGTTTACTTACTGTATTGGTCACCATACAGACACTTTCCAATCCTGGAGAGGAGGATTTACACCTACACAAATTTAGGGAAATCTTTTATATATATAATTTTTAAATGTATTGAAAAATACACAGAAAAACTTTATATAAAAATATGTATATATATATATATATATATATGTACTGTAGAAAAAATATGAAACAGTCACCAATAGCCATGTCACTTTGTTTCATAAGCATAAACACATTTATTGTGTGGCAAAATAACTGCCCTTATCCATTGGCATGCATTACGGTATCCTGACTGATACCGACAGTCACACTCAACAACCATCATATCTGAAGCACGGTCTGAATGGATGGCTCACACTGGGGTTTAAATATAAAAAAGATACACCCTCTTGTGGAAGCAGCCTTCTTGTTTCTGTCACAGTGTGTGAATGAGCCTGTATAGCATGGGGAGCAGTGTGGATGAATTACAGTGGGCCAGCATTGTATTTCTGCCTCGTAGGGACCAGGATAAATCAGAGGGGTCAAGCAGTCACAGATGTGGCACGGTACAGAGGCCTGGGAGATGGCTTATGGTTTAGGAGGACAGAGGCTTGTTGAGGGGAGTTGTATGTTGGGGGTTGGGGGAGGCGTGGATGATTGTGGGGTTGGGAGGGATGATGGGGGGTGTGGTGTGTTGCAGTGACCCAACCATGAACTGGAGGAGACAAATCACCACCAGGTGCAGTAGCCAGCCTAACAGGCCTCTCCCTGAATGTCGCATTGAAGTTGACTTTCTTTATCGCATGTATGTTTGTGTGTGTAAGCAGGGTTGTGTGTGTAAGCAGGGTTTCTTCTTTTTGGGGGGGGGAAGCTCACATTCAAAGGAAGCTCACATTAAAGACCATGACTGGCACAGGTTACCTGGCAGGACAAAAGCCAACAGAATCAAGAAGGGGGACTGTCCTGTTTAAAAGAAACAAATTGTTCTCCACTTCCCGGTGACACTGATTGCAGACCATTTGTGCCTGCTGGCCTTTGTTGGGAACAACAGAAAGGAAATGTACTCATCCCTTTCCAAGGATAAATGTTGGGGCTTTTGGTTACACATTGGTTACCTTAGCCTTCTTGTCCACCCCCTTGAACAAGCATAGCAGTTAAATAGTTCACGTACCTGGTACATTCTGTTAGATTAAAGGTCCTTGCTTCTGGCCCGAGTTGAATTGCCTCAGCTGGGGTAGAAGAGAGGAAAGGGGAAGGTGGTGGGGGGCGGATAAAGGAATGGGGTGAAGGACATGAATGGGCGTCTTGTGCGCGTTCAGGGGGTCGAAACACAGTGGGACAGCAAGCCGACTTCTCTCTACACTAAAGCCCTGAAAGAGAGCCTATAGGGTAGCAGCAATCCCACCCCTCCCCAACTACCTCCTTCCATCCCCCCTTGCTCAGGTTGGAGAGAGGTGGAGTATTTCTTTGAAACAAGGGGTGGGTTAAGGGGGGTAAGGGAGGATGCAGGTGTTTCACAAGGTTGATCTCAAAGCCCTTTTCGACTACAGGAACATTGAACTAAAGAGGACACAACACACGGAGAGGCAGGAGGTAGCCATGTAGCGGTGTACCAGCGTGCACCTGTTCTACCCACACAGTCACTCATTCATAGAGGGAGGGGGTGGATGGCAAAACCCCAGGGGCTACAAAACTGATGGTGATTGACATATGACATTGGTATTATTTTGTATTTGATTTAATGCTAATGCATTTTATATGGTAACAAGTTGTGAACAAATTAGATGAATGTCCTATTGCAGCATTTTACTATTGATTCTATGGCCCTATGCCCCTTTCTCTGTTTATCTCTCAACATCAGATAAGTCATTATTTCCAGGTAAAACACACAATTTAACACAGCTCACACATCAACTATCCAACTTTCCAAATGAATGTGTTGGTGATTAATCATCTTAAAGCTGGAATCAGTAATAGTGAAACTGCCACGTTTATTACAACAACAAAGAAATGACTTCAAACAACAATATTTTCACCCTCGGAAATCATTTCACATCATTGCACGTGTGATAGAACAGCAGAGTATGTATTGCACCTTTACCACAATGCTGGATACTACTCCATTTCATAAACAAAAGAAAAACAATACAAAATGTGATGGTGGCGAACAGTGGCGCTGTATCCCCCAATGTGGATTCCATTTTTGGGAATACTCTGTTTTGCTTCCTTGGACGGTGGACAATATTTGGGATGGTAGAAAACATCTGGATGAAAGGCAATGTTTGCTTGAATTTTTTGTATCAGAATGTATAAGATTAGTGGATTTTATCCATCAATCAGTCATCATCAATCACCCATCTTTTGTCAGTTTGTAGCAGGAGAGAAACCAATGCAGACCTCTCTCTCCCTCCACATCTCTCCACCCACCCACCCAACCCCCCCCCCTCACTCTCTATCTCTTACTACCTTTCGCTCTCTCTCTCTGCCCCCCCCCCCCCCCCCCCCCACCTGAGATTGGTCCAACAGCACCGTGGGTCAGAGATTGAGTGGGCCTGACTTCCACCGGCTCATTCCCAAGGTCAGGGGTCAAGTGCAAGTGTTAAAGGTGAACTCTGCCCCTTGGGATCAGATTCTGATCTTTTGAAAACATCTAGATGGGACAGATCGTTCGCTAGAGATTCAAGAGATTAAACATCATCACGTCTTTGATGTTTAAATGACAAAGCACCAAATAAAACGTTGTGAAAACATATTCAAAGTACCACACCCCATCTCAGATGAACAAATCAATCACCAATACTGAGAGATAGGATAGTAGACCTATGGATTATGCAAAGGTAAGGCAGAGCTCACTTAAGAAGGATGTCTCCTTCCAGACAGTAACCACATGCCACTCTCAGTGTGACATGAAGTAAATGTTCAGTAATCCACGTCTTAATCTTCCTCTGTGTTTAGCTCAGCTTAAAGAAACTGATACTCCTGTGACTACTTTAGCGGTGATTGTGTTACCTTTACAATTCGGCTCCCCCCCTTCCTGTTTTTACCTTTGGAATGCCCGATAAAGCTAGCCCTACTGTGTGTTTCCACCTGTTCTGCAGGGGAGCGAAAAGGGGAGTGGATGGGGACACAGTACCGTTAAAAAATCTTAGCCACACTTTGCTCAAGGGCCATACTTTGCTCAAGGGCCATACTTCTCTCAAGGGACATACTTCTCTCAAGGGACATACTTCTCTCAAGGGACATACTTCTCTCGAGGGACATACTTCTCTCAAGGGACATACTTCTCTCAAGGGACATACTTCTCTCGAGGGACATAAGGCCCTCAGAAAGTCTACATACCCTATATACTGCACATACTACATAGTCTACATTTGCTTATGTAGGCAAGTGTTTTAGAGCACAATAATGGAGGATAATGCAATAACCGGGTCACTTCCCCAATGTTGACTGCACAATCCATTATGATGGTCAAAGTGGGTACCACCACCAAAACGATATCGACTGTACTCTCTCCTCTTCACTCTCCATCCACCCATTATATCACCTCTCCATAGTGATGTAAATGGTGATGTGTGACTGGAGCAATTCACAGTCTAAGCCGTCATGAGGGGTCCGCAGCAGGTAAAGGAATAGGACATTTGTATATACAGGAAGAAAGGGCGGATTGAGAAGTGAAATACATGTTGATTGAACGGCGCAAGGGGAAACTGAGGCAGTTGTTAATAAACTGTCTTTCAAGGAATGGGGATACCACAGATAGTGATAGTATTGATCAATATTCGGACGAATGATTAACTTTGAATGTCAGCAAACATTAGAACTGTAGCTAACATATTCACTATTAGCACACCGGCTATTCTAGATTCCCCTCACTGATAATGTTTGGGTGCTGTTTCTTCAAACAAAGTTTTTAAACTGTGTTTAAAGGTCCAATGCAGACATTTTTATCTCTATATCAAATAAAATACCTTACAGTGACTGTTTTCAATTAAAATTGTGAAAAACAAAATAGCTTATTAGCAAAGAGCAATTTCTCAAGCAATAATTTTACTAGGACGGTCTGGGAGTGGTCTGAGTGGGGAGTGGAAAGCTGAAAACTAGCTGTTATTGGCAGAGTGGTTTGGAACTCTCTTTGTTATTGGTCTATTAACTCATGTATAGCCTGGTGATGTCACTAGGCAGGCCAAAACTCCATCCCACCTAAACAGGCTGAAATTTCAGACACTTTTCAAACAGCTCTTACACTAAAAGGGCATTATCATAATTTTCACAGTATTATTCCAACCTAATAGTTTGGAAATATATATAAAACACAGGAAGATCAAGTGTATGACTGCTCTGGGCCTTCTAAAAGTAAAAAGTTGTCACATGCAAAATGATCAACAACCATGTTTCTCAACCCATAAGAATTAAACTGTTGAATTGAACAACAAGCAGTGCACAACCCACTGAATGTAGACAAGCATGGTCTAGCTTTAACCATGGGTGTGGCAACAGCTTATGTGTTCCCTATAAAAATGATTCCTCTAATTTTAACACAATTTCCTTATAATATGTACAGGTAAGAGTTATTGGCCTCCATTTTATTTAAAATATACTTACTAAAGGATAACTTACTTCAGGGAGGTTCAGACAGGTCCCTTTAGACTGTGACATGTTATTTGTTTCCAGGGAGGTATTAGAGTGCCTCTTTCACCATCAGACAGGCAACATATCAGAGCACTGCCCCCTAGCCAACAGGAGGGTACTGCACTGTCAATCCCATCTGGGATAGGAGTATAACAACACCTTTGTGCAGGTTGATCTGTTAGATTTGCGAGATCTATGTCAATGTTTCATAGATCAATCCTATATTGCAATTATATAATCAATCCTACAGCGTTAAATGCTTGAAAAACTTTGAATTTATGTCAATGTTTAAATATCTTTATACAGATGGCCTAGCCATGACTAGTAAATCTGTAGGGTGCCACGTGTAGGGCAACTTAATTGGACTTTTTCAGACGCTGTGGATGAGGATGTGGTTGTCACCGAACAATAACATATTTATTTTCTTTCTCTTATTCCGCACAGGGGGAGGCAATTTGTCTGTCATGGCTTTCCAAAGAAGCATCCCACTTTCCACCACCCCCTAACTCCATTAAACTGACAGCACCCATATTAGCCACAAGCGAAACAAGATGCCTATGAATTTGGCAGCTGTTTCGGCCGGGCAGGGCGAGCCTCATTGATAGCGGCATTGACGTCGAGATTCCTTTTTCAGTAATTAATTTGATAAATATATTAATTATGACCTGGGGATGACAGTCCAATCAGATTGATAGGCGCCCAGACCGCAGGGGCCACTCTGTAGTGATAAGTCGTCTCAGGTTCCTAGAGCTGTCATCCCTGGGGCTCAGCCCTCTTATCAGCACCAGGCCCATTCTAGGGGTAATTTCCTGTGTGTCGTAATTAAATGGTGGCTTTCTGATGGCGAGCGACTCCCCTTTAAAACAAGATCCTCTTTGGTTTCATGCAGAGGGATGATCTAGGATGGAGAGCACCCTCTGACTCGTCATGTCACATTTGTGCTGCTGCTCAACTAAATAGACTTTCCTTTTACATACACTTTGAGAAGACCAACATTTTGCTTTCTATGTAGTATTATATTAACTTTTATTTTCATTAGCAAATACACTTGCTTCAAACATTTGCCAGGGACCCTGTACTATACCACACAACAGGCAATGCAATGTCATTGGACATTCTCTATATTAACTGGCTAGATATAGAACTAGATGGGGTTTACTTTGTATAAATTAAATATTGTATTGAGGCTCAGTTCTCTATAAGATGTGGCCCCCTGGAGCCCCCCCCCCCCACCCATCCCCCTGTCAGTGGGGCTTGTCTGACTGCCGTCTGGACTTTAAAAAGGGGTGATACCTTAATTTCTACTCATGTCAACACTAGCACTGGGGCCAAGAGGAAACTGTGGCTCTTTTGTGCATCTGTCGTAATGTACTGCTTATTGCGGCCCCAAGAATGAAAAATATTTAAGTGGCTTTGATGTCCGGGATCATGTTGAACTGTGCTGATGGACCATGCACACTAGACTCCAGGCACCCTCATCTCCTCCCTGCCTACCCATTGACACACATGCATGCAAGCCCTACACATGAGTGTAATATTTAATCTTTATTTAACTAGACAAGTCAGTTAAGAACAAATTCTTATTTACAATGACTGCCTACCAAAAGGCAAAAGGCCTGCTGTGGGGATGGCGGCTGGGATTAATAAAAAATAATAAAAAACAGGACAAAACATACACAACAGGAGAGACACCACAACACTACATAAAGAGAGACCTAAGACAACAACATAGCATGACAGCAACACATGACAACACAGCATGATAGCAACACAACATGGAAGCAGCACAAAACGTGGTACAAACATTATTGGGCATAGACAATAGCACAAAAGGAAAGACGATAGAGACAGCAATATATCACGCAAAGCACCCACAATTGTCAATAAGAGTGTCCATGATTGAGTCTTTGAATGAAGAGATGGAGATAAAACTGTCCAGTTTGAGTGTTTTTTTGCAGCTCAGTCCAGTCGTTAGCTGCAGCGAACTGAAAAGAGGAGCGACCCAGGGATGGGTGTGCTTTGGGGATCTTTAACAGAATGTGAGTGGCAGAATGGGTGTTGTATGTGTAGGATGAGGGCTGCAGTAAGTATCTCAGAAAGGGGGGAGTGAGGCCTAAGAGGATTTTATAAAAAGCATAAAATCTAAAAACAAATAATATCTAACTTTATTATTCACATACACATGTTTAGCAGATGTCATTGCGGGTGGAGCATCAACCAATGGGTGTTGCGACGGCGATACAAAGATGAGAAGTTTACAGAGGAGTATAGAGTGCCGTGATGTGATGTGTCCTATAAGGTGCATTGGTGGCAATCTGATGGCCGAATGGTAAAGAACATCTAGCCTCTCGAAAGCACCCTTACCTGTCGATCTATACATTACGTCTCCGTAATCTAGCATGGGTAGGATGGTGATCTGAGTCAGGGTTAGTTTGGCAGCTCGGGTAAAAGAGGAGCGATTATGATAGAGGAAACCAAGTCTAGATTTAACCTTAGCCTGCAGCTTTGATATGTGCTGAGTGGAGGACAGTATACCATCTACCCATACTCCCAAGTACTTGTATGAGGTGACTACCTCAAGCTCTAAACCCTCAGAGGTAGTAATTACACCAGTGGGGAGAGAGGCAAACTTCTTACCAAACCACATTTATTTTGGAGGTGTTCAGAACAAGGTTAAAGGCAAATAAAGCTTGTTGGACACTAAGAAAGCTTTGTGGTAGAGGGTTTAACACAAAATCCGGGGAGGGGCCAGCTGAGTATAAGCTGTATAATCTGCATATACTGTACATGGATGAGAGAGCTTCCTACTGACTGAGCTATGTTGTTGTGGTAAATTGAGAAGAGTGTGGGGCCTAGGATCGAGCCTTGGGGTACTCCCTTGGTGACAGGCAGTGGCTGAGATACACTGCACTCTTTGAGAAAGGTAGTTAGCAGGCCAATGACCCCTCAGAGATATCAATACTTCCTAGCCAGCCCACAAGAATGGAGTGGTCTACAATATTAAAAGCTTTGGCCAAGTCAATAAAAACAGCAGCACAAAATTGCTTAGAATCAAGGGCAATGGTGACATCATTGAGGACCTTTAAAGTTGCAGTGACACATCCATAACCTGAGCGGTAACCATATTGCACACCATAGACATTAAGAAAGCCAGTCAGTTGATTATTGACAAGTTTTTCCAACACTTTTGGTAAACAGGGCAAAACTGAAATTGCCTATAACAGTTAGAATCAGCTTGAGCTCTCCCTTTAAATAAAGGATGCACTGTGGCTGCCTTCCAAGCAATGGGAACCTCCCCAGTGAGGAGAGACAGGTTAAAAAGACCAGAGATAAGCGTGGCGATGATAAGGGCAGCAACCTTAAAGAATAAAGGGTCTAAAGCATCTGACCCAGATGTTTTTTTGGGGTCAAGTTTAAGGAGCTCCTTTAGCACCTCGGACTCAGGGACTGCCTGCAGGCAGAAATCGGGGGTAGTCACATTAGAAGGGGTGGAAGATGAGGAACTGTTGGATAGGCAAGGAAGCACAGCTGAGTACTACTAACACAGGCTGTAAAACAGTGATCACTCAGGTCATTACAGAAAACACCAGACTGATATCTATCAGGATTATTTGTGAGGATAGCTTCAAGGAGAGCAGCCTTTTCTGGGAGTTTGGAGTCATAGCTTTTAGTATTGGTCATACTCTGAGAAAGATTTAGGGAGTCCCATTGCTTTAGGACTTGGTTAGATGGTTTAACCATGTCCCAGTTTAGGTCACATATCAAGACAAATTCAGACTTAGTGTAAGGGGCCAGGAGAGAGCTTCGAGAGCATTTAGGGTACAGGCCGGTGCTGATGGTGAACAATAACACCCAGCAACAGTCAACAAAGAGCTATTTGTGTAATGCTTGAAACCAGAAAAACAAATTGTCTGGAGACAGACTTGGTGGAGACAGCCGAGCACTGAAGCACTGAAGGTGCTCCTTTGTAAAGATTGTCACTCCACCACCTTAGGAAGATCTGTCTTGCCAAAAAAGGTTATAGCCAGAAATGTTAACCTCTAGTGACTCCCGATCCCGCATGAGGGAGCGTAATCGTTGACTGACACTAATTAGCATAACGCAACGGACATAAATGTTCCTAGAAAATATTCCTAGTCATGAAAATCACAAGTGAAATATATTGAGACACAGCATAGCCTTTTGTTAATCACCCTGTAATCTCAGATTTTCAAAATATGCTTTACAGCCAAAGCTAGACAAGCATTTGTGTAAGTTTATCGATAGCCTAGCATAGCATTTTGTCCAGCTAGCAGCATGGTCACGGAAATCAGAAAAGCAATCAAATTAAATCGTTTACCTTTGATGAGCTTCGGATGTTTTCACTCACGAGACTCCCAGTTAGATAGCCAATATTCCTTTTTTTTTTTTAATATTATTTTTGTAGGCGAAATAGCTCCGTTTGTTCTTCACATTTGACTGAGAAATCGCCCGGAAATTGCAGACACGAAAACTCAGAAAAATATTCAAAATTAGCTCCATAATATCGACAGAAACATGGCAAACGTTGTTTATAATCAATTCTCAAGGTGTTTTTCAAATATCTATTCGATTATATATCCACCGGGACTATTTTTCTTTCAGTAGGACCGATTGGAATAATGGCTACCTCTGTATTTTACGCAAGAATCACTCTGGGAGCCATCAGGTGACCAGTTGCGCAATGTAGCCGCTTACAGGTATTCTTCAACATAAATGCGCAAAACTACGTCACAATGTTATAGACACCTTGGACAATACGGAGAAAAAGTAATCTGGTTGATAGCCCATTCACTGCTCAATAGGGACGCATTGGAACGCAGCGCTTTCAAAACATAAGGCACTTCCGGATTGGATTTTTCTCAGGCTTTCACCTGCAATATCAGTTCTGTTGAACTCAGACAATATTTTTAGAGTTTTGGAAACATTAGAGTGTTTTCTATCCTAAGCAGTCAATTATATGCATATGCATCTTGTCCTGACAAAATATCCCGTTTACTATGGGAACGTTATTTTTCCAAAAATGAAAATACTGCCCCCTAGTCACATCAGTATTCAAAACACTCTTTCTTAACCACATCTCAGTAATGACCAACACACCTGGATTGGAGCTGTGAACCCACACTTTCAATTTATAAATTTTAGGTAATAAGCTTCTAGTGTTAACGTGCAGAAATCACATACTTTTACGAGAGAAGAAATCAGTGAAGCAGATATCAGAGCACAAGTCAGAATTGGGGCTAGCAACAGTAGATGGGCCAGGGTGTACATGCACCTTTCCAGATATCATCTGCAGTAATACAATCAAGGCACGACAGAGGACAGGGAGAGCTCTTTAGTGTTGAATCATATTGTACAGCAATTTCATCAGGTAACATGAATACAAAGCCTGCGAGAGGTGGTTGAAATAGGATGGGAGGCCAAGAGTCTGAGTAACCAGTAGAGAGTCAGAGTCCCGAGTGGGGGAACAAATATAGTCTGTCCCATGGTTGGGTAAACAAGCAAGTTCATAGTCAACAAAGCATGCAGGAGTCCTGAGGCAAATAGCACAAGCACAGGAAAAAAAATAATGTCTTGGGCCAGTCATTGTAAGTTCAGTCACTCGCTCCAACTGCGTGTGTGCTGGAGGAGAGCGAACGCTCAGGAGAGAGGGGGGAGTGTGGCGGGGGTACCTGTACCGGACAGGGGTAGACAGGCCAGGGCAGACGGTGGAATCCACGCAGCAGTGCAGCAGGCAACGGGAGTAGGTGTCACACCCACATGGAATAAGCTTTTTTCGGGAGGCAGATTCCTTGTAGATCGTAGCTTGTAAATCTCTGTCCACAATTTTTTCCATGTGGAAAAGGAGCTC
Source organism: Oncorhynchus mykiss (assembly GCF_013265735.2). Classification (NCBI taxonomy): domain Eukaryota; kingdom Metazoa; phylum Chordata; class Actinopteri; order Salmoniformes; family Salmonidae; genus Oncorhynchus; species Oncorhynchus mykiss. Next base: position 26,254,846 of record NC_048587.1, on the reverse strand, counting down.
GTTAGCTAGCTATATCTCTTCAGTTTGGGCAAATGGTTCTTTACAACGTCCAAACAAAGTTGTCATGTGGCTGCTGTATTTGGAGATTGCGAAGAGAATATCTTCTGATGTGATCAAAGCAACAATATTGTTTCTTTTTTAGTTTATTTACAATTGAAGTGTCCTGCCTGCATATCAGTTCAAATTAGAGATGAATCCAGGGGGTACTGTATTGTAATGACGTCTGCACAGATGGAGGGGGCTTAAAAGGCCTCTGCATTTGGGTGGGGGAGGCTGTGAAACTCTCATGCCATTGTTGGGTTCAAGGGCTTCGACACTCTCACTTCACACATCAGTGCTACTTGATCTGTTCTGTCCAAGCAAAGTTGGTAGCCTTAACTTAGCAGTCAGTCCTTATAAAGTAAAATATATCCTTGTAATTTATTTTTCTTCTTGGCTTTAAAAGTAGCTTCAGACTAAACATTACTCACTCAGTTCCAGGTTGGATGGTGTTTTCAGGTTTCTTGTACTTCTTTTGCTAGTCGTTGATTTGCTAGAGCATTTGCTGTATAGACCTTGGTAATAAGAATCTTTTGTAGTAGGAATCCTTCCAGGTAAGTTTGTTCAAAATCAGGTTGTAGGTTTCTAGTTTTGATTTGGAGTGACGGTTATGTTTTGGAGGATAGAATCCTGTATATGTCCTTGTGGAAAGATCTATATTTTTGTAAAAATATGCTGAAAAATGCAGAAGCCTATCTTGCTCTGTCTGTCTGTCTGTCTTTCTGTCTTTCTGTCTGTCTGTCTGTCTGTCTGTCTCTCTGTCTCTCTGTCTCTCTCTCTCTCTCTCTCTCTCTCTCTCTCTCTCTCTCTCTCTCTCTCTCTCTCTCTCTCTCTCTATATATATATATATATATATATATATATATATATATATATATATATAATATGTTACCTTTAATTAACCAACAGACATTGTCACTTATTACAGTATATTTACATATGAAATAGTGCCAAAACATGACAAGCAACTAATGAGTGCCTGTTCCAAAGATGCGTCATGGCCCTCCACTGTTTATTGGTAATGCCAATAAAAATATAGAACCAAAGGTCCAACCCTGGTGAAACTGTCAGCGTTATCTTGTGTGTTTGTGAAGGCCTATGAGTGTATGAGTGTGCTTCACATCAGCCAGTGGCCATGGCCTGGGTCGAACACAAGTGGCGGTCTTGTGTAGGAGCAACCCTTTGCCTTGAGGCGTTGACAGCAGCTTCTATCTGCCAATCTCCCTGTGGATATTGTTGCAGTACTGGCAGATAGACAGCCAGGGCTTGTGGGTAGAAAGATCCCCTCAGTCAGCGGATTATCATTTCCAATTAAACCACATCCCTTTCATCTAAACGTACAGTCAACTCCCTGGCAACTCAGAAATGACCTAGAATTCCCTCTCTTTGTATCCAGAGACAAGAGGATTTGCAGATATTTTAAGCATTATGGTTATCCATCTATGTTTTCTTTAACTTGACATCAAATAGTTTAGAACTTGTGGCCTGTGGTGTCTAAGGTCTATACTGTATGAAGAAACCTTTAACTATAAATATGATTGACACACTGGTATTTCCTGTGTAACTTCAGTTATTCTAACTTTGGCCTGAAGCCCACACTCAGAACACCAGTGTCCCTATCAGCTACACTGTAAATAAGATGCACACAGAACTCAATAAGTGTCTGCTGAAAACAGCCTAACAACATGTGGTAAAGCAATGGACAATCCAGATGAGCTATCCCCCCCAGTCGTCATCATCTACTCAATCAACAAGCTTGTGTGTGTGTGTGTGTGTGTGTGTGTGTGTGTGTGTGTGTGTGTGCGAACTCATTTCATCATGAACAATTTAATTATTCCTATCAATATCACATTTCCATATGTGACAGGACTGGTAGTCAAGCACAGACATGCTCAATACATGGCCTTTCACTTACACTCTCAATTTGTTGGCACTAAAACAGAATACCTCCATATTTTTCAACTGGAATCAAAGACAGTACGTTGCCACAATCTGTTGATACAGAATAACAAACCACAAGTAGGTTACATGTGGTGTATTCAAATTTTGGTAGGTTGCGCACCTTTGTGAGGCAAGGACCAATCAAATAACATTGGAGCAGTGCTGTTAATAGGCAGGAAAATATACAGTGCAGCGCAAGCTGCTACTGATACCCCACCTACAAATCCAGTCCAACTGTTCTGGCATGTGATTACACTTTGAAATCTGTCTTGTTTTACAAAGAGAGGTTTTTAAGTGCAAATCAACTCACAAATTCCTAATCTAGCCCTACAGTAAGATATCCTGCAGCCTTCTAGAAATGTACCCCTTCTCACCCACACCAACTTCCTGCTCAAAGACACAAAAGTGTACACTATTAAAACAGTCAAGAATTCCGATAAGTACAGCCTTAAACCCAATTTCAGACCTAGTCCTTTCCCATTTTCTTAATCTGCTTTAATCGGACAACAAGAGTGGAAAGTACAATTGACAGAGACAGAGACAGAGTGAAAGGGAGAGGGAAGTGTGAAAGAAAGAAATTAAGAGAGAAAGTTACCTCTACCTGAAGTACTGTAAAAGTACACACTCAGAAATGCGAAGATAATACCCTTAGTTTTAATGGTTTTGAAATGCTATGAAAGATTAGGCAAACAGTGCATTTGAGTAATGGGAAGAGAAGTCAATTGGCTATGGAGTGTGGAGTAAAATCACATCCTACCCCTCACTGTAGGGATAATAACACCAGGATGTATGATTCTGAACGTTTAAAAAAAAACTATCTTCTCAAAATGCAGTGTAACACCTTTTTTTAGAGGGGACTGATAATTACGGTGCATTTGGGAAAGTATTCAGACCCCTTGACTTTTTCCACATTTTGCCACATTACAGCCTTATTCTAAAATAGATTAAATTCATGTTTTTCCTCATCAAGCTACACATACACACAAGACAAATACATTATAATAAACAACAAGCACCAAAAAGGCAAACTATATGCTATCCTGGGCATTTCCATCTCCGCCACCTACTTTAATCTTACCACTCAATATGGATTAACGGAGCCAAGTACAGCGAGGTCCTTGATGAAAACCTGCCCCAGAGCGCTCAGGACCTCAGACTGGGGCGAAGGTCCATCTTCCAACAGGACAACGACCCTAAGCACACAGCCAAGACAACGCAGGAGAAGCTTCGGGACAGGTTTCTGAATGTCCTTGAGTGGCCCAGCCAGAGCCCGCACTTGAACTCGAACATCTCTGGAGAGACCTGAAAATAGCTGTGCAGCGATGCTCCCCATCCTACCTGACAGAGCTTGAGAGGATTTTCAGAGAAGAATGGGAGAATCTTCCCAAATACAGGTGTGCCAAGCTTGTAGCGTCATACCCGAGAAGACTCGAGGCTGTAATCACTGCCAAAGGTGCTTCAACAAAGTACTAAGTAAAGGGTCTGAATAATTATGTAAATATGATATTTCAGTTTGATTTTCTTTTATAAATAAACATTTCTAAAAACCTATTTTTTTTGTCATTATGGTGTAATGTGTGAAAAAACAACAAACATTTTATACATTTTAGAATAAGGCTGAAACCTAACAAAATGTGGAAAAAGTCAAGGGGTCTGAATACTTTCTGAAGGCCCTGTACCATGGCTAATGGCTTTATCCAGGCACTCTGCGCTGTGTCGTGCTAAGAACAGCCCTTGGCCGAGGTATATTGGCATTATACAGTACCACACCTCCTCAGGCCTTATTGCTTAAATAGCCTATTGTGCCACCATATCTGTACCACCAGAATCCCCTTTCTCGTCCAATAGTTCTGGAGACTGGGAGCATCTCTTCCCCTGATACACACTCAGACAGATAACTCAACGGTATTTAGGGTCAAAACAGTGAAATCCCCGGTTGCTCTCCTTCATAAATGGTCTCTTTAGCACACTGCCGATGGCGGTAAAGAGATAGCTGAGCTTTTATACCCAATGACTGGATATATTAGCGGGTAATGTCCTTAAAGAGGATTAAGGGATGGAACGAAGAAGGAGGAAGGGAGGGAAGGAGGGTGGATGAATGGACCGGAGGGATCCTAGAGTAGTAAATAGGCAGGTGATAGCAGGGAGGAGAGGGCTTATGCTGCCTTACACTGCCTCAGGCTACAGAAGGGATTAGCAGCTACTGTGGACTCTGTAGCATCCTGTGGACCATGACCTCCAGGTGTGTGTGTGTGTGTGTGTGTGTGTGTGTGTGTGTGTGTGTGTGTGTGTGTGTGTGTGTGTGTGTGTGTGTGTGTGTGTGTGTGTGCGTGTGTGTGTGTGTGTGTGTGCGTGCGTGCTCTTTTGTACTTTCAAATGTATGTGTCAGTCCTGTCATTGAGTAAAATCAAATAGAATATGAATAGTAACATTGAATGTTTTTCAAAAAGTATACTTTTTCAAGGTCAATTAGTGGTTTAGGGTCTGTCTAGGCACTCTGCAAAGAATGAACTAAATGCATGAAAGTGAAATGCTGAAAGCAAGATATACCTATTACCATGTTTACTGTATGCAGCAATTAGAAGGTTTACCCCTTTAAACATGCATTCCTCATTAATGTGTTTGTGTGTGCGAGTGAGTGTGTGTATCGGCAACCATTCGTATGTATGTAATTGTGTACCCAAACATTCCCCGAAGGAGGTGAAAGGTGTCTTTCATAATGCTTCTAATGCTAGCCCACAACCCCCTCATTTTCTACCGCATATTAACGTCCCGGGCCTTAGGTCTTAGTTCGGCTAGTCTGTTTTTAGGGATTTGATTTCAAAAGCAAAGATCACATTGAGTTTGAATGGCTCATTGCAGAAACCGCCACAACCCCAGTCAAGTGGAGGGCAATCACCTGGGTCACCTCAACTTTACTGCTTTACTGAGCCATAGGGGAGAGGAGGTAGGCCTGGGTTACCTATCCTTTACTGAGCCATAGGGAAGAGGAGGTAGGCCTGGATTACCTTACCTTTACTGAGCCAATGGGGAGAGGAGGTAGGCCTGGGTTCCCTTACCTTTACTGAGCCATAGGGGAGAGGAGGTAGGCCTGGGTTACCTTACCTTTACTGAGCCATAGGGGAGAGGAGGTAGGCCTGGGTTACCTTACGTTTACTGAGCCATTGGGGAGAGGAGGTAGGCCTGGGTTACCTTACCTTTACTGAGCCAATGGGGAGAGGAGGTAGGCCTGGGTTGCCTATCCTTTACTGAGCCATAGGGGAGAGGAGATAGGCCTGGGTTACCTCACCTTTACTGAGCCAATGGGGAGAGGAGGTAGGCCTGGCTTACCTATCCTTTACTGAGCCAATGGGGAGAGGAGGTAGGCCTGGGTTACCTTACCTTTACTGAGCCAATGGGGAGAGGAGGTAGGCCTTGGTTACCTTACCTTTACTGAGCCAATGGGGAGAGGAGGTAGGCCTGGGTTACCTTACCTTTACTGAGCCAATGGGGAAAGGAGGTAGGCCTGGGTTACCTTACCTTTACTGAGCCAATGGGGAGAGGAGGTAGGCCTGGATTACCTATCCTTTACTGAGCCTTAGGGGAGAGGAGGTAGGCCTGGGTTACCTTACCTTTACTGAGCCATAGGGGAGAGGAGGTAGGCCTGGGTTACCTTACCTTTACTGAGCCAATGGGCAGAGGAGGTAGGCCTGGGTTACCTTACCTTTACTGAGCCAATGGGGAGAGGAGGTAGGCCTGGGTTGCCTATCCTTTACTGAGCCATAGGGGAGAGGAGATAGGCCTGGGTTACCTCACCTTTACTGAGCCAATGGGGAGAGGAGGTAGGCCTGGCTTACCTATCCTTTACTGAGCCAATGGGGAGAGGAGGTAGGCCTGGGTTACCTTACCTTTACTGAGCCAATGGGGAGAGGAGGTAGGCCTTGGTTACCTTACCTTTACTGAGCCAATGGGGAGAGGAGGTAGGCCTGGGTTACCTTACCTTTACTGAGCCAATGGGGAAAGGAGGTAGGCCTGGGTTACCTTACCTTTACTGAGCCAATGGGGAGAGGAGGTAGGCCTGGATTACCTATCCTTTACTGAGCCTTAGGGGAGAGGAGGTAGGCCTGGGTTACCTTACCTTTACTGAGCCATAGGGGAGAGGAGGTAGGCCTGGATTACCTATCCTTTACTGAGCCTTAGGGGAGAGGAGGTAGGCCTGGGTTACCTTACCTTTACTGAGCCATAGGGGAGAGGAGGTAGGCCTGGGTTACCTTACCTTTACTGAGCCAATGGGCAGAGGAGGTAGGCCTGGGTTACCTTACCTTTACTGAGCCAATGGGGAGAGGAGGTAGGCCTGGGTTACCTTACCTTTACTGAGCCAATGGGGAGAGGAGGTAGGCCTGGGTTACCTTACCTTTACTGAGCCAATGGGGAGAGGAGGTAGGCCTGGGTTACCTATCCTTTACTGAGCCATAGGGGAGAGGAGGTAGGCCTGGGTTACCTTACCTTTACTGAGCCAATGGGGAGAGGAGGTAGGCCTGGGTTACCTTACCTTTACTGAGCCAATGGGGAGAGGAGGTAGGCCTGGGTTACCTTACCTTTACTGAGCCAATGGGGAGAGGAGGTAGGCCTGGGTTTCCTAAATGTACTAAGCAGGGGAAAAGAGGTAGGGCTGGAGAGAGGAGATAGGCCTCAGTTAACTAACTTCTTATTCTGGCATTCCCCCTATATAATACCTTGCAAAATTATTCACCCCCTTAGCTTTTTTTCTATTTTGTTGCATTACAACCTGACATTTTAATTGATTTTCATTTGGATATCATGTAATGGACAAATAAAAATAGTACAAATTGGTGAAGGGAAATAAAAAAAATTACTTGTTTAAAAAACAACAACAGAAAAGTGATGCGTGCATATGTATGAAGCCCCTAAATAAGGTCTGGTGCAACCAATGACCTTCAGAAGTCACATAATTAGTTAAATAATGTCCACCTGTGTGCAATCTAAGTGTCACATGATCCCAGTATATATACACCTGTTATGAAAGGCCCCAGAGTCTGCAACACCACTAAGCAAGAGGCATCACCAAGCAATCGGCACTATGAAGAACAAGGACCTCTCCAAACAGGTCAGGGACAAAGTTGTGGAGAAGTACAGATCAGGGTTGGGTTATAAAAAAATATCTGAAACTTTGAACATCCCACAGAGCACCATCAATCCATTATTAAAAAATTGAAAGAATATGGCACCACAACAAACCTGCCAAGAACGGGCCGCCCACCAAAACTCATTAATCAGAGAGGCAACAAAGAGACCAAAGATAACCCTGAAGGAGCTGCAAAACTCCACAGTGGAGATTGGAGTATCTGTTCATAGGACAACTTTAAGCCGTACACTCCACAGAGCAAAGCTTTACAGAAGAGTGGCCAGAAAAAAGCCATTGCTTAAAGAAAAAAGTAAGCAAACACGTTTGGTGTTTGTCAAAAGGCATGTGAGAGACTCCCAAACATATGGAAGAATGTACTCTGGTCAGATGAGACTAAAATTGAGCTTTTTGGCCATCAAGGAAAATGCGATGTCTGGCGCAAGCCCAACACCTCTCATCACCCCGAGAACACCAACCCCTCAGTGAAGCATGGTGGTGGCAGCATCATGCTGTGGGGGTTTTTCATCGGCATGGACTGGGAAATTGTTCAGAATTGAAGGAATGATTGTTGGCGCTAAATACATGGAAATTCTTGAGGGAAACCTGTTTCAGTCTTCAAGAGATTTGAGACTGGGACGGAGGTTCACCTTCCAGCAGGACAATTACCCTAAGCAGACTGCTAAAGCAACACTCGGGTGGTTTAAGGGGAAACATTTAAATGTCTTGGAATGGCCTAGTCAAAGCCCAGACCTCAATCCAATTGAGAATATGTGATATGACTTAAAGATTGCTGTACACCAGCGGAACCCATCCAACTTGAATGAGCTGGAGCGGTTTTGCCTTGAAGAATGGGCAAAATCCCAGTGGCTAGATTTACCAAGCTTCTAGAGACATACCCCAAGAGACTTGCAGCTGTAATTGCTGCCAAAGGTACAAATACAAATACATATATACATATACATATATATACATATATGTATATATATATGTATATGTATATACATACATATACAAAGTATTGACTTCGGGGGGGAGAATAGTTTTCCGTTTTTTTGTCTTATTTGTTGTTAAACAATAACAAATATTTTTACATCTTCAAAGTGGTAGGCATGTTGTGTAAATCAAATGATACAACCCCCCCAAAACTCTATTTTAGTTCCAGGTTGTAAGGCAACAAAATAGAAAAAATGCCAAGGGGGGTTAATACATTTGGAAACTATTCAGACCCCTTGATTTTTTTCCCCCCACATTTTGTTACATTACAGCCTTAATCTAAAAAGTATTAAATACAATGTTTTCCTCAATCTACACACAATATCCCATAATGATGAAGTGAAAACATGTTTTTAGAAATTCTTGCAAATGTATTAAAAATAATTCCAGAAATACCTTATTTACATAAGAATTCAGATCCTTTGCTATGAGATTTGAAATTGATCTCAGGTGCATCCTGTTTCTATTGATCATCCTTGAGATGTTTCTACAACTGGATTGGAGTCCACTTGTTCTAAATTCAATTGATTGGACATGATTTGGAAGGCACACACCTGTCTATATAAGGTCCCACAGTTGACAGTGCATGTCAGAGAAAAAAACAAGCCATGAGGTTGAAGTATTTGTCCGTAGAGCTCAGAGACAGGATTCTGTCTAGGCACAGATCTGGGGAAGGGTACCAAAACATTTCTGCAGCATTGAAGGTCCCCAAGAACACAGTGGCCTCCATCATTCTTAAATGGAAGAAGTTTTTAACCACCAAGACTCTTCCTAGAGCTGGCCGCCTGGCCAAACTGAGCAATTGGGGGAGAAGGGCTGATGGTCGCTCTGAATGAGCTCCAGAGTTCCTCTGTGGAGATGGGAGAACCTTCCAGAAGGATTCATCTCTGCAGCACTCCACCAATCTGGCCTTTATGGTAGAGTGGCCAGACAGAAGCCACTCCTCAGTAAAAGGCACATGACAACCCGCTTGGAGTTTGACAAAAGGCACCTAAGGACTCAGACCATGAGGAACAAGACTCTCTGGTCTGATGAAACCAAGATTGATGTCTTTGGCCTGAATTCCAAGCGTCAAATCTGGAGGTAACCTGGCACCATCTCTTTGATGAAGCATGGTGGTGGCAGTATCATGCTGTGGGGATGTTCTTCAGTGGCAGGGAATCGGAGACTTGTCAGAATCGAGGGAAAGATTGGTTGATTGAATTGAATTTAGTTGACAATTTGTAGAATCCATACATAAGCTTGTGACGCCTCCACATATAATTTAAGAAAATCCTCAAGGATAACAGCTTATTTCCATTTTGGTCCTTTGAAGAGGGAAAGGGGAAGGGGAATACAACAAGGTTAGGTGGCGATCGTAATGACAACAGACAATGACAGACACAATTTTTGTTTGTTTCACAGCATCCGATAATTTATATAATTTCTGTTCCTAATAAACAACTATGATCAGGTACATCTTCCTTGTCTCACATATCCTTAATATACAAACAATCAATCCCTAATACATACATACATACATACATACATACATACATACATATATGATCTCCTCACCACTTTATCAGTAAAAAGCGTGGGGATGGGGTTGGAGGAAAGTGACCACTTTCAAATACAAAGACAGAGCTATGGACGCAACAACTGACCATCAATAATCAAATGTATATTTTTAACCATGTTTTTAGGCTATACAGTGTTTTTTTTACACTTACTTTGTTTATAGACATTGGAGTAAAATAGGCTTATATTTGGGGTTCTGATGGGGTACGACAGTTGAACTGAGCTCAACCCAACAAAACGGACATGAACATCACTATGATAACAACCAAGTGTTCTGTCCTGAAAGTATCTGTCCTCATAGCACAGGTTAACCTAACAGAGTGTGTCCTTTATGGACCTGTCAAAGATCAGTTTAGTTTCCCAGAGGCCAAACAGCTGTTCATTGAGCCACTAATAAAGTGCTACTGATAATGTAATGAAAACCCAGATATCAGCAGTATTGCTCTGTTTGGAGAGTAAAGATTGCCCTCTGCTGGTTAGAATGGGAAATGGCAGTTGCAAGGAGTCGTGGGCTGGGTTTTGATACTCAAAAAATACCATCACTGTTCTTGTCTCCTTCCTTGTCTCCTTCCCTTCTCGACTACTAATCTGAGAGGAACTGAATACATGACACGACAATAGGGGAAACCCACTGAATTTCCTGGTCCAGTTCTGCTAAATTAGTGCAGGTGAAAGAAGCAAGATGAGGATAGAATATGAGATGCATACAAGGGCTATGATCCAATGCCCCGAATTTGATTACTTTCCTTTTCTCCTTGTCTACTGCTTTCATTGAGAAATAATGTCGGAACACAACCAGACCCACTAGTTTTTCCAATAACCATTCAAGCAAGTGTTAATTTATTATGTTTAGGCAGCAGGGGGTGCCACTGTTTCACTAATGATCAACATTGACCATAAGCGCTCCAAGAATGTAAGGTAGCAAATCTATTAACAAAACATTAGTGCATAAATGTATTTCAGCAGCTTTATTCAGCCATTGTCACTCAGTCATTCAACTCCTCATTCAGACCAAACCACAGAAACACAGTATTAGACAGTATGCATTCAATTTCTCTTAGATAGGAATGTTTGCTTAAATATGGAATCGGCAGTACGGGAAACAACGCCACTGTCCGTCCCACAGCCGTTATTGTTTTTGTTTTGTTGACGAAGTGGAGGCGAGGAGCGTCGCCTAACATGGTAAAAACATTTTCAGGACATATTCTACTTTTCTATCGGGCGTGCAATGATTTCAGAGTGAAAAAATAAACAGTGTTCATTGTTTGCAGTAATTTCTTTGTTGTTGACAAAGAGTGAATATAATGAATTTGAGCAGTGAAGAAGGCCAGTCTTTCTGACAGGTTAGTGGAGCCGACAGACACACAGACAGATGAGCTTGTGCCCACGCCTCAGACAGCGTGAGCATGATGAGGAGAGGTGACAACAGAGAACTTGAATCAGGAAGAGCAGACAAACCATGAGAACGTTATTCATTTCCTGTACCTCAGTGACTTTCTGTGTCGGCAGATGGCTTCTTTCACAAGGCCAACATGAGGGTGAAACAGACATCCAATCAAATCTGGTTTCAAGTCAAAGCACTTTCAAAATAGCATATTGTTACAGTTGACAAAGAATTCTGAGCGAGCTACCATTATAATGATTGGCTGACTGTAAGACAAACTGAATGAAACCAAACCCCAGGCTGAGACCTATAGCTACAGTGCCAGTCCTTGGAGTGAATACATTTGGGAGGAAATATTTTCCAAAGTCTTGATTTGATTTTGTTTTTAGAGTAAACCAGGACTGAAAGTAAATTTAGCAACAATTCTGCAGGTCTTTTACAGATGTTTTGTTGAAAAGACCAATGCATGATGCAATATAAGTGGTGCGCACTCCTTCAAAATAATTGGGGGATGGCTGATGTGAGCTACGGGAGAGAATCTTTTCTCTGTCATAATAACCCACATGACTCACATAAACTCTCTGACCTGTTACAGTTGGGACCATTCATTTGACCAATAAAAACAGAAATATATAGACAGAACCAGTCAAAAGATTGGACACACCTACTCATTCAAGGTTTTTAATTTTTGTTTACTATTTTCTACATTGTAGAAAAGTAGTGAAGATATCTAAACTATGAAATAACACAAATGGAATCATGTAGTAACCAAAGAAGTGTTAAACAATTCAAAATATGTTTTAGATTTTAGATTCTTCAAAGTAGCCACCCATGGCCTTGATGACAGCTTTGCACACTCTTCGCATTCTCTCAGCCAGCTTCACCTAGAATGCTTTTCCAAAAGTCTTGAAGGAGACTTCTTGGCTGTTTTTCCTTCACTCTGCGGTCCAACTCATCAGAAACCATCTCAATTGGTTTGAGGTCGGGTGATTGTAGAGGCCAGGTCATCTGATGCAGCACTCCATCACTCTCCTTCTTGGTCAAATAGCCCTTACACAGCCTGCAGGTGTGTAGGGTCTTTGTCCCGTTGAAAAACAAATTATACTAAGTGCAAACAAGATGGGATGGCGTATTGCTGCATATGCTGTGGTAGCAATTCTTGTGTGCCTTGAATTCTAAATAAATCACTGACTGTGTCAACAGCAAACCACCCCACACCATGACACCTCTTCCTCCATGTTTCACATTGGGAACCACACATGCGGAGATCTTCTGTTCACCTACTCTACGTCTCACAAAGACACGGCATTTGGAAGCAAAAATCTCAAATTTGGACGCGTCACACCAAATGACAGCTTTCCAGCGGTCTAATGTCCATTGCTCATGTCTCTTGGCCCAAGCAAGTCTCCTTTTCTTATTGGTGTCCTTTAGTAGTGGTTTCTATGCAGCAATTCTACCATGAAGGCCTGATTCACGCAGTCTCCTCTGAACAGCTGAGATGTGAAGAGGCGACTTCGGGATGCTGGCCTTCTGGGCAGAGTTGCAAAGAAAAAGCCATATTTCAGACTAGCCAATAAAAAGAAAAGATTACGATGGGCAAAAGAACACAGACACCTAGAAGGCCAGCATCCCGGGGTCGTCTATTCACTGTTGACATAGAGACTGGTGTTTTGCAGGTACCATTTCATGAAGCTGCCAGTTGAGGACTTGTGAGGCGTCTGTTTCTCAAACTAGACACTCAAATGTACTTGTCCTCTTGCTCAGTTGTGCACCGGGGCCTCCCTCTCCTCTTTCTATTCTGGTTAGAGACAGTTTGAGCTGTTCTGTGAAGGGAGTAGTACACAGCGTTATATGAGATCTTCAGTTTCTTGGCAATTTCTCGCATGGAATAGCCTTTCTTTCTCAGAACAAGAATGGACTGACGAGTTTCAGAAGAAAGCCCTTTGTTTCTGGCCATTTTGAGCCTGTAATCGAACCCACAAATGCTGATGCTCCAGATACTCAACTATTCCCCTAGTATTTGATTGATTGATTCCAACAAGGATGAATCCATCAGTATTTTGAGCTCAACTGTGTGTTGTCCTGGTGCAGAAAAATGCCCCCCAAGGAGGCTTCACACCAATCAAATCACTGTACAGGCCCATGATTATGATGGCAATTCTGATTTAACCATACATTTATATATTGTGCCACTGGCCTGAAACGATTGAAGTTCAATATGTAGCCTAGTAGGCTCAGGTTAAGTAGCTAGCTAATTAAGTGTTTCGTTGTTACCCATGCGAAGAAGTCAGGCTAGCAAGCATTTTAGCTAGGTAGCATATGACAACAAAATCTAAAAGTGTATCACATGACAGCGCCAACGACAGTTTTGCCAACTTGAAAGAGAGGAGGATGGCATTGGCATTCAACTAGCCTACAAGTAGAGTAAGTCAACATGTTTTGTTTTACTTGCAAACACACACACACACACACACACACACACACACACACACACACACGCACGCACACAAATCAGTACCATGGACAGCCACATGATATTTAGCGACATTGATTGGACCAAATCGTTTTTGGTATCTTTAAGTTTATTTACAGCGTCTTAAAACTAACCATATATAGCCTTGATGATTTGATGATGATTAAACGTTTAAATATTCAAATTGAAATGGTGCTGGAATAGCAGAGGCAGTTGTCTTCTCCAGTGGCATGCGAAAGTATTCACCCCCCTTGGCATTTTTCCTATTTTATTGCCTTACAACCGGGAATTAAATTATATTTTTTGTGGGATTATATCATTTGATTTACACAACATGCCTACCACTTTGAGGGTGTACAATATTTGTTACTGTTAAACAAACAAGAAATAAGACAAAAAACTGAAAACTTGAGTGTGCATTACTATTCTCCCCCCCGAAGTCAATACTTTGTAGAGCCACCTTTTGCAGCAATTACAGCTGCACGTCTCTTGGGGTAGGTCTCTATAAACTTGGTACATCTAGCCACTGGGATGTTTGCCCATTCTTCAAGGCAAAACTCCAGCTCCTTAAAGTTGGATGGGTTTCACTGGTGTACAGCAATCTTTAAGTAATACCAGAGATTCTCAATTGGATTGAGGTCTGGGCTTTGACTAGGCCATTCCAAGACATTTAAATGTTTCCCCTTATTAAACCACTCAAGTGTTGCTTTAGCAGTCTGCTTAGGGTCATTGTCCTAATGGAAGGTGAAACTTCATCCCTGTCTCAAATCTCTGGAAGACTGAAACACGTTTCTCTCAAGAATTTCCCCGTATAGAGCGCCATCCATCATTCTTTCAATTCTGACCAGTTTCCCAAACCCTGCCGATAAAAAACATACCTACAGCATGATGCTGCCATCACCATGCTCCACTGTGGGAATGGTATTCTCGGGTGATGAGAGGTGTTGGGTTTTTGCCAGACATAGCATTTTCCTTGATGGCCAAAAAGCTCAATTTTAGTCTCATCTGACCAGAGTACATTCTTCCATATGTTTGGGAGTCTCTCACATGCCTTTTGACGAACACCAAACGTGTTTGCTTACTTTTTTCTTTAAGCAATGGCTTTTTTTCTGGCCACTCTTCCGTAAAGCTTTGCTCTGTGGAGTGTACGGCTTAAAATTGTCCTATGGACAGATACTCCAATCTCCGCTGTGGAGATCTGCAACTCCAACTCTTTGTTGCCTCTGATTAATGCCCTCCTTGTCTGGTCCGTGAGTTTTGGTGGGCGGCCCGTTCTTGGCAGATTTGTTTTGGTGCCATATTCTTTAAATGTTTTAATAATGGATTTGATGGTGCTCTGTGGGATGTTCAAAGTTTCGGATACTTGTTTATAAAACAACCCTGATCTGTACTTCTCCACAACTTTGTCCTTGACCTGTTTGCAGAGCTCCTTGGTCTTCATAGTGCTGCTTGCTTGGTGGTTCCCCTTACTTAGTGGTGTTGCAGACTCTGGGGCCTTTCATAACAGGTGTCTATATACTGAGATCATGTGACAGATCATGTGACACTTAGATTGCACACAAATGGACTTTCTTTAACTAATTATGTGACTTCTGAAGGTAATTGGTTGCACCAGATCTTATGTATGGGGCTTCATACTGTAGCAAAGGGGGTGAATACATGTGTGAATACACACACCACTTTTCTGTTTTACACTTTTTTGAATTTTTTTGAAACAAGTAATTTCTTCCATTTCACTTCACCAATTTGGACTATTTTGTGTAAGTCCATTAGATGAAATCCAAATAAAAATCCATTTAAATTACAGGTTGTAATGCAACAAAATAGGAAAAACGCCAAGGGGATGAATACGTTTGCA